>NC_132937.1:23547806-23847806 GCF_034638445.1 Ciconia boyciana
TAACCTACTTCGGGTTCATTACCACGCGGCTGCTGGTGGGGGCCAAAGGAGGGGTTGTGTCCCTGCTGGGCACCATCTGGGAGATCCTACTTGGGACACCCTGGCCACCGAGGGCAGGGGAAGAGCCAGGACCTGCCGTCCCTGTCCGTGTCCCTGTCCCTGCACCCGAGACCAGGGAACGGTGAATGCAGGGAGCCAGGAGCCCCAGAGCAGCCATCACGCCGTTAGCAGCTTGCAGTGGCATCGGCACTGCAGCCCCACACACACACCTGGGGGGAACCATTGGTGGGGACAGGAGTGGGAGAGGGAACGTGTCAGAGCAGCCTAGGGCAACGGGCTGCTCCGGGACCCCCAAGGGAAGCCGGTTGAACACTTTGGGTTGGGGGACACCGGGCCAGAGCCCCTCTCCACCATCAGGCTCGGGCTGCAGGGAGCCGGAGGCTGTGGGGACCGACGGCTGAGCTGTTGGGGTGCGGGAGAAGCGGAGGGCAGCTGCATCGATGGCCAGGGGTGCGACAGGCAGTGTCAATGAGCTGTCCTCGATGGTGGGAGCATGATAGACAGCCATCAGCATCATGCTCGGTGCCTGCGGAGATGACCAGGGGTATGACGGACAGCCACTGATCAGCCGGTGTGAATGTCATAGGGCGGTGATGGACAGCTGTCGGTGGACATGAAGGACAGCTGTCGGCAGGTAGCCTTGGGGGGTGCTGTCTGCAGCCAGCGTCAGGAGATGTCCCGCTTGGGTGCCAGTGGAGAGCAGGATCGTGTCTGCAGCTGGGATCAGGTTCATGGGTGGGATCCTGAGCCCCTTCCCCTGCATGGAGCCCACGCAGCCTGAGGGCACGGGCTGGGGCAGCCGGAGGAACCAGGCACGGTCTCCCTCCGTCACAGGCTCGCTCCTGCGCTGCTTGTTCCCCGTGATGGGCGATGGTCTGCCATTCCCTGCCTGCAGTCTTACACGGCAGCCCATCAGGCAGCTGGTTTTTATCCCATTTCATGCTGATTTTGGCATCAGCCTCCGCTCCTGAACCAGCTGCCACGAGGTGTGCCGATGCCTCTCTGAACCCTCCCCGCAGCGCGTCAACACTATTATCTCCATCAGCCAAACTTGTAATCTCCTGAAAAAAAAAATCTCGCTATTTTGACAAGTTCTCTTTTCCATCACCCCCCACTGACTGGCAGGAACGCCAGCTCACGCAGGCGCCCCACCGCTGCTGCTCCTGCTTCTTGGCAGGAGCCAAAAGTTTGGTCCCCAGCAAAGAGCAAACCCTTCGCCCTGTAGCCACCCCAGGGTGCTGGTGGCTTCAGGGCTGGCGGCCGGGCAGGAGCCGGGACAAGCCGGGGTGGCACAGGGCAGCGTTCCCAGGCGGCAGGCTGCAGAAGCAGCCGCAGATGGTGAGCCCACACGCCGCGTCGCTGCAGCAGCCAGTGACCTACACGCGGGCGTCATGCGAGATTTTTTTTGGGGGGGGGCAGGGTGGGGAGCTGACGAAAATGCACATTCCCGCTGCAGCTCAGCTCTCACCTCCGCCCCTGCAGCCCTCCTCCGGCAGCCCAGCTCTGCCAACAGCTTTCCCAGCCTGTTGCCGTCGCGGCCGCTCTGATGGGCACCCAGCCATGCTGTGGCTTTTCAGAGAGGGGTGTCAGGACAGGGGGCAGCGTTTTCCTGCTCCCCGGGGGCTGCAAGAGCATCCTGCATCCTGCACAGGGCGGAGGCTGCTGGACGCCCCTTGCAGAAATGGGTCTGGGCTGCAGCTCTCCGTCGGTGGCACACCGCACCCGTGGCTGGGCCCTGGTGCACCCAAGGGCTGGCGAGGAGCTGCCATCCCCCAGGCTCAGCCAGCCCTATCCACAGAGCCCTGCTGCAGGGTACAGCCTGGCCGTGCTACAGAAAGGACCGCGGAGCACCAGGGCAGACAGCAGCGGGACCCCAAGCCCCTTGGCAGCTTGGGCAGGAGCAGGGCTGGGGCTCCTCCTCGCCTTTGCTTTTCCAGGAACCGCAGCACTCAGCCACGGGCCACCAGGGCAGGGCTCTCCCCGCAGAAGCACTTAAAGCTTTCGCAGCCTGCCGGCACACTCCTCCTCCACCGCCTCCCCCTTTCCCCAGTCCTCTGGGGCCAGGGTTCATCTGTGGAGATGTTTTCCTCTGGCCTCATTTACAGTTGGCCTCCACTTTCTCCACCCACGTGCATCCCACCTTGCCACCTTGCTCCTCGGGCCAAATAACGCAAAATGTGATTTACCCTAAGGGGAAGCATCCTTGGGGAAGGATGCAGCACGGAAGGGTACCCTGGGCCAGGGAAGGGCGACCGGAGGCTCCTTGCAAGGCTCCCGCAGCCGATGGAGCGAAGCAAGACAGGATCTGACAGCCACAGGCAGAAAGCAGATAAATCCTGTCTACAGCCCAGCTTTGCACATCTCCAGCCGGTGGGGAAGGGAGCTGCAGACCAGCTCGGGTCCCAGCGCAGCAGCCAGACGCTGCCCTTCCCAGCCCCCAGTTCTGCTTGTGGGTGACATGAGCTGCAGACGGTCTCAGCTCACTCCTGGATGAGATGTGGGGGAGTGTGAAGGATCTGTAATGGAGGTATTGGTATTGTGGGACGAGTGTCAGCACCCACAGGTCTAGGGGAGGGCTGGTATGAGGTGAGGAACCATGTGGCCACCAGCTCCAGGTCTGCTGGTAGTCACCCCAGCCTGGACAGGGGCCAGGCACCAGCCTGGAACTGGTGTGTGGCACAGGCTGGAGTAAAGCTGCCCCGAATACGGTGCTGGGAGCACCCCCGAGGCTGCCTTGCACCAGCCGCTTGCTCCTGGGGAGGCAGGGCAGTGCAGGGGCATCGGATGCTGGGTCCAGCACAGGCTCTTTCAGAGATGGAGAAGACCTCAGGGATGGTGCTGCCCACCTCCCAGGAGCCAGCAAGCTTCATCCGTCAAACGGCCCTTCACCCCACAGCCCCCCGCCCCTTGCTCCCCACACTCTCTGCACAGGCAAGGCGACATCCCCCCGCCACTCCCTGCTCTACCAAGGCCTCCTGAGCCCCTCTGCAGACACACGGATGGCTGCGCAGATGCACACACGTCCTCTCCTCCGCGGGCTGGTGGGTCTGCACGGAGCCAGCCAGGCCCTGCCCCACAGAGGGCATGGGGGCTGGCATGGCCAGCATGTCAGGCTGGGACGTGGGGTTCCCCCCGCAGCAGCATCTCGGGGGCAGGAACAGCACAGGGGGGCTGGGCAGAGCATCCCTATCCCCCAGCCACGACAGGACCCGCTGCATCCCGCCTGGCCGAGGGACAGGGCAACCTTGCAGCCACCCCCACTGCCCTGGCCCCTCTGCTTTAACCTCCAGTGCTAATCCCAGGCCTGGCTGGAAGCCCATCCCAGGAGGGTGTCGGGGGGCTGAGTGCCCATCTCCACCAGGCTGGTGCGGGGCAGCTGGGGATGCATGTGGAGCAGTTATCCCACCTTCAGAAGCGCTGTTTTAGGGCTGTGCCCTCCTCTCCAGCCCTGCATCCTCCCTCCTGCCCCATCACCTCCCTCACACCCACCGTGAGCCCCCCAGCCCCGCTGCAGCCCTGCAGTGCGCACCCAGGTGACAGCCAGTCCTGGGGACCAGGAGATCCGAAACCCCCAGTGCTGCATTGCACCGGGCATACAGGGCTGCACATAGCCAGGAGTCACTGTGCCCCGCTGCACCGCGGCGTGGGGAGGACAGCCTGCCTGCAGCGCTGGCCAGCAGGCAACGGGTTAAAGACATCACAGGTAGCCTGTGGCCGGGGCTCTGGGTCCGGGGAATACCCCGGCCGGTGGGCAGGGGAGACCTTGGCTCCTCCAAAGATGCAGCCCCATCTCTGCATTCCCTGAGGTTGTCTCGAAGAAAGGCGGTTCAGCCCCGGGGGCCAGAGGAGACGCAGGGAAAGCTTTTATTGGTATCTCCCAGCCAACGTCAGCCCAGTTAAAAAAATGCTTCGTGTCTCAGAGAGCTGTTTAACACAGCTCAGGCAGCAATTGGTACAGGGACAGCAAACCAGGCTGCATCTGCTCAGCCCCAGTCACAAGCTCCCTGCTTTCTGTGTGTGTGTGTGTGTGTGCGTGTGTGTGTGTGTGTGTGTGTGTGTGTGTGTGTGTGTGTGCCAGACACAGGCATCCGCTCCCAACATCTCGCTCTCTCCTGCATCCTCCGGCAGCAAGCGCAGGGCTCTGGCTCTCCGGGTACCAGCCTCACCGCTCCATCCCCCGGCGGGGATTTGCACACAGGGTGCGGGATGCGGTGAGCACCCACGGGTGGAGAGGGGTTCGTGGCCAGAGGCAGCAACGATGGGCATCGTGTGGACAGCTCTCTAGGACTCTCGCTCCCCAGACAGACCCTGACCCTGGTAAGTGGCTTTTTTGCCGCCGTTGGTGCTTCGCCTGGTGCACGGCATGGGCTGGCCATACGTCGCGACACCCATGGGTGGGTCCCCCTGCTGCCCCCGGGGTCCTGGTCCCGGGGAGGGTGACGGGGGCTCCTGGGATGGGGTGTCTGGGAGTGGGGATGCGGATGGTGTGGGAGGGTCCTGCCCAGGCATCGGGGTCTCAATGGGGAGATGGGCTGGGGAGGGAGACGGGGAGGAGAAGTGGGGAGCTGGGCGGCAGCCGTGTCTGCTGCAGGGGAAGGGACTCTGCTGTCACAGCATTTTGATCCCCCTCTGGGAGATGGAAATGCGTGACACACCTATAAAATCTGCTATGGCACAGCAGGACGGGCAGCCTGATCTGGCAGGGAGAGCAGCCACCGGCTCAGTGTCCCCAGGAGCGGGACACAGCAGAGCTGGGGCTCTGGCCACCCCCCGAGACCTCCCCGCCAGGCCCCCGCAGCCCTGCAGAGGGAGGGGAGGGTACCATCAGCCATGGACCCCCCTGCCCGGTGGCAACCGGGTCACCTTGCAGCAGCAGCCCCAGCAGTGCCACAGTCCCAGCATGTGCCATCTGCAAAGGAGAGGGGGCAAGGGGGTGTGGCTGGACCCCTCTGGGCATCCCCAGCCAGCTCAAGGAGGTGGGATGCGGAGTCCCCCGAGCAGAGCCTGCTGCTCGCCCCAGGCAGGCAGTGGCAGGCAGGGTCCTGAGCCACAGCACCTCTTCCCAGCCTTGCTCGGTGCCCTTCAGACCGAGCCCTGGGACCGGGCTGCCATGGGCCCTGGGGTCCCCAGGGCGTCCTCCCCATCGGTACCCCATCCCTCTGCCCCCAGGTCCCTAATGCTGCTCCCAGGAAGGCACAGCGCTGGGGGGTAAATACACTGGGAGCCTGGCAAGGGCAGGGAGGAGGCCATGGGGAGCCCGTGGGGACCAGGCGTATCCTTCCCCACCAGCGGGGAGCCTGGCAGGGGGTCCTGCTCCTGGTGCACCCCTGCTGCATCCCCTTGAGGGTGGGTGCAGGGGGTGCCACAGACCCCGCTCATGGCCTGCACCAGACCAAGCACCTGCTGGCCCTCGGTTTGCTCGTGGGGCTTTGCACCGAGGACGCACCGTGGGGCAGGCAAGCATGGCTGAGCTGGGGGCAGGCAGGAAGGCAACGGCCAGCCCTATGGGCCCTATGGCTCCGCGCCCCCAGCTCCCCATGCCACTGCCGGGCATGGCAACAGCCTGCCTTGCACCCATGGCCCCCAGAACACACCCATCCTGCACCCCCATCTGCCACAGCCACCACCCCACATCCACAGCTGCTGCAACATCCCCACACCCAAAGCCAACACCCACGCTGTGCCCACAGCCGCTGCAACACCCCCAGCCCGCACACACCCTCCACCAGGCCGTAACACCCGCCCTGCGCTGCCAGCCGCACCGTAGCACATCCACCCCATAACACATCCACCCCATAACATATCCACCCCAAAACATACCCACCCCGTAACACATGCACCCCGCGCTGCTCTCCGCCGCATCCATCCTGCGCTCCCAGCCACCACGACGTCCCCGCCGCGCTGCGATACACCCACCCACGCATCACCCACCACCCTGCACCCACCACCGCCCTCACAGCCAAACCCGGCACCCTGTAACCCCAGCAAGAGCCACGGGTGCTCCCCGCTCCCGCTGCCATGGGGGAGAGGAGATTTTGGAGCCATGCAGGGAATGGCGGCTCTGCTTGCTTCAGGATGCTCTGTCCTGCTTCCTCCTCCCGGTGCGCCTCCATGCTGGCCACCAGCTCCATCCCACCAGTGCTCCCCACCAGACAGGCTGATCCCCACGACAGCTGCACCAGCCTTGCCTCCGTGCCTCAGTTTCCCCATGCAGAGAGCTGTGTGGGGCTGGGAAAGAGGAGTCCATGGGTGCCAGGGGAATGAAGTGCTTTCTGGCTCAGTGTTTTGCTGCAGGGATGAAGTAGCAAGCAGCAAATCTCCATCAGAACAGCACAGGCAACGGGTGCTGCCCAGGGGACAGGGCAGGGGTGCAGGGTGCCAGGGAAGGGAAGGGGGTGGGAAGGTGCCCACCACCCGCTGCGACAGCACCTGGTGCCAGCAGGGCTTGGCGGAGCCAGGCGTTTGCAGGCAGCTCCAGCCTGTGCCCAGATTTAGCTCTTCCATGGGGGTGACCTAAAAATAGTCCCCATGTTGGCACCCGGCAGCAAGGTCGAGGTCCCGGTGCCTCGGGCGAAGGTGAGCCGGGCAGTGACACTGCGTCCCGACCGCCAGGCGCCCCGGAGGGTGGCCACAAATAGCAGCAGAAGCACCTTCCCCACAGGGAAGCGTGGGGATGCGGGGGCTGCTCAGGTGGCTGGGCTGCTATGGGGTGAGGGTGCCTCTGGTCACCAATCCCCATGGCCAGGGGTCCCCAGGAGAGGGGGGACCCCCGGAGCTTGGCAGGACCTTGAGCTGGGCCAGGGTCTGTGCGAGGGTGATGGCCCACCCTGCACAGCCTATGGGTCAGGCAGGGCATGGGGAAAAGGGGGTCTGGAGAGCGCAGAGCAGGTTTGGGGTATCTAGGGAGCTTTGAGGCTTGTGGACAGGCAACAGGGGCTGGAGAGGGAACTTGTGGTGAGGCCATTCAGCCCCTGGATGTGCAGGCAGGGTCCGGCCGTGCAGCACTAGCAGGAGGGAGGCTGGCGGAGCTGAGAACAGACACAAGCTGTGACAGGAGTAGCAGCCTCCAGACTCCAGGCACGGCCGGTGGCACTGACTGTGGCAGGAGACACTCGGGGTGGCCTTGGGAGAAGGCAGGAAACAGGGAGACGGGCTGGGATCCTCCGGCAGCGGCGCAGGGCAGGGAGGGGCAACCACACCATGAACACACAGGGGAACCTCAATTTGGGGGGATTACAGGAGGCCCACACACCAGCCACCCTGCTGCTGCCACGGTGCGTGGAAGGGTGGCTGGGGATGGGCCACCGGAGCCCTGCAGCACTGCAGGGAGATGCTGCCAGCACACCGGGGATCAGGAGCACCAGAGCAGGCACTGGGGAGACTGCTGTGCCAAGGGCTGGGGCCCACGCCCCTCTTTTGGCTCTTCTCCATGAGCCCAGCCCCTCTGCACCCTCTCCTCCCTGCTTCTACCCAAGCCTTGGGCAGGATGAGGCCAGGATCTGGCCCATGCTCGGTGATGCAGGGCCCTGCAAAGCGGGGGGATCTCCCTGCGGCGCCCCTGGCTCGCTGGCTCGCAGGCAGAGCTGCAATGCTGCCCAGCAGCAGAGCCGATTCTGTCCACGGCCAAAGGAACCCTAAGCCTCCCGGGGAAGGGGGTGACAGCACTGCGAGGAGGCAGAGATGCCAGGTGTCTTCCCCCCACACCGGCACAGCCGCGGGGATGCTGTTGCTGTGGCTCGGACATGTGCCTGCAGCTCTTCCCCGCTCCCACCTTCGCAAAGGCTCAGGACCTGCAGCGTGCCGGGCCACCAGCCCCGAGCCGGGCACGGCAGCCAACGCGTGCAAATGCCCCCCGTCCACGCGTGCCCGTCACCGAGACCCCTGCGTGCGGGATGGGGCCCACGCGTGTCACACACCTGGCTCCGTGCGTGGGAATCCGCACGCAGATGGTCCCGCGGTGGTGGGGGGAGGCTGGGGAATCACATGCGCGTGCACGCGGCGGTGTTTGGGTTTGCACGCGTGCGCGTGAACAGAGCCCACGCGGCTGAGGGCCGTGGGGTGAGAGCGTGGGGCCGGGCATCTGTGGGCACGGGGACGAGCGAAGGGCACCGAGCTGCCGCCTGCCAGCACGCTCTGCTCGGCACCGCTGATGTGGGGCAGCTGTAATTACCCTGCTCAGGCTCCCTGCCGCAGCAGTGCCCGCAGCGCTGCGTCCTCCCGCAGCCGCGAGATCCCGGCGTGTGCGCGCGTGCTGCTAATTATCCCGCTACCTGGGGACTTCCCTGATGAGGCTGGCGGGGCGGGAGATGGCTGTTCCAACGTCCCCCCGCTCGCGCAGGCGGCGAGAGCTGCCTGCTGGTCCCTGGGCACCGGCTGGGAACGCCTCTGGGCTGCAGCCTCTTCCATAACGCAGCCCCAGCAGGGCACGGGGGCAGTGCCGGGACCCCCGCGGGGTGATGCTGTGCCCCACGCTGCTGGAGACCAAATCCTGCTTCTCCCCAGCTTGAGACAGAGCCCGACCTGCTACTGCTGCTGCCGTTGCCCTCCCCGTTATACCCGACGATGATCTTCCCTCGGTCCTGCAGCCGAACCCCCTTCTTGGGACCCATGCGCCCCAGATCCATGCGCTGCTCCCCTTCCCTCCTGCACCCTCACAGCCCTCCCGTGGCTGGCCCAGCTGCTGCGCACGGCCCGATGCAGGATGCCCAGCGATCAGGGCAGCAGCACACACACACGCATGTGAGCCCAAGAGAGACTGGTGGGTGAAGAGAAATTTAGGGAAGGTAAGAGCGCCAGCACCAGCTCTGCTATGCCCTCGCCCTGGGCAGAGCTGCAGGGAGGACACCTCTCACCCTTGGCTGGCCAAAGAGGCTTTCTCCAAGGCAGAAAGCAGATGCACGCAAGGGGCAGGGTTATGGCTGGTCCCAGTCCCTCTGGGATTTACTGGTCTGGTGTGGGAAGGGTCTGGATGTGTGTCTTGTTAAGCGGGAGTCTACAGAGCAAGGACGGGGGAGGCAGGGTGCCCGCAAACCAGCTCCCTGCTTGCTGTCCCGCTCCCCTACCAACACTCAGACCCTCCACGGCTAGATCTCCACGTGGCTTCAGGTCCATCTTCCCATGGCCACCATGGATGACCCCAGCACCAGCTTGCCAAGGAGCCCCCATTCCTCCCTGCCCTGAGCTGCTCCCCGCACAGCTGGGGCAAAGCCACCGTGACACGTTTTTGGGGCCAAGGACATGGTGCAGGGGTGGGGAGCAGCACTGCACCCGGAGGCCTTACCACTGAGCACCTTCCTTCCCCCCGCAGAGCCATGGGGGTGCTGATGTCCAGGCGGCAGACAGTGGAGAAGGTGCAGAAGGTCAGCTTGGCCGTGTCAGCCTTTAAGGACGGGCTGCGGGAGCAGCCATCGACACGGCGGCAGGCGGAGGCGGGGGGCTCGCGCCGGGGTACGCTGGAGCAGACGGTGCAGGAGGGAGAGGAGGAGGCATCGGCAGGACCTTCCCAGCCGGAGGAGAGCAGCGCCAGCAAGGCGGCCTGGGAACGGCTGCGGGATGGCCGGGGCGTGGAGCCGGAGGAGTTTGACCGAGCTAACAGGTTCACACCGCCCGCTTTCATCCGGCCCAAGCGGGAGCTGCACGATGACGAGCCCCTGGACATCAGCCTGGAGCAGCGGGAGCAGGTGAGCAGACAGAGCACGGGGACGGGGAGGAAGGGACGAGGACGGGGCTGGAGATGAGCAGGGGAGAGCCCAGGGATGTGCAAGGGTTCCCGGTGCCCGCCGGGCAGTGACAGCCTCCCTGGGCACGAGCCCCATAAAGGCGGCTCAGTGGGGCAGGGGGCCGGGCTGAGCAGCTGGAGAGGGCACACAGGGAGGAAGGTGCAACTGGTCAGACGTGCCCTGGAGGGACCCCGGGGTGCCTTGGAGAGGAGAGGTCACTGCTGGGCACAGACAGCTCCAGCTTTGGGAAAGGGAGAAGGACCATCTCATCTACGTGTTTGTCAGCCTACAGCCAGCCAGCCTACAACTCAACCCGTCCATCCACACCTGTGACCCTGACAGCCCAGCCCATCTACAACCCAAAAGCTTATCCACCCATGCCCACAATCCTACAGCCCACCCATCCACACCCATGACCCTACCCATCCATCCACCCACCCCGACAAGCCTACACCCCAGCCCACCTACATACAGCCTTACAGCTTATCCATCCACACCTACAACCAGCAAACCCACAGATCAGCACTTCCACCCACCACCACTACAACCCTAAAGACCAGCCAACCTACAACCCCACAGCCCGGCCATCCACACCTACAACGGTGCACCCCAGAGAACCTACAACCCCTCAGCCCCACCAACCCTACAGCCGGACCCATCCACCCTCCATTCATCCCCACAAACCCATCCACCCTCCTCTAACCCCACCACCCACCTATTCCCTACGCCAGCCCCACGCAATCCCACCCTCCCATCCCCTCTGCCCCCCAACGTCCATCCCTACCTGCGAAGCACCACCCTGACCCCCATCTGGAGAAGCCAGCCGCCTGCCCACGCCGCCCCTCTGAGCAGCTGCCCGTCTCTCCCCAGGTCCTCAACGACGAGATGTGCGAGATCTGCGAGGTGTGGACGGCCGAGAGCCTCTTCCCCTGCCGCGTCTGCAGCCGGGTGTACCACGACGGCTGCCTGCGCCGCATGGGCTACCTGCAGAACGACAGTGCCGTGGAGGTGACGGAGACGGCACACACCGAGACCGGCTGGAGCTGCTACTACTGCGTGAGTGCCCGGAGTCCGGCCTTCTGCTGGGTGGTGGGTGCTCCCCGGGGAGCCGTGCCCCACACGGACATGAGCAGGGTCCCACGTCGCAGCCTGGTCCGGGGTGATGGGGGACCTGCTGCTCCCCAGCTCCCGCCACCCACCTTGGCCTGATGGGGAGCCACCGGAGAGGTGGGGCAGCGGCCCTTCGCCACCTCCCCACCCCGGCAGCCAGCCCCCCAGCACCTTGACGGGGAGATGTGACACCAGGGGACGTGCCACTGGGCACAGGAGGAGCTGTGGCAGAGCTGGAATGGCACCCAAATCCCAGGGGTGGGGAGCCACCCCCCTGCAGCACCCCTGGGTGACACACTGCACCGTCCCTCTCTGCCTGCCCACACCCACGCGCCTTCAAGGATCCCGGTGCCACGGGACGGCCGGGTGCTCGCACCACCCCGTGCCTTTGCCCCATGGTTCCTCTCTGCCCCCCACCCCAGGACAACCTCAATCTCCTGCTGACGGAGGAAGAGATGTACAGCCTGATGGAGACCCTGCGGCAGTGCAAGATCATTCCAGGTGCGGACCCTGATGGCTGGGGGAGGCGGGTCCCCCCTCCCTGGCCACCACACAGCCGGTCTGTCCCCCGCAGAGACCTGCCTGACCCTGGACGACTTCCTGCACTACAAGCACTTGGTGCACAAGCAGCAGTTCGAGCGGCCCATGGCCGAGGCGCAGGAGGAGCAGGCAGCCCTGCAGTTCTCCGCCTTGGACCCCGACAAGAAGGGGCACATCGAGTGGCACGACTTCCTCTCCCACGAGTCCATCCAGCTGCTGCAGAAACTACGGCCGCAGGTACGGCTGCAGCACCTGGGGCCGGCTCCCACGGCCAGCGCTCATGGCCACGGCACCCAGGGCCAGCTCCCACGGCCAGCACCCACAGCTGCGGTACCTGAGGCCAGCTCCCATGGGTGGCACCTGTGGCCGCAGCACCTATGGCTGGCTACTGCAGCCATCGCCCATGGCCATGGCACCTGGGGCAGGAGATCCTCACGGTGTTAGGCACAGGAGCAGGGGGGGTTCCTGTGGGGTGAGCGCTCCCCCTTCCCCCCTCTCTCCCCCCCAGAACGCCCTGCTGCGGCTGCTGACGGCCAAGGAGCGGGAGCGGGCACGGGTGGCCTTCCTGGCCCTGGACCAGGACGGTGACGGCTTCATTGCGGAGAGCGAGTGCCGCCGGGCCCAGCACGGCTGGTTCCGCAAGCACCAAAAGGAGACGCCGTCCTGCAACGTCAGGTACAGGGACACCCGTCCTGGGGCAGGGGTGACACCCCTGCCAGGGCTCCCACCACAGCCCCAGCACCCACTGAAGGGGCTTGGCGTGCAAATGGCTGCCCCCGCTTCCCGCCACCTCCCCCTCCGTGGCCCCACAGCCCCACCCTGGCCCTGCGCACCCTCTTCCCCCCCCCGCCGCCATTCGGGGTGCGAGGAGGGGTGACGAAGAGCATCCTCCTCCTCCCCACAGCATCAGCCACGTAGGGCCCATGTCGGAGAGCAGCCCCGTCAGCAGCGGCAGCGGCAAGAGCCAGGAGAAGACCCCGCCCGCCAGGGAGCAGGAGGAGGCCAGGTGGGACGGGGATGGTTTGGGGGGGGGGGGTGTGACACCTCCATTTTGGAGGAGACACCGGCGGAGCAGCAGTGTCGGGGTAGCCGGTGAGCCCGCGTCTGCCCGCAGGCCCGTCGACTGGCCCGGCTTCCTGCGGGAGAACGTCGCCTACATCCTGGCCGCCCGCCCCAACAGCACCGCCCTCCACCTGCAGCCGCCGGCCTAGGCCCCAGCGGCGCCATCTTGCGCGGCGAGGCCTCTCCCCTCAGGGAGACCCGCCCCGCCCACCCCTGTGGGCGGAGCCGGCCGCCGATTGGCTGGCGGGGAAGCGGCCGCGCTGCCCTCTCCCCCCGCCTCCGCTTCAGATTGGCTGTGAAGAGGATGGGTTCCGGGCTCTGACTGGCTGAGGGAGCGGGTGCGGCTCTGGGGTCTCTGATTGGTGGGGGGGAAGTGGGGCGGGGCAAGCGAGTGTCCCCGCTGCCCCCGCGCCCCTGGGGCCCGGGGCGGGATCCGGCTGCTCCGGTCCCCGCCCGCCCCGGTCCCCGCTGCCCCGGTCCCCGGCCCCGCGCACCCCTCGCCCGCCATCCCCTGCAGCCACCGGGGACCTGTGGCCCGGGACCCGCAGGCAGAGCGGGGTCTGCCCCCGAGGAGAAAGCGGGGCTCGCTCCGCTCCTGGAGCCGGCTCGGGGCGGGTGTGGGGTGAGAGCGGAGCCCGCAGCAGCCGTGCGGCCCCGGGCTCCTGCAGCCCCGCGGGGCAGGCCCGGCGGGTCTGCGGCAAGCGCCGGCTCAGCTCACGGGCATGGGGAAGAGGCGGCTGACCCCCGCTTGGCCCCTTCCGCGTCCCTGCCCGGCTCCAGCCGGGGCCGGAGCCCCCTCGGTCCGTCCCGGCCGTGCCCGGGAGAGCGTTTCGCGGCACGGCTCGATCCCGCCCTGCTGGGGACCAACCGTTTAATGCCAACAGCGACGGCGTGGGAAGGAGCACCGGGAACAGAAAGCACCAGGGGGGCGGGAGGGCACCTCGGAGGTACGGGAGTGCTCCCCTGCATCCCTCGTCCCCTCCTGCCCGCCGCTCCCGCGGGATGCTCTCCTCCCTGCTCGGCATTCCGGCCCCGCACCAGCCCCGCTCCCTCCCCAGCGCGGTGAGCCGGCATCCCCACCTCTCTGGGGGCATCGGGGCGAGGAGGAGGAGGCAGAGGCCAGAGCCCCCCGCGGCGTCAGCCGCGGGGATGAGGCACTCGCTGGGCAGGGCTGATGCCCGGGGCTGATGCCCGGTGGCCCCGAGGTGGATGGATGCGCTCAGCCCGCAGGTGAAGGAGCAGGGACCCCTGGAAACCTCACCCCACACATGCCGGACGGGGGGGATGCCCAGGTCCCACGGCAGCCCCCGCAGCTGCCCCCTGCCCCTCCGACCCCTTCCCCACGGGACTCTCGGCCTCTCCCCGCCTGGCGTGCCCTGGCTCAGCCGGGGTGCCCCATGGCGTGCACAGACCAGAGGTGCACCTGCGGCAGCCCGGTCACTCCCTCACCTCCAGCCCTCGATGCGATGGGGCCACCGTCCCGCCCACCCCCCTGCCCCAGCCAGGGACCCTCTCCAGGGACTCTCCTCGCTGCAAGACCGGGAGGCACACCAGTGCCACGACGCCTTCCTCTGGCACCTTGGCGTGCCAGGCCAATGGGGATGTTTCAGGTTCCAGGTCCGAGACGGGGCCGGAGCCGTGGCCGTGGCAAGGAGGCGGCCAGGGGTGCGTCGGTTGCAACGCCCGCTCTGTACTGAGAAGCGTCCATTAAACAGCTGTGTCCAACTAGCCTCCGGCCAGCGCACTTACGGGGCTTCTGACTTCTCCCCAGGATTTCTGGGTTCCCCACGGCTGCCTGCTGAGTTTAACACCCTGCCCTGGCCTCGGGTCCCTGTCTCCTCAGGCAGGCTTGGCCTCGTGTCCCCACGATGTCCTGCAGCAGCGATGGAGGGGAGCCAGGGGGTGCACCCAAGACCCTGCAAACTCGGGGTGCCCCACATCTCGCCAGGAGAGCAGACAGTGGGGAGAGTGCCCAGCTGGCCCCACAGCCGCCCCGGCCCCTGCAGCGGGAGGGACACCCCTCCACTGGGATGAGGGTGCTCCTTGCCTGCGGAGGCACTGGAGGCTGCGAACAGAGCACAGGGGACAGCTGGATGCTGGGAACAGGCTGTTTGCAGCAGTGCTGGGAAACCCGAAATAACCATGCAGAGACACAAAGGGTCCCCGGGAGGAGGTGATTGGAGAGTGGTCCCCATGGCTGGAGGCTCCTCCAGTGCTAGCCACATCCACGGAGCTCCCAGGGAAAGCTGCGGCTCTTGCTGGTGGCACCGAGGTCTGTGGGAGCCAGGCTGCCGGCAAAGGGGGCTCACCTGCCTTGGGGGGCTTTCCTTGCATAGTGCCTGCGCTGCAGCTGGGAGGGGAACAGGGCTTGAGAAGTGGGTCTGGGGTGGAATTAGGAGGGGGAAGCTGCCCTGGAAGCATCCATAGGGTCTGTGGGGACACAGAGCTTGTTGCTAAAAGCCAGACTTGGACATTGCAGCCCATTTCTATGGCTGCAGTTGTGTCCAGACCACAGCGGTGGTCTCCAGCTGGCACCCCAGAGAAAATTCAGCCTGGGGAGCAGCAAGCATTTCAGGCCCTGGAAACCAGATCCAGCTGTAAAAGCTCCCAGGAGAGGCACCCATCGCCTCGAGGAAGAGGATGGGCACCCAGGGGAAGGAGGAGCTGGTGGGTCGTTTCTGTGCCTGAAGCTGAGGTGCCACGGGTGGGTGATGCCCTGGGCTTTGCCCGTGGAGGGAAGCCCCAGGGAACCCCTCACCTAGGGAGATGGTGTTAATTGCTGTGTTATTGCTCCAGCTGCTGGAGCTGGAGAGGAAGCTGTGGCAGATCACAGGTCCTGGGGACCCTGGGGGTGAAGCACCTGCCACCAGCACCCCAAATCCACACTCTGAGCACCCCGCAGGATCCAAGCTGGGAGGGCAGAAACCCCCTGGACCCTGATCCAGCCCCACTCTGCACCCTCCCCTTCCCCCGGGGACAAGGCGCAGGCGGCTTTCCCAGCCCCACCTATCCTGCCAGCCCCTGCAGCAGCCTGGCACCCCTGCCAGGGCACGCAGCCGGCTCGTGTCCCGGCTAACGAGGGCCGCAGGTGGCCGGGCTGGCCCTTGTCTCGCAGGGCTGTGCTGTCACCGCCACAGTGCCAGCTGCCCGGCATGCGTGCTCTGCCACAAGTCCCCGGCGAGCACCTGCCATGGGGCAGAGCATGGCCCAGCCAGCTGTGTCTCTGCACGGGCAGCCTCCAGGTCTGGGCAGAAGCCGGAGGACGTGGTGAGGGAATGGGCAGGGTGCTGCCCTGGCATCTCTTAGCTGTCACCTGCTCCTCCGAGACTGGTGACCTCAGAGACCCTGTCCCCAGAAAGCCTCCATGGCCTGCAAACCACCCTCCTAAATGCTAATGCAAACCTTCCCCTGCATGTTTATGCAAACTTCCTCACCACCCAAATGCTGGTGCACATCTCCCCTGAATGCTCGTGCAAATATCTCACCAAATGCTGATGCAAACCTCTCCCTGCATCCCCATGAACGCTGGTGCAAACCTACTGCCGACTGCTGGTGCAAAGCTCTGACGGAATGCTGGTGCAAACCTTTCCCTGAATGGTGGTGCAAACCTCCTCAGTGAAAGTCCCAGAGGAGCCAAACGAAAGGATCCGGATGCTCCTGTGGGATCTAAGGCTGGGGCAGGAACCAGGTGTTGTGCCCACCCCCCAGACCTCACGAGGAAGGAAATCCCAGGGTGTTAAATTCATTCTGCAGCGTCTGTGCAGCCCACGTGTCCGTCGCCCCAGGTCTATCACCCACCGCCGGGTGCCACGCAGTGGGTGCTGTGTTCCCCGTGGGGCTGCTCCCCACTGGGGGTTCCCAGCCCCAGGGCTCCAGGCCAGCGTCACCCAGCCTGGGCCTGGGGACAGCATCGTGGGGTCCCGAGGGGCAGCTCCGGCTCCTGCGTTATGTTTCGCAGCAGGCAGCGGTCAGAGCGTGGGCCGCCCTTCCCCCAGGTGGTCCTGCCATCTGCAAGGGACCCCGAGCACCTCGTGCTGCCCGCCCTGCCCGGCTCAGGGTGTCCCCGCTGTCCCACGGGGACACCAGGGGTGGCAGCGTCCCGCTCTGCGGGGACATTGCACCCTCTGCTGGCATGCACGGTCATTGCACAGGGCTGCCACCCCCCCCCCCAAAAAAAAAAAACAACCAACACCTCTGCTTGCGGGGAAGATGGGTGCTTGGCTTCGCACCCCAGGGTGCAGGATAGCACCCTCCTCCAAGCCCGGGCACCTCTGCGTGTCGCCGGGGCTCCCCTGGGCTTAGCCAGGTGCCATCAGGTCTGGTGTGCCCCAGACTGGAGGTGACCGTGGTGTGCCCCACACCAGAGCCAGCCAACCCTCGGGGACGTGTGCGGGGAGCTGTGCTGACACGGGGGGACAGGAGTGACCCCCTGGGCTGAGACAGTGTCACCATGAGCCGTGGCACCCAGCCATCGCTGGGGCAAGATGTCAGAGCCCCATCCCATCAGTGCCACAGGACCAGCCGGGGACCACCGGCAGGAACAGGGGGTTCTCTGGGCAGCGTGTGACAGTGACAGCAAAAGCCACAGCTCCTGGAGGCAGTGACACCCTGGTGGCCCCAACCACCCTTCCCCTCCCAGACCAGGACAGGAGTGACCACGCAGAGCGGGGACAAGTGTCCCTGTTTAGCAACGTCCCCCCAGACGCGAGCAGGAAGGAGGGACGCAGGAACTCATCTCAGACCCCAGAAAGCATTTTGTAGGGTGGTTTGTGACCAGACACGAGCAGGGCGAGGAGGGGGAGAAGCCGAGGGGATTTGGGGCACAGAGCTGAGATGAGGAGGTTGGACCACCCAGAGGTGACTCCCACCCCAAGCCAGGCAGGGAGCAGGGCCCTCTGGGGAGGCCTCTGGGCAGGCTGGGGAGCGAAGGGGCTGGGGAGGGGTGCGAGGGTCCCTAAGAAGTGGGGTCCCCCCCCCCGCAGAGGTGGCCACAGGGTGTCGCCCCTGCACAGCGCCGGGAGCGGGCAGTGTCACTTTCGGACCTGCACACTGCACAGCCAGCCCTGGCCACCGCACCGGGGACGGGGGCACGGGGTGGCATGGCCGGCGGGGGACAAGAGCATGCCACCACGCTGTCCTGGTGGAGCAGAGAGACTGGCATCACCACACTGGCCGTGCCTCCATCCTCACGGCCAGCCCTTGGTCCCACAGCCATCCGAGCACACAGGGAGGAGGGATGCAGGGACTCATTTCGGACCTCAGAAAGCATTCTGTAGGGTGGTTTGTGACCTCCTTCTCCTCCTGCCCCAAACCCAGCTCCGCCCCATAGCACCCTTCTCCTCTATGGTTATGTGCCCATGGCAGGTGAGTGCCGGGCACGAGGAGTGGGGACTCAGCCCAGGCAGCCCCAGGCTCCTGCAGTCTGTGGTGGGCTCCATCCTCTGCAGCACCCAGGGCCTGGGAGGCCCTGGGCCTTGGAGAAGAGGGACCATCCCCGGGCTCCCTTGGGTCTAGCACCCCTTCCCCACAAGATGCACGAGGAGCCGGAGCCCCCTCCTCTCCGTGTGCCCTGGCAGGAGCCCTGGGCACCCCCTCCTCTGCACAGAGCCACTGCAGGGTCTGTCTGCACCCACCACTACTGCAGGGCTGGGAAGGATGCTCAAGCAACGGAAATGCAGCCAGGCACTGGGTGTGGTGACAGGGGTAGGGAAGCGATGCCCCCCAGCACCTGCCAGGACCAGCCACATGCTGCTTGGGCCCACAGGGCAGCCCAGAGGGACCTGTACAGGACCTGAGTGGGGAAATGGGGTCCCCTCCCCAGCATCTCCCCGAGCACGCTGCCAGGAGCAGCAGGGCGAGCTGCCTTGACAGGACACAACCCCGCGGGCACTCCAGCATGGGGGTGGTGTGCTCCTCTCCCGGGAGGACGCGCGTGGCCTGGGCCACCCACGGGAGCCCACGCAGGGGGCTGTGCCTGCTTCCCGCCAGCATGCAGTGCCGCCGGCTCCCGCCACCCCCACATCGCCGGCTTGGTGGCCCTGACATGGCACAGGGCTGCCAGACGCTGCCTCCTGCTCCTGGCACGCTCGCTGCCGCTTTCCTCCCTGCAGCACGGCTGCCTGCAGGGACTCAGGGTGCCTGCGTGGTGCAAGGGGTGCAGAGGCGGCCCCAGGACGAGGGGGGCACGGCGTGGTGCCGGGCATGGTGAGCATCTTGCTCCCCACAGCAGCTTTGCTGTGACTCATCCTGGCAACCCACGCAGCACCCGGGCAGCGTGTCCGGGTCGTCTCCTGCCTTGGTGCAAGACCATACAGGAGCAGTGCATTAACACTACAAGTCCTGGGTGCTTCCCTCTGCACCTCGCTGCACCTATTGCCCTGGCCTTGCAGTGGGACCAGGAGGCGGCACGGGGGACGGTGGCCCCAGCCCTGGCCTCCCTGGGGCTCCTGTGTCCCACTGTTCCCCTCTCCACAGCCTCCTGCCCCTTGCTGGCCCCTAAGCAGCCGCTATCGAGCACCAGGGCTGGCGTGGCGGGGGCCATCGGCTGCTGAATGAAGCAGGGAGGGAAATGGTTTGGGGTACGGTGAAGGGCAGGACCTGCCTTCCCATTTCGGCTGTGTGGATCCAAGCCCCACGGCTGGTGTCGGAGCAGACGCTGATGGTCCCTCCGGGTAGCACAGTGGACCGCTGTACAGTGCCACGCGTGTCCCTGTGTGCCCCAGCATCCCTTCTCGCACCACGTGTGCTGCGCACCCCAGCATCCCCTCTCCATCTGGGGTGTGCCCCTGGACCTGAAAGCCAGCACACGCAGTCCCCTCTGCCCCCCCAAAGTCCCGTGTCAAGGCACCTGATGGGGACACCAGTAACCAGGCATCAGTCCAGGGCTAATCTGGGAGCCCCAAAGGACCAAGACATACCTGGCTGGCCAGGGAAGGAGCAAGGCAGCCAGGGTACCTGGAAAGCAGGGATTTGGATCCGAGCCACCCCAGAAAGCCAGCACCGTGCTTAGCACAGGCAGAGGCACCCAGCCCGCAGCCGGACGGGGACACGGAGCCCTGGCTGGGTCATCTGGGCCAACACACCCAGCATCAACGTGGTGGCTCGCTCCCCAGGCCAGAGGTTAGGGGCTCCGGCAGCAACGATGGGACTAGTAAAGGGGGAGGCACCTCGTGTTTGGCATGGGGCACCCTGCGACCCAGCAGCAAAACGATCCGGGGGGCTGGAGTGAGTGATCCACGAGGAGCGGCACGCAACTCTATCTGTCTCGATCGGCTGAGCGATGACTAAGGGAAGGACAGGAGAGCAGTCTGTACACCGCCAGGCAGAGGAGGAATTATTCAGGCTGGAGCATGGGGGCGGAGGGAGGGGGGCTGGAAGGAGATGGGTGGAGGGAAGGTGGAGGCTGGGTGGGATGCTCTGGCAGCGTTCCCCCTCTCCGGCGGAGGGACATCAGGTACCAGGCTGGTGAGAAACAGCATAAGAGCTGGGGGACTGGGAGCCGCCGGCTCACTTTTTGGGGAGAAAATACTTTCAACCAAGGGGGTGTCCTGCCCTGGCCCCAACCCCACAGCCAGGCACTGGCTCAGCAACCTGCCATTAGCACTGCAGGACAGACAGCATCCCTGATGCATGGAAAAACAGCCGGCAGCTGCCTGCACAGGGCAGGTCCCCAGGCACGCACAGCCCCGTCCCTGCCCTCCCACGACACGCCGGCAGCAGGACAGTGGGCTATGTGTGGGAGCTATTTCTGCTGGTCCCAGGCCATGCTGCTCCCACGCTGGGGCCAGCCCCATGCCTGCGGACGGGCTGCACCACGCTGCGCTGGGCCAGCTGCTGGGGGACAGAGAGGCACTGGCCTTGCAGGAATTCGCCTCAGTGCCCACAAGGTGAATTTTAATGGCAGGGAGAGGAAGGTAGAAAAATTACCCCACTACGTGGCATGTCTCCTGAGCCCCAGCCCGGCACAGCAGCGCTCTCATGTAAGCACCCAGCGCACAACAAAAATCAAAGGCAGGAGGAGGGGATGCTGAGAGCCAGGAGCTCAGCATCCTCTGGGACCAATCCCTTCTCCCAGGAAGGAAGGGACCCCACCACGTAAGCCATTCCCACAGCCAACAGGTACCAAACCTATATCCTGGGGTCACCCTGTGCTTTAGGGGCTGGCAGCGGGATGAGAAGAGCAAGTCAAGCACGCAGAGCCGCAACTCCTCCTGATACTCCATCTGGGACACCCTGCCTTGTTGACTTGTGGGTTGCAAGTCTTCTCCCTGCTCTGCAAAGATTTTTGCAGTGTAACTGGGGCACAAACATCCCAGCCCACCCGGCATGTGAAGCTGGGGGAGCCTGCAGGCTGCTCTGCGCACGGGGAGCAGAGCTAAGGAACCTGCGTGCCCTCCGGACCTTCCAGCCCAGGAGGATGTTTGCAAGGGGACCATCATTTCTAACCCCAAAAGCCCCTGAAACTCGCAGCCAGGAGTGCCTCCAGGGTCTCTGGCTCACTTTAATGGTGCAGAATTGAAATGTGTGTGCTATGGTCAGGGTGTGGGGATGAGGCTGGGTATGAGCCTCGTCAGTTGAACATCTATAGGCTACGAGAGCAGGACCATGGTCCAGGATGGTGCAAGAAAGGAAATTAAGGAAGTGGCTATAACCTGGCATGATTTCATGCCCCTGTGTTCAACAGGGCTTGTCAAATAAGCCTGGCTTCTTTATCTGATAAGTTTACAAATCCAGTTGCTAAAACACCACCATGGACATACCAGGCTGCTGTCAGGTCATCCCTCCAGCACCCTGAGCACCGAGCAATGCCAGGGGAGCACCAAGCAATGCCAGGGGAGCGCTCCAAGGCCAGTAAACTGCCAGGACCCAGCCCTGGGGACCTCCATCACTGCCTGGCCCCCTCTGAGCTGGCCCGTGCCTGGCAGGTCCTTGGGCTGGCAGTGAGGTGGGATTCAGAGACCACAGCATCACCCCGCCTTCATCTCCCGTCTCTTCATCCTCAAAGCAACCTGACATCCTCTTCCAACACCCTCAGCGTAGCCTGGCAACGGTGGTACCAGCATGGCAACGGCGGTACCGGCATGACAACACGGCTGCTGGTGGAGAGACAAAAATGTCAGGCAGATCCCCCCTTGCCCCAGCCATCCCTCTCCTTCCCGGAGCAGCAAAGCTGCCCCATCTCCCCTGGGTATCTCCAACAGGCTGCAGGCACTGGGCACGACGGGCCCCGTCAGCCTCATCTCCTCCTCTCCCCATCACCCAGCATTGCATGAGATGAGTTGCTGGGTCTCAGCCCGCTTCTCACAGGTCGTGGCACCCAGGGAGATGCACTGGCATGCAGATGCCACTTGCAAGTCCGCTGTGGGGGGAGACCCATACCTCCCCTTACCTCTCCCAGAGCAAACACCTTGTTTGAGGGGATAAATTTGGGAGACACAGGAAAACGGTCCCTCTGGGTTTTGTCTGCCAAGGGCTTTTTCCTGCAGCCAGTCCCTCAGTCTGCTGGAGCAGCCCTGCCGCTCGGGGCCAGCCCTCCCTGGGGTGGGGAGGAAAGGCACTGGCATCCCCGGGCAGGGGGGGACATTACGGCTGCCTTCCTCACCCCGTTTGGCCGGGGGGATGTCTCCCCGGCAGCGGGCGGGAAGGGTGGCTGGAGCATCCCCCTCTGCCCGGGAAGGAGATCCGGTGGGGACATTGGGACTTACACAATGCTGCACCAAGCAGAGAAGGCAGCGAGCGTGGCGGGGGCGCACGCCAGCCCCCGGAGTGAATTCCCTGACGTGGCAAACATCTCCCGAAGCCCCCTCGACGCCCACCTGCACACGCAGGCAGGAGCCCACGCGCATACGCAGGCAGGAGCCCACGCGCCGGCACACGCCTGCCTCTAAAGGAAAAGCCTCACCAGAGCCAGTGCTGAATTAGTGAATTGCCTCATTCATTCACCCTCTCCGGAAGCTCTGCCCGTACATGCAAGCATACGCGTGGGGAGGCATGTGCGGCAGACGTGTGCGCCCACCCCTACGCCCTCCAGGAATCCCCCCCCAGCCACCTTCTTCACCACCCCGTCCAAAATGCAAACACAGTCCGCACCCGTGCGTGTCCCTCCATGCGAACCCCGGCTGGGGTTGGAGCAAATTTTGCATGTGGCCCCTTTCATGGCGTGGTGGGGTGACCCATGTTCCCGGGGGGGTGGGGGGGGAGCCCCCCTGCCACTTTTTGGTCCCAAATCCCGTGACTTTCACATGGGAGATGCGCCCTTAGCATGCACATACGCACTCCCAGCCATTTTGCCCCCACGGCTCAGAGAAGACCCTTCTACAGGGGATGCTGCTATAGCAAAAACCCCTCACCATGGCCAGATGGGTCCATCTATCCCCAAAATCTTGAGCAGGACCTGGCAGGGGCCGTGCAGGGCACAGCACACGCGCGGCACGGGGGACATGCATGTGCATGGCATGCAATGTGTGCACACCCAGCACCACATCTGCATGGGATGTGCATGGACAGAAACCTCCATTTCTAAGCTGGAAGGTCTGGCCTGGGCTTGTCACCTGGCAAACGCTCCCCTGGGACACGCAGGCTCACAGCACAGCCCTGTGTGCAACCCCAGGAAGATGCAACACTTGCCCACACGCGTGTGCACACGCCTGGCATGCCCCGCAATGCACGGCTCTGCGGACCCCGTTTGGGGGTTCGGCACACACAGGGCACATACAGGCATGGCCAGGCAGCAGTGGGGCACAGCGATGCCTGCAGCCTGCCTGCCTGCCTGCCTGCTGCCTGCCTGCTGCCCGGCACGACCCCGCTCTGCCGGCGCGTCCTTACGTAACTCCAGCCGAGCGTGGGACAAGCCACCGCGCCGAGCAGGGAGATGGAGCGGATTCAGCTCATTTCTTTTCCTAGAATAACTTCTCCTTTTCAGCCCCACGAGGTACACGAGAAAACATCCCATCTCTACCCCCCGCCTCCTCACCTGGCAGCCTCCCAGCAGCACCAAGCCACGGTGCAGCGGCGGCAGCCGGCATGGCGTCTGCAGCACCCGCGAGCGCGGCATCGCACCCTGGCCAGGGCCCCTTTCCTGACCCGGTGGGCAGGTCACGGGTCCTGGCATCCAGGATGGTCAGCTGTCATGACATGTCCCCGGTCCTATTCTCCCTCTCCTTGTACAGGAGGGAAACGCTGATGTACCTGCAGGCACCCCGGCACCTGCGGGACGGGCACCCAGCTCGGTTCCCCCCTCTAATCGCTGCCGCAGACATGTACCGACGTCTGCGTTGGACAGGGAGGGTTTCTTGCAGTGGGGACTGCTGCTGACATCGGCGTGACCCAGGGATGCAGGCACTGGACCACACGCCTCAAGGAAGCAAAAGCATCAGCGCCTGCAGCCCAGAGCCTGCGCCCTGTCCCCACCCGCCCCCTCAATGGCTGCTCTTCCCATTTCACTTTGAATATTCTTATTTTTCCTCAACCTTATCTAGAATTTGAGACCAGACCCAGGGGCTTGTATCTGCCCAGGTTGCTCTTCCTCCGTCACGAACACAGATCGTTCAACACCGCTCCAGCCTGAGCGATGCTTCAAAGACGGTGGTTTGCCGAAGAGTAGCCCTGCCACCGTCACAGCGTGCAGCCGCGGTCCCGGGGCCCGTGGTGCAGCTCAGCCCCTCTCCTCAAGCCCAGCACATTGAACGCTCTGTGTTTTTCTTCCCCTCCAGCAGCAGCAATTCCTCCTCTCCGCCTCCCTCCCACTCCCTCCCCTCCTTCGGGCTGTACATTCAGTGCCGCTGCCCTTACTGAAGGTTGAAGCGAAGCGGGGAATTAGTTTGAGGCTGATATTTTCTTAAGCATTAATTCTTCCAGCCCCTTCTCATGTGGGGACGCTGCTGTTCTCCTCTTTTGCTCCCTAATTATGCGGCACTGAAACTTTTCCCTTTTTGCTTGCTCTCTTCCAGCAAATTGGAGGGTGGGGTTTGCAAAGTCTTGCTTTCACCTTAACCCACCGCCATCCCCGACCAAACTCGGATGTATTTGCTTTGCGATGGTCCTGCCAGAGACAACCGCAACCAGCTTTATCTTGGTGCCTTGCAGCAGCTCTGGGCACCGCATGCCAGGCTGAATCCTCTCTGCAATCCTCACCGTGGGCAACGGGACGTGGCTTTGGGAATTAGAGCCCCAATGCTCTACAGATGTGGCCCCACAGCTGGGCAGCTGTGCAGGGCTTCCAGACACCTTCGCATCCCCAGGGGTCTGGCC
Source organism: Ciconia boyciana (assembly GCF_034638445.1). NCBI lineage: Eukaryota > Metazoa > Chordata > Aves > Ciconiiformes > Ciconiidae > Ciconia > Ciconia boyciana. The sequence continues at coordinate 23,572,547 of NC_132937.1, forward strand.
TCTCTGGAGCCTGGGCTCACGGGGCTGCTGGAAAGCCTCGGTGGGTGCTGGGGAATAGCCAAACCCCCGCCCTGTCCATCGCGACGCAGGTGATGAGTAGGAGCCCCATTTCATCCTGAGCAAGCGTGGGAGGAGCAGGACAGCAGGTCAGTGGCCACCTTCGAGGCCACGTGGACAAGACCAATCTCCTTTCCCCAAGGAGCAGGGCAATGCATCCAGCAAAAACCCATGCACTGAGCAGCCGCTACAGACATCTCTGCCAGGCAGGAGAAGGATGGATGTGCCCAGATACCACGGTGATGGGCACCCAGGGAGACCAGATTTAACAGAAACCTCCAAGGACTGCCCTCTGGGCCAGAGGCACATGAGAAAGCTGCTTGACTTGCAGACGGTGACCCGTAAGACACTGTTAACCACTGGCCACTTCATACACCACTACCACCCCCGGCCCCACCTCCTCACACTCTGCCTCCAAGCGAGAAACGGGCAGAGAGGAAAAGCATCCTTGCTCCGGCCTCCAGCCAGGGCACCAGATGCTCAGCCAGCCCCTGCCAGCATCCCCAGCTCACTGGCTACCGCACCCCCTCCCAGTTCAACCTCAACGCTGGCTGGCATCTCAGGCTCCTGATGAAAGGCTCCAGGCAAGGTTGTTCCCTGCCAGCAGTGGGCAGTGACCTGGAGGTCCCCAGAGCCACCAGAGGACTGGCACAGTGCCGTACGGCAGGGCCAAGGGCTGGCGAGCACAAAGCCCCGTGAGACTGAGCTGAGATGCCCAGGGCCAGGCAGCCCCACGTCTCCATTTGCTTGCAAAGACGAGACTGGGGCATCTCAGCATCATCCAGCACTCCAGAGGGGGTGCTCGGAAGTCTTCCTCCTTCCCCTTCTCCTTCTATATGGGGATCTGTATGGCTTTACCCACCCACCATCCATAATCCCGCTGGACCGAGGAGATGGGATGCTCAGGAAGCAGCAGAACCAGAGGGGTTAGTAGTTACAGGCTGTGGGTAGGGAGCAAAGGAACCCGGCATCACTGCGGCAGCAGTGGAGCCTTCTGGCCCCAGCATAGCATCGCCTGCATCCCTCTGAGCACCGCCTGCCATTGGGCCAGGACAGCCACAGGGAAGGAGGTTTGGGAGGCAACGGAGAAGAGGCAAGACCAGAATAAAAACCTCTGAAAGAGGTTTTTTTTCAGAAAACTCTCCTTACCAGACAACCCCCGGGTCATTTTCATTTTGTTGGGGTTGTTTTTTTTTTTTTTTTTCCAGAGGTCACAGATTTGGTAGCATTGCAGAGGTATTGAGCTTCCTACAGCAGTCAACTGGGTACCACTTTGTGTCCTGATGAACCCAGTGCATCTTGCCACTGCCAGCTCATCTGGCACATTAAGGATTAGATGCCAGGCAGATCTACAAAAGGGAAAGCATCAGATGGACACATTCCCAACAGATGCACCACGGTTTGTCTCCAGCCTGGACACTACCCACCTCCAGCTGTGACCTTCAGGGCCAGCATCCCTGCTGGGAACAACCGTGGATGCCTCTGCCCTGGAAAGCAAGGACTTGGGATGCATTTCAAGGCCAAAATTCCCCAAATGATGGTGTGGCTGGAGAGACTAGAAGAGTTCAGTGCACTTGGCACACAAATGCAGACTAGAAATAAACGTAACTTGGAGAGAGCCATCCCCAGGAGAAACCATCAAGTGCTACAGGACGCCTTTGCTGAGGAAAGCAGAGCAAAGGCTGGAAGCTGAAATGGAGCCAAGCCAACCTTCAGCACACGTCCTCCACGTGCAGACAGGTCCCCAGGGGCCACCGATGCTGTTCGGGCTCCCCAGCACGGCTGGCCTCCCTTCCGGGGGCTGCAGGGGTGCTGCCGGCTCTCAGCTACCACCGCCCCGCCTCGCCGGGGAATATCTCAACCAGAGTCCAGACGCTCTGGATTCAAGGCCCATGCCTGCTGCTGATTCCCACAGCAACCTGGGACAACTCGCCACGCGCCAGCATCCCCAAGTCGGGGTGGGGACATCGCCTCTCCTCTTCCACCTGCTCGGGCCAGGGGTTTGCAGAGAGGGCTCCCACGAGGGGCTTTGCCAGCCCACGCACTCTGCATGCCCAGTCTACATCTGTGCGTTGGTGTTCCAGAGCAGGAGCCAGCGGGGTAGGTCAGGTCAAACCAAGGCGCCCAGAGGCAGGAGGGCACCTGCCTGCTGGAGCCTTGCTCTTTTCCCCAGGCTCTGCCCCAAAAAGCACCGCAGCATGGCCCACACTGCCCTTTCCTCCTGCTCGCTCTTGCCTTCGGGTTTTGGCCACTCCAGCAGAGCCCGAGCACAGGTGGGGACAGCAGGGGACTGGAGAGGACCGAGTCCTCCCACGCACTGCTGCCCACTGCCGCGCAGAGCCGCTCGCACCTCCCCTGCACGCCCGACGTGGGTGGCAGGAGAGCCCCGGCGCGCTCATCCGAGGGGGTTTGCAAAGGTCAGCCCGGGAGGAAGTCTCCGGCGAAGGCTGCGTGCCAGCACCGGCTGGGAACCACTCGAGAATAGAGGCAGGAAGGGGGGGGGGGGGAGAAGAAAAAAGAAAAAATAACCCAGCTGGCAGCACAGACGCTGCTGGCAGAGGAAGCAGCAGGTTGAGACGAGGACACGGCTCATTATGCCACCCCCGCAGGTGCGGAACGCCGAGCGGAGCGGCCGGCATCCTCAGCCCCAGCCGGGGAGGACGAACCCAACACCATCGTCATGGCTGACAGCGGCGTCCGCCCCCTTCCTCCCGTGCGACCCTGGAGGCCGGGCAGGCTCCGGTGAGACGCAGCGCCTTGGGACGTGGGAGATGCTGCTGGAACAAGCCCTTCCAGCGCTGCCGCCGTCCTTGGCGGTTTTCAAGGTGAGCCTTGATAAAGCCCCGAGCAGCCCGCTCTGACCTTGCGGCTGACTCTGCTTGGAGCACGAGACCTGCTGGGGACCGTTCCCGTCTGGATTATCCCGTGCTCCGAGCCGGGCAGGCACAAGCCCGCTGCGTGCTGGGGCTACCGACAAAGTCAGGGTGACTGGGAGCTGGTGAGAGCCACTCGGGTTTGGTGGTTTCCTCAGGGGACGTGCCAGGGGCTGGATGAGGGTCCCCATGGAAGGGGGACCCGAGGAAGAAGGTCCCCATGTCCTCAGGACAGGGCTCGCCTGCACAGACAGCAATTTCAGCAGGAACCAAGACCCAGGCCTGACCTGGAAGGTGACCCACCAGCATCTCCTTGGGGATGCACCAACCTCAGACCACAGCCAGGTCAGCAGCAGGCAGGGAATGGGGCATTAAATCCAATTAAAAAAAAAACCAACCCAGGCACGGATTTTTTTTCTTGCAGCCCTTTCCTCATCCTGCAGCTCAGGGTGCTGGAAAAGGCAGGCGGCATCTCCACGAGGATGGGAAGAGGCAGGAAGGAGAGACAGCACCGAATGCGTGGGCGCTGCTCTCGCCGCGGAGAACAGAGTACGCAGCCCAGTGTCCTCAGATGCATCTCCCCAGCTCGCCCAGCCACAGCCGCCGGAGACTTCCCCACGCCGCGCCGAGCGGGGCAGCCCGAGGGGGCCGGGGGAGCACGGCAGCGAGGAGCCAGCGCTCTCCTGCCCCATCCGCTCGGCCGCGGGGAGACCCAGACCCAGCTTGGAGGAGGTGGCAGCGGGGGGAATGGTCTCCTCCGCAATGCCACGGTGCCCGCCGGGAACAGGCTTCGCAGCCGGCGCTTGGGCAGGAGCTTGCAGAGCTCGGTGGCCTCGTCCACTGCTCCGACCTTCAGACACCAAAGAATGACGCTTTAACAGAAAAACAGGCCGGGCTGCCGTCCCCCACCTCCCCATCCTCTCCGGGACAGAGACCCACAGCCAAAGCCTCGGGAAGAGCTGAAGCTCCAGGGGAACACACCGTGCTCCGCACTCCCGCAGCCGAGGATTTCCCACACCAGAAGCACCATCGCTGGGCTCACCGGCCCTCGGTGGATTTCTCTTTTCAGGAATTTGTTTAATCGCCTTTTGACCCCACATGAGTTTCTCACATCTCCCCTCCATCCCTCCACCCAGGGCCACCATTTCCACAGCTTAACCCCAAACTGGGGGGCCGCTGCCCCTTCCCGCACCGCTGCCCCGTCACGGGAACTCGAGCACCCTTCCCCGCTCACCTTCCCCCTGCCACGCTGCATCTTAGTATTCCCCGTCATGCCTCCCTCAGTCATCTCTTCCCCCAGATGGAGGAGAGCCAGTTTATGTAATTGTTCCTTCTATGGAAACGGCTTCGTACCTTTAATTATGCCTGCCACCCCTCCCCGCGCTTTCCCGGCGTGTCTTTAAAAGGGTGCGGATGCGTGGCAGGCAGACGGGCCGCGAAGGAGGAGCAGTTTTGGTTAAGACACCCAAACTGCGCCCCGGGAAGGCGGCCGTGCTCTGCCCCGGCCCCGCTCCCGCTCCCCCCCAGCCCTCGGCGGCAGAGGGGCCGCAGCCAGCCCCCGGGCCAAAGCCCTCGTTTGAGGGCAGGCAGGCTGCACACCAAGCAGATCATTTGTGAGCAGGCGGACGGCGATGAAAGGCCGATGAAAGGGAACAAAAAGCGTTCGCAGGGCCGGGACATCGGCGCGGCACGGGACGGGCCCCCCCGCCGGCAGTACACGGCCGGCCGAACACAGAGAGCGAACTAGACGGGGAATAGCAAGTGCTGGTTAATATCGGGGGACGCGGCCGCTGTGTGGGGAGCACAGCGACAGCCCCCGCTCGCCCGGCTCGGGGGGGATCCACGAACAGTTCAAGGGGGGCGGGGGGGGAAGGAGGAGCCCGGCTGGCTGCTCGCACCGTGCCCCAGAGAGCCAGGCCAGGAACGGACGGGAGACCGATGCTGTGACCAAACCGCAGGGCAGGGACAGGCGGTCAACCCAGAAGTTACCCCAAAACGCCCCGTTCAAACACCCGCGCCGTCCGGGGCAGCGCGCAGAGGTTACGGAAGCACGCTCTAACTGTGACAAACATGGCGTTAACAGCCGCAGCCGTCCGCATCACCGCTCAGCTTCACCCCCAGGACCAGCCGCTTCTCCGCCGGTCTCGGGACGGGGCTGCAGGCAGGACGCCGTCCCCAGAGGGACGATGGCCCCGCACCAGCGTGGCACCTCCACGGGGGCGAGAGATGGGCTCGTTCCTTGGGGCGGGCAGGCTTCCTAGGACAAAGCCCAGGGCGCCGGCTCAGACCGGAGCTCCTCCGGCCAGCAGCCGCCTCGCTCCAGGTCCAACCCTGGCCAGGACGCTGGAAAGATCAAGGCGGGGGAAGGCTCAGGCGGCGGAGCCCAAACCCACTGCCCTCGGAAGGGGACGCGTGACGGGGCTTTGCAGAGCGACGGCGCTGGAAGGCGTCGAGCTCCGCGTCCCTGCTGGCTGGCCACGGCTGCGGAGCTGGGACGCCCCGGGGCGAGCAGAGCAGCAGCTGTGTTAGGCACGGCCCCTGAGCCCGCACGGGGCCCGGCCTGGGGCAGCCGACGGCTTCTCCCTGATGAGAAAGCACCTGCCGGGGCCGAGCCCCGACGGGGAACCCCGGCTGCTGCAGCACCACGGGCCCCGCCGCCCCGGCCAGAGGCCCTCAGACCGCCCGGGGATGGCTCTGCTCCGTCCCCACGCCAAGCGGGGTCCCGCCCCGCCGCCGGCACCGGCACCGGCAGAGCTCCCGGCCGGCCCGCAGGGCCCTGCCCCGGGCAGGGGACAGCTCCGGGGCCTCCCTCCCCGGGGGCCGCTCCCGCCACCCCGGCCCCCCGCTCCAGGCCCTGCCCGGCCCGGAGCCCCCCCAGCACCGCCCCAGCCCTCCCCGCCGCCCCGGGCTCACGGGCCCCGGCGCCCGCGGCCCCCGCGTGGCGGCCGAGCCCGCGCCCCTCCCCCGCGGACGGGGGGTGGGGGAGGGGGAGGGCTGAGCGCGCCGCGGTGACGTCACAGCCTTCCAGAAGATTCCCCCCGGGATCCCGCCGCCACAAACGCGCGCCCGGCCAATGACAGCGCGCGGAGGGGGCGGTGCCGGCTTGAACTAGCCAATGGGAGGCGGAGGGAGGGAGGCGGGGCGAGGGCGGGCGGGCCTCGCCGTCACCCGCCCGCCTGGCCCCGCCTCGCCCCGCCTCCCCCGCAGGGAGAGCCAATGAGCGCGGCGCGGCGCGGCGACGGACACCCTGCCGGCCCAACGGGGCGGGGCGCGCGCGGGCGGGACTCCCCTGACGTGGCGGCCGGGGGGCGGGAGCGGGGGCGGCTCAGCGAGCGCGCGGCGCCCCGGGACAGCGCGAGCGGTGAGTGCCGGGGGCGGCGGCGGCCCTGTCCCACTGCGCTGCCCCACACCGCCGCCCCACAGACCCCCACGGCGCCGGTGCCGGCCTCCGGTGGGGACGGGGGCGCGGTCTCCCCGCCCCTGCGGTGACAGCGTGTCCCCGTGGGGCTGGGGGTCAGTGTCCCTGCCCCGTGGGACGACAGGGTGCCACTGTGGGGGTCAGTCCCCCTGCCCTGTGGGGTGACAGGGTGTGTCCGTGGGGCTGGGGGGTCAGTCCCCCTGCCCTGCGGGGCGACAGGGTGTGTCCGTGGGGCTGGGGGTCAATGTCCCTGCCCCGTGGGGCGACAGGGTGCCACTGTGGGGGTCAGTCCCCCTGCCCTGTGGGGCGACAGGGTGTGTCCGTGGGGCTGGGGGTCAATGTCCCTGCCCCGTGGGGCGACAGGGTGCCACTGTGGGGTCAGCCCCCCTGCCCTTGGGGTGACAGGGTATTGCTATGGGACTGTGGGGGTCAGTCCCCCTGCCCTTGGGGTGACAGGGTATTGCTATGGGGCTGTGGGGGTCAGTCCCCCTGCCCTTGGGGTGACAGGGTATTGCTATGGGGCTGTGGGGGTCAGTCCCCCTGCCCTGTGAGGTGACAGGTATTGCTATGGGGCTGTGGGGGCCAGTCCCCCTGCCCTCTGGGGTGACAGGGTATTGCTATGGGGCTGGGGGATCAGTCCCCCTGTCCTGTGGGGTGACAGGGTATCACTGTGGGGCTGTGGGGGTCAGTCCCCCTGTCCTGTGGGGTGACAGGGTGTTGCTGTGGGGCTGGAGGGTCAGTCCCTCTGCATCCATGGGGTGACAGGCTGTCCTAATGGGGGTTAAACCTCTGCCTTATGAAGTGACAGGGTGTCCCTGTGGGGCTGGAGGAATTGGCCCCTCTGTCCATGGCGTGACAGGGTTTCACTGTGGGGCTGGGAAGCGGAGGTTAACCCCTCTGCCCCTTCATGGGTGGGGAACGGAGGCTAGCCGCTAGCTCCATTGCCCCCGTGGGGTGACAGGGTGTCCCTGTGGGGCTGAAGGCGGGGGAGGAAGGGGTTGGTGCCTCTGCCCCCAGTGGGGTGACAGGGTTTCCTGGTGGGGCTGGGGGACAGCGTTAACTGCTCTGCCCTACTTAGTGATGGGGTGTCCCCATGGGTCTGAAGGGGCTGGGAGGAAGGAGTTAATCCCCCTGCCCCATAACAGTAACAGTGCATCCAAGTGGGGCTGGGAGGAAGGGGTTATCCCCCCTCCCCCCCCCCCATGGGGCTGTTGTACATCTCTGTGGGGCTGGAGAGGGTGGTGAGGTGAGGGTTAACCCCTTCCTCCCCTCCTGCTTTGGAGGGAATAATGTGTCCCGTTGGAGCTGTGTCGTGTGGGGCCAGGAAGGGGTTAAATATCCCCCCTGCCCCCCCGTTGGGGGCCCCAGTGTATCCCAGTGGGGCTGAACTGGGTGGTGAGGAAATGGGTGACCCCCCCCCAGGTAGCAGTAATGGGGGCGGAGGGGCCAGCGAGGAAGGGGTTAACCCCTGTCCCCAACCGAGGTGACAGTGTCCCTCCAGGAGGAAGGGGTTAACCCACTTCCCCCTTGGGGCAGACGGTGGGTCCCAGTGGGGCTGGAGGGGCGTCGAGGGGTCACCCCAGGCAGGGGCCAGCACCCCCGTGGGGCCGTGCAGTGGGGCACAGCGGGGAGGGGGGGTGCTTCACCCCATCCCCATGCCAGTGTGAGCACCCTGGTGGGGCTGGAAAGGGGGGACCCTACATGGGGAGACATTGGGGGCGGCTTGACCCCGTCCCCACACCAGTGTGAGCTCCCCAGTGGGGCTGGAAGGGGGACTCCTATATGGGGAGACGTGCTGGGGGGGCTTGACCCGTCCCCACGCGGGAGCCAGCACCCGATAGGGCTGGAAATGGGGGACCCTGTCTGGGGGGACGTTAAGCAGAGCGGGGCTTGGCCCCGTCCCCAGGCAGGAGGCAGCACCCCGCGAGCACGGGAGTGTGGGACCCTGCGTGGGGAGACATCGAGGGGGTCTCGCCTGCGTGGGGAGACATCGAGGGGGTCTCGCCCTGTCCCCACGGTCCCCACGCAGGAGGCAGCAGCCGGCGGGGCTGGCAGCGGGGGCCGTGCCGGCAGAGGCAGCGAGGGGAGGGTTAACCCCGTCCCCACGCAGGTGCCGGCACCCCAGTGGGGCTGTCGGTGGGGAGGGGGAGGCGGGCGGTGCGTGTGGGGGCCCGGGGAGGGGATGATTCATTGCGGGTAGTCATGACATTGCTGCCTGGTTGCCTGCGGCTGCCAGCCAGCACGGGCACGGGTGGCTCTGCCTGCCCCGGCGCGCAGACGTCCCCTCCGGCTCCCTGACCAGACCCGGGATACGCTGCCATGCCGGCCATCCTGCTCTTCTGGAGCCGCGCCGAGAGGTACGCACCCAGCCCGGCTACCCCCGGCTCACCCACCCCGCCGCTCGGTGCCCGGCGAGCCACCGGACCCCCAAACCCCTGGGGACGCAGCGTGCCGGGGCCGTCACCCGCCTGGCGTTTCGCTCGCCGAGGGTGGGATGCAGGATGCGGGAGCCGGCTGGTACGGCTGCCCAATTTCGGTGTGGGGCATCCGGAGAGGATGCTCTCCGTGGACCACGAGTGACGGTGACGGACGGGGGGGGGGGGACGCGGTGGCATTGGATTTCCTTGGCGCGCCTGAAGGTGACTTCTCAGAAGTAGGTTTGGCACCGCCGGCTCGGAGGAGGCACCGTCCCGGTGCCCCGCTGCGGCAGGGGAGCCCGGGTCGCTGGGTGGGAGCGCGGCAGTCGGACCCCTTCTGCTGGGGGACCGGTGCCGGTGCCCGGCACGGGGGATACAGGGACCCCCGAGCGTCCGAAGGGGAAAGCTGGGGAGGTGCAAATTGGTTTAACGTGACTTTTTTCCGCGTCGCCGCCGCCCTACTTTTCTCCCTCCCCGATTCGCCTGGCGGGTGCACAGCCCTGGGCGTCAGCAAAGTCGTTTTTGGGGAGGCCGGGGGGCTCCTGGCTGCGCTCCCGGCTCCTCGGCGGGGGCTGCGTGGGGGACGTGACGGTAACGGGGCGGCCGGGGGCCTTGCGGCAGCGGGGAGGGAGGATGCTGGAGCTGACGGCAGAAGTGTCTTAATCCGGCGGCTTAGCGAGAAAGCGTCAAGAAACCAATTAGAACGAAAATTACGGCTCAGCGAGTGCCTCCGTTGAAGGGTCCCCCCCACGCGCGGCTGGGAAGCGCACAAAGGACGGCAGCTCCCCGGCAGCTCCCCGGCAGCACCGCGTTGACGCCCGCTCGCCCGCCGCCGAAGCCCTTTCGGAGCCGTTCTGGGAGCGGAGGTCAGAGCCAACCGTGGCCGCCGGGCTGGCGAGGAGCTGCCTTTTTGGGGTGCCGGAGGAGCTGGAGGGGGAGGCTTCCCACCAGAGCATCCCTTGGTGGCGGCGGCATCCCCGGCACGAGCCGGCACCGTTCTCTCCGCCATCCTCCTGCCACCCTCCGGTGCTTCCCGGCCGGGCACACAGCACCTGCCGGCGCCTGCGGACAACGGCGATGTTTAAAATAAAACTAGAGCCTTTAAAAGTGACAGCTTGGACTCTGAATGTGTTCGTAAAGTTTCGGTAAGTGGGCTTCCGCATCCCAGCCTTGCGTCCTCGTTAAACCGTCGGTGCCTGTTCCCGGCGTCCCGCGGTGACCTCGCACCCCGGGATGGAAAAAAATAAAATATCTCCCCGGTGCCGCTGCCGGGGTGGGTTTGTTCCCTTAGATGACTGCCGAGCAGAGGGATTATGTCAAACGATCGCTATTCAGCTGGCGCGCTCATCCAGCGGTTGCACGGGCTGATGTCATGTGTGGGGCTGGAACAAAGATTTAATTTTTTATTTTTTTTTTGGTCGTTTTGGAGTGGTTGCAAGAGGAGGATGGAGGCCAGGTCTGGCTCAGCGGGGGCCGGGGGATGCTTGTGGTTTTTTCCAAGGCCGGGTGGCCGTGGCTTGTCTGAAGGCGCCCGGGGTGGGAGGGCGATGCAGGAATGGCCTTGCCCGCCCGAAACCCGCCCTGCAGTGCCTTCCCCCCCTCCCCGCTCCCGAGGGGGTTAAATGGGAAGGCAGGAGAGGATGACTGAGCAGAAGGGGGAGAGGAGCGGTGGCAAGGCACAGCTGATCCCCGGGAGGTGGGAGGGAGGGAGGGAGGCTCTGCGGGGACAGAGTCGTGTTTTACCATCATCGCGCATGTGAGTGTCGTCTCCGGAGCGTGCCTTAACCCACCGGGTCACCCACCGGCGGCTGGTCCTCACCGGCACGGTAAACCGCGGCACGGGGATGCGTTTCGGTACAGGAATTCCCCCCTCTCTGAGCCCAGCCGAGGAGGGGGTCCCCAGCCGGGAGAGCATCCCGGGTGGGCATCCCCACGCTGGCCAAAGACCCCTTGGCAGTCAAGACCAGAGATATTGCGGGGGGCGACAGCGTTTTGTGGGACGGGATGTATTTCCATGGGAAGCGCCGTGGGGTTTCGGCCGGGCGAGGGGGTCCCGGTGATGCTACCGGACTGGGCTGCGCGGGGTCGGAGCCGGGCACTGTGGTCCCTGGGGGGGACAACTGAAGGTTTGCCACCTCCGCGTCTCTCGAGCCGGGGTGCGACGGGGTTGCCTTCCATGCTGCCCGGCTTGCCGTCGCTGCGGGAGGGTTGTCATCATCCAGACAGGGGCCAAATCCTGGTCCAGGTCCTGGTGCCGCTCGTGGGGAACCCCTGCCCCACACCGGGGGCTGCCGTGGGGAAGGGAGGCGTTGGGGTGACCTTTTGCGGGGCGGATTGGCAGGTCATGTCTCACGTCGCTTGCCTGGGGTCTCCTGCAGCCCCCCGGGAGGGCAGATGGGGAGGCGGAGGTGGGCAGGGGGCAGAGCATCCCCCAACGCCGCGTGGGCTGGGTGCCGGCGGCAGCTCTGCGCGCAGGAGCTGGTACGGAAACGTGCTGGCATCCAGGAGCTGCCGCGGGAGACGCTGTCGGATGCTCTTTACGCCCCCAGGGACCTTCTCCCCCCTCTTCTGTGCCCCCCCCCGGGCTGCCTCGCGTGTCCGTGGGTGTCCCCATCTTCCCTTGCTGCGTCGGTCAGAGGTCCGTGCCTTGGGTGCCTTAGCCCCGCTCCCTGCCTACAGCAAAGGACCGGCTCTGTAGCTGGGGCAAAAAAGAGCAGAAGTTGGTGGTTTGAATCAAGGTGGCCCATTTCCAAGCCCCCGTAGCAGCCGCCCAGCTGCAGAGGGATTATTGCCTGAGGCAAGACCCGAGGCGAGCCTTGGATGCTTGGGATGGAGCCGGGGGCTCGGTGCAGGGCCGTGCATGTGCACCCCGGCATGCCCGGCCACCCTCATCTGAGCTGCTCCCGTTTGGGGGGGGTCTCTCCGTGACCTGCAGTGGGAGCTTATGGATAGAGCTTATGGGAACATCTGGCAACTTGTACGTTGGCGAAGGAAAGGGCCAAGGCTCACACCCCATGCAGAAATCCGTCTGCTGGAGGGGCACGATGGGCTGGGGCTGCCCAGGGGCATTGGGAGCAAGGATGGGGTGAAACCTGGACTGTAGCGGGGCGCAGGACATGAGCAGGAGGGCTTAACGGAGAGCAGGGGATCTGCTGGGGCAACACCGTAGCAAGCACCGAGCTGCGCTGTGCGAGGCTCGGGGCAAACGGGACTTGACTGTCGGATAACCGAAGGTCGAGAAGCAGCGGGAAGCGTCCTCGGAGGAGCCTGGGGCTTGCTCAGCCTCTGCCCAGAGGAGCTGCCCTCCCGGCCGCTCCGCCTGGTCCCTGGGTCTCTGCGTCTGCAGCAGCGTGACTGGGGGATGAACTAATCGCCCGTCCTTTTCCTCCCTTGGGTTACGGCCACCAGGTTTTCCATGCCTTAGTATAGGCATGGCCCCGGCCTCGGCCCCCGCGCGATGGAGGGAGCGAATTCTGGGTTTCTGGCTTGCTGCAAGATGTAGTCGAAGGCTCTTGGGGAGTGCAAGTCAGGCTAGAAAGCGGTTTGGTGTTGTTTTTTTTTTTTTAAACAAAAAAATTAAAAAGCCCTCCCACCACCACAAGATGTTTCTGTCTAACGGCTTCGTTCTCTCTTCGCTAAATACAAATTACGGCTCTGACACGCTGGAGGCGCTTATCTCTAGCTGAATGCCAATTGCTTTCGGGAACAAAATGTTTCAAGTTCCTTTAAGGTGAGGGTGGCAGCACGGTCCCTGCCGCCGCTTTCAGCCTCCAAAAACCTGCTGCCATCACCCCGACTCCCGTCCCAGGTCCCCGGCCGGGAGAGAGCCGGGGGGGGACAGGCACGGGCTGACAGCTACATTTAGACACGGCTCAGCCCTCCTGGCGCGGGGCGGGGGGGACGGGACGGGGACGTGGTCCCGGCCTGACGTTAGCAGTGGCATGGCCCCTATAATAACGCCGTGCCCCGGCTCGGGCTCTCCCTCTCCCCGTCAGCCTCAGACATGAGTCTCCCCATCCCCACCGTGGGGCTCGGGGGGGTAAAACTGGAGCCGGGGCACGTCCTGGCACCGGGGCTCTGACCTCCGGTGGGAAGCGTGGACTTGAGCCGGCTCTGGTGCTGCTGGCCGGTGGGACACGGGGAGCATCGGCTCCGTGATAAGTGCGTGCCCGTCCCGTCCCCGGCTGCCCCAGTGCGATATTAGCCTTACGGAGAGCTGTCTTTCTGCTTTCAGGAATAAATACTCGGCTCCCGGCAGCGTCGCCGTCATGGGGAAGGACTATTACAAGATTTTGGGCATCCAGTCTGGTGCCAACGAGGATGAAATCAAGAAAGCCTACCGGAAAATGGCCCTGAAGTATCACCCCGATAAGAATAAAGACCCCAACGCCGAAGAGAAGTTCAAGGAGATTGCGGAGGCTTACGACGTCCTGAGCGACCCCAAGAAACGAGCCGTTTACGACCAGTACGGGGAGGAAGGTAAGGGGATAAGCACTGCCTGCTCGGAGGCGGGGGTGCGGGGTCAAATAGTTTTTACAGGCGAGGGAGCGTTTTCACACAGAGTTGTCCCCGTGGTTCGTGCCTGCCCCCAAAACGGAGCTGGTAGCTGCCGAACTTCTGGGGGGGCGAAGGCTCCACGGGTGCCAGAAATCGCCTCTCATCCCGCTCCTCCCCAGGCTGCTCCGCTTCTCCAACCCACCACCCTGCTTCCCGGGATGGCCAGGCTCTCCCTGCCCTCCACCCCAAAACCCCAGCAGCCGGCTGAGACGATGGAAGTGGTAGGAGCTCACCTCCTGGGTCACACCTGGGGTAATTCGTTAGCAACCCTTTAATTGACCTAAATATCCCAGCGGAGGAGTATTGCTTTTGCCCACATTCCCCCCGCATTTGGGCGCTGGTCCCGCTGTCCTGCCTGGTACAGGCTGACCTACAGGATTCGAAGCTTTTCCCAATTTAAGTAATAGGTCCGTGTTTTGAAACCCAGCGGTTGCTGTTGGCTGGTGGTTGGCACGGAGGAGGAGGAGGAGGAGGAGAGCCGCTCCACCGCAGGCAGCCTTATTAGTCGAAGATGGAAGAGCGCAACCCCATTCGAGGAGAGCACCGAATAGCATCTGCATTAATCAGCCCAGGGCTTGGGTGCTTAAAAGAGCAGGAGGTCTGGCAGGAACAGGCTGCTGGGTGGAAGAGGCAGCCCTTCTCGTGGGGCCAGCGGGCAGGTGCATCCCCTAACGAGCCACCGGCAGAATTAACTGGTGGTGGGTTAATTCTCGACCCGTTAGTTATGTCCGGGCTGATGGACGCACCGAGGCAGGGTGGTGTGCTGTGGTGTAAAATGAGAAGAGGCTGTCTCAAGCGGGAAACCAGCCTTTCCCCGCAGGCACCCGAAATCAGACCCCCCCCTCGGGCTGGCGTCACGGCGTTAAAGGTGAACCCTCTGGCTGTACGGTCTGGTAGGGATGGGGGCTCGCCGGCATGTGGCGAAATCACCCCCTCGTCGCAGCGGGACGGGGGGTCCCGGCAAAGCCAAACTCCGTCGGACCAGTTACGGTCTGTGGTCCCCCACACCTTTCGTTTCCCATCAGATGCCTTTTTTTGGAGCAACGTATCTGGGGGATCGGCATGTCAAGGGGTTTCTGGGTCCCGCACGCCGGAGTGAGCGCGGTGAGGCGAAAGCCCCCCACCCACACAAAGTATTAACTTCATCGATCAGAACGGACCCCCAGACTTGCCCGCTCTGTGCTCGTCCCCCTCCTGTGTCCCGCTGCGAGAGGCTGGCACAAAGGACAGCCGTCAGAAATAGCCCTTCACTGTCACTGGTGTGTCCTGAAAATAGTCCTTGAGCTAGGCTCGGCTTAACCCTTCCTGGCCCCTCCTGGTCAAAAATAGCCTTGCAGAGCGCGTGTGACCTCTCTGGGGGGCCGCTTGTCGTGTGCCTTGGCTGCTCGGGACTTCGGGGGTGTTGGAGTGACGTAAGGCTCGGCCTGGGACCTGGCAGGGGAGTTTCCCATGGGAACGGTTGCCAAAAGACCCAAACCTCGAGCTTACCTGGCATTCTGTGCAGTGCGTACACAGGCAGAGCTGTGTGCCGACCTGGAGGTCTGCTGACCCCCACGTGCTCTGCCACCCCGAGTCACAGCCGCTCGCTGAGCTCAAAGCCTGTTCTCACCTGCTGGGCGTGATGCTCCTGGACCGCGGCCGTCGGTGCAGCCCCAGGGACAGGGCTATTTGGGCAGAAGGGAGCCTGCCCATGGGGAAACACGGAGATGGGCTGGTCAGGACATGTTTTAAATGAAAAGGCCTGGGTGGAGAGAACCAAAGAAGCGCTTCAGTAGGGGTAGCGGGGACAAAGCTTGAAGAGCTTTTGAGATGGAGCTTGCTGGGTGTAGGGGCAGGACTGTGTGTCATGGGTTGAGGTGGTGCCTTCCTGGTCCATGCTCTCTGCAGGTGGCTGGGCTGGAGAGGGTGACCTGCACGCCCAGGAGATGCTGGAAGGGCTGCCTGGAGCCAGCAGAGACCACGCTCCCGCCTGGAAAGTGCTGTCCCAGCACGGCGTCCACTGGCGGCCAGCGTTCATGTCTCATCTTCCCCCTTCTCTTCCAGGTCTCAAAACTGGAGGTGGCTCTTCAGGTGGCTCAGGGAACACTTTCCACTACACCTTCCATGGAGACCCCCACGCCACCTTCGCGTCCTTCTTTGGAGGCTCCAACCCTTTCGACATCTTCTTCGCTAGCAGCCGCTCCCGGATGTTCAATGGCTTTGACCAGGAAGACATGGATATCGATGACGATGATGACCCTTTCAGTGCCTTCGGCCGGTTTGGCTTCAACGGCATTAACGGGGTTCACCGGCGGCACCAAGAGTCCCTGCACACGCGGAGGAAGGTCCAAGACCCACCCGTCATCCATGAGCTCAAGGTGTCCCTGGAAGAGATCTACCACGGCTCCACCAAGAGGATGAAGATCACCCGCAGAAGGCTCAACGCTGATGGCCGGACCATGCGGACTGAGGACAAGATCCTAAACATTGTCATCAAACGGGGTTGGAAGGAGGGAACCAAAATCACATTCCCCAAAGAAGGGGATGCCACCCCGGACAACATCCCTGCCGACATTGTCTTCATCCTCAAGGACAAGCCTCACTCGCACTTCAAGAGGGACGGGACAAACGTGGTCTACACGGCAAACATCAGTCTTAAAGAGGTGGGTATGGGTGGGAAATCCCGTGGGGTGGGAGGTGGCTCTGGGTCGTGGCATGTCCAAGATGGGAGTCAGACCTTGTCCTGCGCCGATGAGGAAGGACCATGAGAGACATGAGCAAAGACCTCTGCAGAGAGGAGCACAGAGGCCAACTCGTGCTTGGTTTTGGAGATGCTCAGCCTCCGTGCCAGTTGTAGGACACGGGTGCTGTGGTCCCTGCTGAACGCACCTTGCTTCTTGAGCCAATACAGGTGGTATTTACCCATTTTCTCTCTTCCCCATATGTCTTGTCCTTCTATTTTAGCATAGGGTATTCGCATGTGGAAGAGAGCCCAGATCCTCCGTAGGAACAAGGGGAAACCCCAGTTTGCTGGCATGAGTCTGGTCTCTGCTTGTTCTTGTAGCCAAGCCCGCTGTGGCTTAGGTACTGTCCGGGACAGCGCCGGGTGCTTCTCCCCACGGACAAAGAGCAGGGTCACACGGAGAAGGGTGATACCTCGCCCTCGCCGAGCAATGCTTTGGCTGCTTTCCTTGGTTCTGGCTTGCCTAGATGAAGAACCAAATAAATGAAATATTCAGATGGTGAGCAGA
The DNA here is from genome assembly GCF_034638445.1 of Ciconia boyciana. NCBI lineage: Eukaryota > Metazoa > Chordata > Aves > Ciconiiformes > Ciconiidae > Ciconia > Ciconia boyciana. The sequence continues at coordinate 23,589,099 of NC_132937.1, forward strand.
ACCCAGCACATCCAGGCTGCCAGTCCTGGAGGTCGCAGCGGGGCTGGATGCTTCAGAGGCAGCAAGCTGCGCGAAGGTGGGAGAGGAAGGGGAGATTACCCCAGTACAAGCTGTGCCGTTTGCCGCCGCTGCTGTATAACTGCCTTTTAATAACTCCCAGCTGGCAGCTGCATTTAACATTGAGGTTTTTGGCAGCTGCCATTTGCTGTTCCTTTCAGACTGTAGACGCTGTCTGTCTTCTTAATGAGCTGATCTTTTTTTTCCTGAAGACAGATTTATGTTCTCAAATGCATTTAATAGAAATAAGCTCAATGGGCCAGACCTGAGGTAGGGAAACGTGAGCTCATTAGTGTGCCAGCGAGTCGGGAGAGCTTTGCGATGGCTCTGCGTCCCAGCTGGGGCTGTGACCGGGTGTACGGGGGCAAGGGGCAGCCACGTGGGTCAGGCGGAGCCGGCTGCTCCTGGAGCAAACTCAGCTCAAGTTAACCTGCAGACTCAGGAGTTTAATTTCCTTCGCAGTGCAAAGTGAAGAGGTTTGTTCCTGCTGTGGTTGGCTCCCCTGGCTGCTCCAGAAATACTTGGGAGAGGCTGCCTTATTTATGGAGCCATGCATGCCATATCTCAGATGTTTCCTTCTGTGCATTCCCTTATCTGTAAAATTAACGCCAAGCTGGCTGTGCCGATGTCCAGACCACGTTAGCCCAAGTTCACACGTTGCTCAGGCTGGAGGACTCTCACCTGGAGTTGCCCTTTGAGCAGCGAGTGGAGAAACCTGCTCCGGCCCCACATGCTGTTGCACCAGAAGTGCTGGTGCTGGGTGCCTCTGGTCTGCGTGAGCAAGGCACGCGTGCTGGCATTTGGTTTGCACGATGCAGTCACAAAGGGGAAAACTGCTGGTTCGGGCAAATTCCTCGTCTCTTTGAGCTGGAATTTCTGGTCTCTGTCCTCCCCCATTGCGAACTCAACATGCTGGGCATCCTCGGGGAGCTGCCAGCCTGGCTGCCATCCCCAGCCTGCTGCTTGCCAGGGCAGGGTGATACTTTGCTGCTTTTATCTATCTTCCATGAGAAGAAGTACCTTAAGTGCTCTGGAGCACGAGCAGATGCCGGGAGCTCCCTGACTCCATATGCCACCGCCTCAGCATGTGACGGAGCACAACCTCTTCATCACCCGTGCCTACAGCGGTAGCCTTGGGTGCTCTCCTTGCCCCCTTCCTCCTTGCGCGGCTGCCTTTTTTAGCCTGAGCTTCCGTCTTTTCCGCTGCCACGAGGGCAGCACAGCACAGTGCCAGCAGCAGGTAGAGCTGGCAGGCGGTGGGTGCCGAGCCAGAGACCCCTCGCCAGCACCTTGCTGCCAAGGCACCTGGTGCTCGGGCTGGGGGCACTCAGGAGAGCTTCCTCCTCCTCCTCCTCCTCCTCCTCCATCCCACAGACCCCTCCGCAGAGCAACCCGGGGAGGCGATGCCCTCCCAGCCCTCGTGTCCTGGCCCCACTGGGTGCCACATCCCGCCGGCCAGGGCGGTGCGGGGTGTTTGCCACCCGGCTGCTGCGGAAGCCGGAGGTGTATGAGGGCTTCCCCAGGGACTCGTGGGCTGCGGGGAAGTGTCCCTTCCTAAAATTACAGGCGCGCGTCGCAGTGGGAGGCCGAGGGAGGGAGGATTGACACCGCTCCACCAGCAGCTGCCTCTCCTGGGAGGCAGATCTTCAGGCAGCGCTGCCGGCAGGGGCTTGTGCCCGCCCGGCTGCCTGCCTAACGCCTGCCCTCGGCAGCCGCCCGCTTCCCAGCCTTTACCTGGCGTCACCTTCCTCGAAGCATCCCGTGCGTCAGCGCCCGGCTGAGACGCGACCGGTGGCGACGTCCCCCCCCGCGGCTTTGCTGCGAGCGATGGAGGACCCAACGCTGACCTAGATAAAGCTCAGCTCTCACAGCACAGCGCTCAGCTATCACACCCAGGGTGATTTCATCCCTAGGGATAAACCGAGCCTCTTTCTAGGATGCGGGGCAGCTCCCGCGGTTACTGGTGTTACTTCAGCAACCGGTTTCCCAAATGCCAATGAAGTTGAGCGAGAAAAATGAAAAACAGGGACATACGGCGGGGAGCGATTGCCTCGGATTCTTGCATCTTGGCTCTAGGAAGGAAACATTAAGATCCCGTCTGCCTTCGCTGGTACCGCCTGCTCCTGCTCGCATCCCTCTGCTTACCCTGTCCACGTGCTCCCATAGGCAGTTCCTGTTCTCTTTCCCATTTTGTGGCTGGAGATGTCCTTTCCCCGGCACACGTGGACCGTGCACCCCTCCACGGCGCGTGGCAGTGGGCACCAGCGAGCAGGAGGGCTCCGGCATCCTTGGGCAAGCGTGGGGCAGAAATGCATTGGTGGGGGGAGATCGTCCTTCAGTTCCCCCCCCACCTGCTGGAGATCCAGCCCAGCACCCGCTGCTCCCATGGAGCTGGCGATGGGCATCCTCCTGCAGGCAGAAAAGCTCATCCCTGGAGGACACCCTTCCCAGGAGGAGACCCTGTGCGGAGGAGCTGTGGAAGGAGATGGCCCCATCTCTCCTGTTCTCCGCTCACCGGAGCCCCCCAGCCAGCTCTGGCACAGGTCCCTCCACGATCGCCCTGGTGCAAAGCCCTGGCTCAGCCACAGAAGCCACAGATGTCGGCCATGAGCCAGTGGCCAGCATGAGAAGAAGAGATGTTTCTCCTGGTGCCTGTTGCTGCTCTGCCACCGGAGGCTTTTCCTGGGGAGGGGAATGCAGAACGTCACCCCATCTACCCCAGAAACAGCAATTGCATCTTCCTCCCCTCCCTTTGCAGGGTGTTTTGGGAGGGGTGGGACCCCCAGGACCCGGCTTGGAGGGGTGGACCTGTGCCAGCCCCCCACCTGGAAGCTCGAGGCTGTACCCCAGCAAACCCCCCCCGTCTTCCAGAAGCATCGCTCCGCAGTCCTCTCCCTCAGCCCTTGCTGAAAGCCTGGAGACGATCCTGCCCACGTGTACGCCAGAGCTGTCTGAGTTATTTAAGGACACAAGGATTTTCTTGCTGCATTCCCGCATCACGTGGCTTGCTAATGCAGGCTGGCTTGTGGCTGCTGCGGCACCCACCGCCCCGGCCGCTGCCGGCTGCTGCCAGGGGCTGGGGTACAACGGGGTGGCACCCACAAAACCGGCCCTTGGCTTTGTAATGAGGACTGGCGACGGGGACCAGTCCCTCCGTGACCCCGGCTTCTAGGAAAGCTCGGTGCCGTGTGGCGGCTGCTCGGCCGTCCCACGCCGGTGTAACCTTTTGGGGGCTGTCGGGGGGGGACACGGGACGCGGGACGTGCTATAGATAACCCCCAGCGCCGGGCAGAGCTGCTGGGCTCCGGAGGGTGACAGCTGATGGACCGCGGCGGCATCCGATGATCTCAGCTGGATTTTCGGCTGCCTGAGGCTGGGAAGGGGCTAAATTTAGCCTGTCCTGTTGCTGCGAGTGGCCGGGTGCTTGCTGGTGGTGCCTCCTGGGGAGCCCAGGAGGAGGGGAGGGGGTGTCCTTCCCCCCGTGAGGCTGGGGCACCCCTCGCCTGGGGCACCCCTCGCCTGCACGGGTCCTGCAGCCCCGTTCGTGGTGGTTAGACTGGGCTGGCACCAGCAGAGACCTGGGCTCGCACTGGTGAGCATCAGCCGATGCTCTTGGGCATCGTCCGAACAGAGCTGGGCGGTTTGGCCCAGGGAGCAGCGGGTGGGGGGACGGAGCGTGGCTGTCGGGATGCTTTGGGGTGTCAGCCCCATCTGACGGTGTGTCCCCTCTTCTCCCCCCAGGCCTTGTGCGGCTGCACCGTGAACATTCCCACCATCGACGGGCGGGTGATCCCGCTGCCCTGCAACGACATCATCAAGCCGGGGACAGTGAAGAGACTGCGCGGGGAGGGGCTGCCCTTCCCCAAGGCCCCCAGCCAGCGAGGAGACTTGATCGTGGAATTCAAAATCCGCTTCCCGGACAGAATAGCTCCCCAGACGAGACAGATCCTCAAGCAGCACCTCCCGTGCTCCTAGAGCCCGGGAACTCTCCTCCAAGCAGCAATACTCCAAACGCACGTGCCGCAGCACTCGGCCCGCACGGAGCAGAGGTGCCACAGCACTTTCAAATGCAAAAAAAAAACCCCTCGCACCCCTTTCCTTCCCCCAAAATCCCTCCCAACCTACCCCCGTCCATCCCTCTCCCCACCCATCCCTCTTGGCCCATTTTTCTACTCCGGCAGCGGGGAGGCTCCTGCCCATCACAGCTCTCCCGGCTGCCAGACTTTTTATTTTTTCCCCAGAGGTCCAGCTTTTCTGCCTCGCACAAGCGAGCGGCGTGGGCCCTTTGCCCGGGGAGGTGCATCACGTTGTGGGGTTTTGTACGTCACCTGCTTTTCAGGCCACTTTTCCCACAAGAGGCTGGACTTGCCGGGGTCCGGCGCAGTGTAAATAGGACTCCGCAGGATCTGGCATCCCCGCTGTTAGTTTTTCTCTTCCCCTCTTTGATACTTGCTGCTGTTTGGGGTCCCGGCTGTACCGCGGTGCCGATCGTTCCCGCCCGCGGTGGCCTTTCCAACCCCTCCGTAGCCGGACTGTTTCTCACCTGGGACCACGGTACCGAGTCCGACCGTGGTCCGCTCTCCTGTGCCAAGCCTACAACCGAGCCTTGGCTGTGCCAAATGACGGAGCACATGGGGATGGTCCTGTCAGCCTCCTGCCCCTGCCCGGGGCTGTCCCCGGTGCCGTGGGCAGCCCCTGCCTGCACCCGCTGCCCGCAGAGCCCCAGCCAGCAGGAGGAAGGGGGGAAGCCCAGGGTGGAGCTTTCTTGTTCAGATGTGTTGAGTTTGCATTGCTGCTTTTTTTTTTTAATACATATATATAGAGCTCATTAGATAAACTCTGTAAGGGTTTTTCTCTGCCCATTTTGGGGTTCCTGGCGTGGTGCACCCTGACTTTTTTTTGGGGGGGGAATGGTTCAGCCACACGAACATCAAGCCCGTCACAGGGGGGTGTGTGTGTGTAGCACAAGTCTGGGTGCAAAAGCAGAGCCAAGCGTGAGCAGAGCTGTGGGGTTTCACTAGCGTTTGAGTTCAACCTTAGGGTTTTTCATAAGAAGAGAGGCGCGTGTATATATTTTTCTACAGGGACGATTCATTCAGGAGGTATTTCTGGGCGTCGGGGTGGAGCTGGGAGGCGCATGAGGCAGTCTGCTTGGTGGCTTTGTTTTCAAATGCTGTATTTTTTTAAAACCTTTGGATTTCCATCAGGAGAATTTTTATATTTCTTACCTTTCTCGGCCCACTCTGCCTCGTGCCAGTTTTATTTCCCGGGAAAGGGCTCCTACAGAGCGGGAGGCGCGTTCGACCTGGCTTTGTACAGCTCCTCTTCTACCACAGCACCGCCGAGAAAACCCCTGCCAAAATACACCCCCCGCCCCGGGAATCCTTTTTTTTTTTTAAAGAGAAATCACTGACTTGAAACGAGGGGTCTTTTGGGGCGGGGGGCGAGCGCAGGGCATCCGTCGGGGCTGGGTGTATAGCTGTACAGTGTATCATACAGGGGGAGGAGAGCCATTAGGCACTGCTTAATTAATTGCCCGGTTTGGCCGGCAAGGGGATGCTGCCGGTTCCCTCCCCTGGTCCCTGTGGAGTTTGATGTAGAGAAACCTGATGGACACCGCGAGCGAGAAGACAGGCCAGCGCGCAGATGCAAGCTGCTTTGTTTTTCTCGGTTTCAATGAGACCCGAATGTTTTATAGTGGGTTTTTTTGTAATTTTTTTCCTTTTTTTTTTTCTTTTTTTAAATGTCAGTATTGAGAGAAAAAAGAAATAAAGTATTTTAAAAAAATATACTTCCTCGGGGTGAGTTGTGGTGGGAGATGCTGGGCTGTGCTCGCGCAGGCAGCGGGAACGGGGCTCTGTGCCAGGGTCGTGCCCACCTGGCCGGGTGCCTGGGACCTTCAAGGCCGGTAGGGAAGGGAGTAAGCGGCCTGGCGCCCAGGAACCTTGAGGCTGGTCGGGAGGGGACGAAGAAATCTGTTTGGTTTGTCTACTTGGTGCACAGGGCCTTCAGGGCCTGATAACGAGGGGATGGGAACGAATACGTGACCTGCTCGGTCACAGAAAATGGCTGCTCGCCTCATAAAATGGCATTAGTTGTGCTGACCGCATTGCTAGGGGTCGGGAGCAGCGGTTACCGGTCAGGGGCTCTGTGTCCCCTCGGGGCTCCCGGGACACGGCAGACCGGGAGTGGGGCTGGCCGAGGTGGGGCTGCGGGCGCTGGGTGCTGCGGCTGGGGATGGGACAGCAAAGGAGGCTCCTTGCTGGGGGCTGGAGGGAGGCTGGTGCCCGGCTCTTCTCGGAGGGGCCCTGGCGCAGGGCGAGAGGCTGTGGCACAAGTTGCACCCAGGGGAAATCCTGCTGGTAGCCAGAAAGTTTGCCCAAAAATTCTGAGCAGGAGCAGCACACCAAAGCAGGTGATGAGAGTGAAACCCATGGTCGTTGTTCCTTGGGAGGGGCCTGGGCAGAGGCTGCCGAGCCCCACATGGGGGCCGTGGCTCATTGCCCCCACCGGCGAGAGCTCGAGGCCGTGAAATTACCCTGCAACAAGGAACCCTGAAGCCCACACAGCAGACGGGGCTGGAAGCAGCTGTTGGGCTGGGCAGACTCTGGGGGCAGAGCCGGCACAGCCCCCTGGCCATGGGGGCCGACAGTGCTGCCAGGGATGCCCATGGGGCAGGGGATGCCCTTGGAGCAGGAACCCCCATGGGGAAGGGATGCCATGGGGCAGGAGATGTCAGTAGGGAGGGCACATCCATGGGGCAGGGGATGCCGGTGGAGGAGGGATGCCTGCGGCGGGGGGGGGATGCTCTCGGGGCAGGGATAGCCATGGGGAGTGGACGCTCATGGGACAGGGGATGCCCAAGGTGGGGGGATGGCCCTGGGGCCAGGGATGGCCATGGGGCCGGGATGCCCACAGGGCACCCGTGCCTGGCCCAGAGGGATGCGGGACCGGCTGAGCGTGGCCGCTGCCTGCCCTCTGCTGGCAGAGCCCCTGCTGGGCCCGGAGAGGTTGGGGGGCTGCAGGGGGGCCCCAATCCCTTGGGTCAGGGACCAGCCTCTCACCCCGATGCCTTGGCCGGGGAGGGGTCCCGCATCCTGCACCCACCGTGGCTGGGCTGCAGCCCCTACAAGGTCGCACGGCCTCGGTGGGACCAGGCTGTAGGGCTGGGGCAGGGGGGACGTGGCTCTGGGGCCACGCGGGGAACCCCGGGGGGGGCACAGGGAGATGCCGACCATGGTGGCGATGAAAGGGCTGCCCTCAGCTGCCCCCCTCGCTAATCCCACATCATCCAGGGCCAGCCCTGGCTGCCAGCACCTTCCTCCCCCCAGCAACTTTGGGGGTGCCCAGTGCCCCCAGCAGGGAGCTGGGCAGGGGAGGAGGGTGCTGGGGGAAGGTTCTGGCCCCTGCAGCTACCAGGGGTCTCTGCTGCGGGGGTGGCCCCTGGGAAGGGACATAGGCTGGGGCCAAGCCCAGTCTCTGGTGCCAACTGCTCTCCTGGGGCTGCTGTGGGTTCACGGGGATGGGGGGGGCCTACCCAAGCTCCCCAGCTGCTGCAAGTGCTGATTTGGGGGACACCCTCAGCCCCCCAGCAGGTTTACACTGCTCCGGGGCAGGGGCAGATGCTCTCAGAGCTCCCACAGTTGCTGTCCCCACCAGGAGCCATGTCCCACAGGTGTCAAGGAAAGAAAGATGAGGTTTTGCAGCCCTCCTGCTGGATTTAATCAGCATTTGCAGTTAGGACAGGCAGCAGGGAAGGCTTGGGCTCCTGGGACCCCACCATCCCATGCCCTGCTTGCCCCGGCCTCCACAGCAGACAGAGGTGCCAGGATGGATCTTCTCCCAGCGCTGGCTGGGTGGTGACGGTTCCAAACTGTCAGGGAGGGGAAGGCTTTTGGGAGAGCCCTGGAGAGCTCCTGGAGCGGGTGGGGAGCAGCCCTTTCGCCCTTCCCAGGTGGCTGAAAGCAGCTGGTTCCCCCCCGGGAACAGAAAGCAAAGCCAGAGTCTGTGTCCCTGCAGAGCAGGGGGGAGAAGTGGGGGCAGGGAAGCAGCACTGGAGCAGAAGTTTCCAGGTGCCAGTTAACCCCGAAAAGGGCAGGTGAGGGGCAGGGGGAGCACCAGCCCTCCCTTCCTCCCACCAGCGTCCCCCCAGGAGCGAGCAGCAGCGCTTTCGCCAACAGAGGTGGCATGAGGACAGGGCAAGAGCGCTGAAGTAGGACAGAGCACTGAGCTGCTCCCCTCCCCGGGGGCCGACGTGGCCTCCTACCCCAGCAGGAGGCTGTGCTATTTAAAAAACACAGCGTTCCCAATTTCAGTGCATTTTCCCCACTGCTACACACAAGCCCCCTCTCATGGATACTCCCTGCCGTTTTGAGACTCCCCTCTCCCCTTAAATCTCCCTGGTTTGATGGAGCCCAAGATCTGCCAGGCTCTGGGGCAGAAGCTCCCACCACCCGGGCCCCGGCTCAGCCCCAAAGGCCTGGGGCACCCTTCTGCCACACAATCTGCACTTAACCCTCTTTGCAGAAACCCTCAGTTCCTGCACACCCCTAAAAGCCAACAGGTCGTGGCCGATCTGCGTGTCCTCCAGCCATCGCCTCAAACCTGCTCACCCCTTGGGCTCAGGGCTCCAGCCTCCTGCCTGGCTGCGGTGTGCAGGATGGGACCAGGCCCAGGGCCTCTCTCACATAAAACACAAACAAGTACAGCAGTAGCACATTTTTCAGTTCAGAGAAGGGAAAATAAGCCAGGGAGCAAGGCAGCAAGCTAGCAGAAGCAGAAAGGAAAGACAAAGAACCGTGAACAGAACCCAGCTACTGAATACGGGGCACAATACAGGGCAGGCTGGCACCAAGAGCCAAGACCACTGTCAGAAGCCCAAGGGGACGCATAAAATGTTGTGCTGAAGCTCCCCTCTTCCCTAACCATAGCGGGGTCACGCTGCACCACAAACCCCAGAGACAGCCCAAGAGCCCCCTCGTGCCTGCCTTCAGGCAGGGCTGGCGAGACAGACAGTGCTGGAGAAGTCCTTCGCTGCCGAGGAGCCGAAGCAGCAGGAGACCCGACAGCTCATGGCTAGCATCGGAGAAGCAATACCAGATACCTGCTGCCAGGCTCTTACACTCGGTGCTTCCTGCCGAGCCAGGGCAGAGGAGGCACTGCCAAACCAATTTATTCCGTTAACGTGAGCTAAGAGGTGCTAAGAAGGAAGAGCAACCCCGTACACAGCAGGGAAGCGCACATCCAGATGGACTCCACCAGAGCGAGGAGTGCTCGGACAGCACCCGAGACACGGGTTTACAGACCACGCCAGCACCACACAAAGGAACCACCGGGGCCTGGCTAGAGTTTTGTGGGATTTTTATTAATTTTTTTTAATATTTTTTTAAAATTTTTTTTAATACAGGCTACCGTTGTACCCTTTGCTAAAGCTGCTGATTCTGCCACATAAACTAGAATGGAAATTTCTCAGAAATTAAGTTGTTTCCCCTCCTTGTTAATTCGTTGTCTGCCTCCCAACTGAACACCGGTCTGGGTTTGCGTTTGCAGAAGACATTCCCTGTACAAAGTCTGACGTGCAGCTACACTGTTCTGACTGAGGAATGAAGAAGACAAGAGTCCACTGAACATTGGATTTTTCCCTGTACAACGTGGCCTGATTTGGAGTTTGGTCCACCAAGGACAGCGAGTTAACCGTAGAGATCATCGTCATTGTCTTCACTGTACACGTTGCCGCCGCTGCCACCTCCTGTGCCTTGGCTCGGACCGGCGCCGCCCTGGTTACCCGACGGGAACCTGCATGCAGCGGCGCAGAAGGGGAGAGAAGAGACGCTGTTCAAAAGCCTCCTCACAGCTCAACACCATCCCCTCCCTCCACACCAGCACCCCGGTGCCAAGTAGGACAGGCAGGAGAAATGGGATGACGCCTTAGGGCAGGTCACGTGAAAGGCTCACATGGCTGCTGCTTGTGTTAAAGGAAAAGGGCTGATGGACTTCAGGAGCGCTAACGGAGCAGCTACAACCAACCTGCAGCACAGCCTACACCCGCCACGCTGTGTACTGGCTGCTGTATGTGCTGGGGAGAATGGGAAAGCGCGGTGGCAGAGGGGTTTGTTAACCAGAATCCATCAGAAAGCTGCCTCGGTGCTCTGCTCTGGGGCTGGCTGAGCCACGCTGCCCACTCCCCACGGTTACCTGAAGCTGCCAAAGCCACGGCTCTGCTGTAGAGTCTGTGCAAACATCTCGTATTTCCTGATGTCGTTGTCACTGACAGAGCGGCGAGCAAAGCGCATGGCCTCCTCAAAGTGATCCCTGCGTATCTCGGGAACCGGGTCGTCCTCTTCCACTTCCTGCAGCGGGACAGAGGGCCCAGGTGAGCTGCATGCCCGAGCTCCGCGGCCCAACGGCCACCCACAGCCTCCCTCCAGGCCAGGATGCTCCAACACCTGCCAAGGCAGAGGCTGGAGAGGGACACCACGGCAGACCGTGAGCCAGGGCTGCAGCAGGGACCTTCTGAGCAATGCTGACAACGAGGCGCCCCAGGAGGGCCTCGCCCCCCGCAAGATGAAAACAAAGCGCTCCAGCTCCGTGCCCTGTGCCGAAAGGATTACATCCGAGTTCCCTCGTCCCCATCCAAGGATTACAGAGAGGAACACGTCACACCTCACCCACGGGGAGGGGCGGGCTGCCCTTCTCACAAGCGCGGAAAGCTCAGAGTGCCCCACTCACCATGGCGGAAGGGTTGGTCTGCCTCTCGCGCTCTCGCCTGATCTCACTCTCGATGGACTCGCGGATGGCCAGTTTGCAGGCACGCTGGCAAATTTCTGTCAGGTCAGCCCCCGAAAAGCCATTGGTCATCTTAGCTAGGAAATCCAGGTCAACATCCTAGCAAAGAAAAAAAAAAAAAAAAAAAAAAGAGGCTTCTCCTTAGCACCTTACAACCTCAGGTGACAGAGAGGTGTCTTCAGATCCCATGGTACCAAGGTGCTGCCTTAACCTTGTCCAATTTTGAAAAGACCAGCTGTTAAGGTTCTTGTTTCTGGGAAAAGTTAACCACACATGAAGGCAGACCACGCTCCCCACACACCCACCAAGAATCCACAAAGTGGCTGTAAATGCCTCTGCACTTGTGGATTTAGGGTATGATTTGCTCAGGTCTCGGCATTAGGAGTCAAACAAAACACTGTCAGACTGGAGATGGGGTACCAGCAGACCAAGACAACCGACCTCCTCCTCCTTCCCCCTAGCTGAGGGGGTAGTACTGCAACCTCCTTTGAAGCTTTCCTTTCCAACAGCACCTAAAAAGGTAAGCTTGGCATAAAAAGCCTTGAGCTCTCACTTGACATCTGCATTTCTCTGATTAATTATCAGTTGCATTATTGCCTGCTCCCCAGGCAAGGGACATAGCTCTTGCCTATGACAGAGCTCAGCAACAATTAACTGCAATGCTTCCTCTTCAATTTCCATTTCCCACCCCCGTGTTCTACATTTACTTTTCTTTCAGAGCACAAGAATCTTTTCCATCTTGCCATAACAGGCTTTCCTGTTCCCGCACCGTGGGCAGAACTTCACTACGTGACAAAGACCTGCTGTGCTTACACACCGACACCTAGCTTCGTTGATACCTAGCCTCAGAGTTCAAGCCTCCCCCTACCTCTTCATTTCCATCCTTCAGGGACTGAAGGTTTCCCAGCTCTGTACCGTGTGGAGCAGTCACCAGCCCTCTGCTCTGTCCCCAGCTTGTGAGGAGCACGTGCAGCACACAGCAAACCCAAGTCAGATGCAGTCAGGGCACAGATCCTACCTTGGCAACTGGTGATTTCCTCAGGTTGGCCTTAAGAATAGCAACCCGGGACTTCTCGTCAGGCAGGGGGATGTAGATGAGCTGATCCAGGCGGCCAGGGCGCAAGATGGCTGGGTCAATGATGTCTGGCCTGTTGGTGGCACCGATGATGAAGACGTTCTTCTTGGTGGACATGCCGTCCATCTCTGTCAGGATCTGGTTGATGACGCGGTCTGCAGCACCACCACCATCGCCGATATTCCCACCTCGAGCCTTTGCGATGGAGTCCAGCTCATCAAAGAAGAGCACACAAGGGGCTGCTTGGCGGGCCTGCAAAAAGCAAACGGGAACAATCAATCCATGTTAATAACACCTGGCAAGGGTGCTGATTTCACACTAAGCCTACACTACCATTAAAGCAGCTCGGAGGAATACCAGAGCACCGCTGCTGCAAGGAGAGCTTGGAGGGAGCTGTGCCAGAAGTGTCTCCTGCCACACAAACCCTCAATTAAATTCTCCTGAACAAGAAGCTGAATTTCCCCAAAGCTGGGAGCATTGTGAATCAGGCAGAAGGGTGGTAACTCCAACGCCTATAGGGAAAGCTGGAGCCAATCTGCCTGGACTAGAACTCTCCCTGCAAGATCTGGGGATGTCAACTGGTTATTCAGGCACTCAAGTATCCATAGGCAAGATATACCCAATGGAAGGGGGAAATCCTATCATTGTCTTCAGCTACCTAATGCGTAGTTATAGGGAAAAGGGAGGCAGATCTTTCTTTGAGGCATGCAGTGAAAGCATGAAAGACCACAGGCACAAATGGCTGCAAAAAAAGTTAGAAATAAGGAAAAAAAATTTCTTAACAATGAGAGAGCTCAAACACTCGCACACCGGCCCAGAGAGGTCAGGGATTCTCCACCCTTGGCACACGTTCAGAACAGGAGGCACTGAGCAACCTGATCGAATTTCCAGGTGATTTCCCTGCTCTGGACAAACAGCTGGACTAGACGGCCTCTGAGGTCCCCTCCCAACCTAAATTCTTCTCTCTCACTCTCCTTCCAACTTTGTTCTATCAGCACCTTCCTTGACCACAGGAGCGAGGATTCCCGGGATAATCCATGCAGACAACTTCTGGGACAGGAGGCGACATTATCTATGGGGCAAGTGGGCAGTAGGAGTGAGCTCCTTTCTAAGCCATGTGTATTGCAGGACAAGAACCCACAGGATATTTTGAAAATCTGTAGATGGTGATGGCTGATGAGGTGTCAAGGTAAGCTTTCAGGGATGTGGAGGATACCTACGCCATCCTGACGCTACCCTCACTGCTAAGGCACTGCGGCATTTATCATCCTGTAACAACAGATGCAAATTGCAGCCAGAGAAAACAGTTTAAATAGCTGTTGCTGAAGAGGATTAATTCCCTAACATCAGGAAAGCAGCCCCTCCTCTCAGTGCAAGTGGGGGAAACACAAAAAAGACAAACAAGAACCAGGCCAGTAAGACAGACGTAGCGGAGACAAAGTCCTGGGGCTACCTCAGCACAAACATAGCACAGGGAGTAGAAGAGACACTGACCTTGTCGAAGATCTCACGCACGTTGGCTTCAGACTCGCCAAACCACATAGTGAGCAACTCCGGCCCCTTGATGGAAATGAAGTTTGCCTGGCATTCGTTGGCAATGGCTTTGGCCAGCAGCGTCTTACCACAACCCGGTGGCCCGTAGAACAAAACCCCTTTCGATGGGGTCATACCAAATTTGAGGAACTTGTCTGGATGCTCCACAGGATACTGAAGAAGAACAAAACAAACAAACAAAAACCTCTCATGATGAGCGAGAACAGGCCTGTACCTCAGAATCACAGAATGGTTTGGGTAGGAAGGGGCCTTCAAAGATCATCTAGTCCAACCTCCCTGCCATGGGCAGGGACATCTTTCTCCAGGTCAGTTTTGTTTCTCCTCCTACCAGAAACACTACTTGAGATTTGTGGTGCATTAAACACAAGATCCTGCCTGCTCAGTGCCACTGGAGTTTTTAAATGCGCACTGGTTTGAAAAGCACCACGGCTAAATTGGAAAGCTGCCTTCAACAACCTATTTACCTCTAAGAACTAAGTACCAGTTCAGGTAGTTTTCCAGCACGCTTAACCCCAAGTTCACTCTGCCCTGCAGAAACAAAAGGGAACAGCTCATTATCTAACCTATTCGCTCTGCCCTCCAGAGACAGGCAAGGTGTCTGATGTGAGCATTTATCCTCAGCAACGAGGTCAAAGATAGGTGATGATTTTAACATCAGAAAATTAGACTGAAAATTAGATTCTTTTACTCACAGACAGGATGTTCCTACAGTGCCAACAGAAAGCAGGAACGTATCAAACCCAAACCATCCCAATGCAGCCACCAGGAGTTTCCACAGACCATTCATGATCTTTTGTCCCAGCCTTTCCCTCCGTAGAAGGCTTCACGATTACTTCTCACCTGTCCCTGTGCTAACACTAATGGAAAGCCCTTGGGAAGCTCTCTATATGACAATCTTCATCCACTTTCTGGCATATAAAGCCAGCATGTATTAGGATTCTCAGCAGTGGTCCCACTGCTGGTCTCCACTTCAGAGAAGCAGAACTGCTGCTGTTTCTGCATGTAGCACAACACCCACCCAAGATGACACTGTAGACTCAGCTAAAGAAAGCTTGATGCTGCTTCCCAGCACCTTCCTCTCCAAGGTCACTAAGATGGAACAGCATGGTATTTTTAGTCCATCACAAGCAAATACCATAAAAACCTCTGCATTTACCCTGTTCATAGCCCAAACGGGAATCTGAAGAAGTTCTGGATATTATTACTATTACAATTATTTTTCAAGCTGACTAGGCAAAAATCTGTTGGAAACCCTTACCTGTACAAGCTCCTGGAGTTCTCTCTTTACATCTTCTAGACCACCAATATCTTCCCAGGTAACCTGTGGCACCTCCACCACAGTCTCCCGAAGAGCAGAAGGATTGCTCTGGCTCAGAGCCCACTATTGTTAGAAGAAACGGCATTCTATGAATTCTAACACATTACGTTCACTTGCTTCAGATAAGCAATTAGACATTGCATCCAAAAGAAAGAGAGGCACTCCTGCATTACCCTGAAGTCATCCATGGTCACAGCCAGCGAGTTCATCACTTCAGCATCGATGGTTTCATCTTCTAGGTCTATGAGATCCATCTTCTTTCTGATAGCCTGAAGAGCAGCTTCTGAGCAAAGAGCAGCCAAGTCAGCACCAACATGGCCATGGGTCTCGTTTGCCACCTGAAAGCAGAGCACTGACTATGACTCACAGGGATACAAGCAAGCGCTCTGCACGGGCAATGCATGCTCTGGTCACTCACTGGGAGGTGCAACAAAACTCTGGATGACAGGAATATCAGTGCTTTGCTGCCGATTCAAGACAAGTGCTACCACATATTTAACAGGCAAAGACACTGCTGTTTCACCTCCTACTTGAGATTAAAGCTGCAAGTGGAATTCAGACGCTGTGCAGAAAGATAACCCTGAGGACTGCAGCTCTTCGTTCAGGACAGAGATTACAGGAACCATCCAGTTTACACATGGTGTCCAGTATCACCACAATGCTCACCCAGCTCTCAGAGAGCTGTTTCAGGCTCACTTTACTTTTAAAGAGAATGCCTCAGCAAACAAACCCAGAGGGACAGTGGCGAGGCACCTCCAGACTGGACTGATACACACTTGTTTCACTTAGCCATGCCATTCTTAACTAGTGAGTGAGAATTTTTGGTCACTGGTAAACTAGTCAGAAGGAAGCCCACATTCACCCGGCTTCATGCTGTCCTAAATCAGCCACTACATTTATGCAATCAAGACTTAACAACTCTTCCACTACAAAACAGAGCATCAGGAACATATGTCTGCAGAGACAAGCCTTCCTAATAGCATGCTACTCACCTGTTCCAGATCCACATCATCAGCCAGTTTCATATTTTTCGTGTGGATCTGCAGGATCTCCAGGCGCCCAGTGGCATCCGGGATACCAATATCTACCTCTCTGTCAAAACGACCTGGGGAGTACAAAACATATGTTGAGCTGCTGATTCTGCAAACTAGAGGAGCTGCAGTTGCTGTCTTCCTCTGACTGAACAACATGATGACAAGCCACAAACACATACAGTTTCAGAAAATGCCAGAGCTTTGGGTTTCCCTGCAGCATCTATCAGCACAGTAGTAGAGTCAGATCAGAGAAGGAGGAAAGGCTTTAGCCATCTAGGAAAAGTGAGACTACTGTATTAACTAGAGTTTAAGATTATATGACACAGAGGACTGCTGGTTTAGTAACTTTTTCTGAGCCTCATTTTTAGGAAAATACGCTTCCCTGAACCAACATACCATGAGACGTTTTTGTTTATTTCTACCTTTGTGTCCTCATCACAAGAGTCCACAAATACTGAGGGATTTAATTTTTCAGAACTTTCACAGCGGTACCCAGTGGTGAAAAACATGAACCGCCCCAATATCTGGAGGGGCAGGAAACCTAGGTATTACTACCATATTAACTAAGGTATGTACACCTATCATTTTCCTGTAGCCATAGCTGTGCATTCAAACGGCTCACTACACGTGTAAGAGGCTGTTTTCCCCTGCACACTTGACTGGTTTGCTATTACAGACTTTACCAACTGGTCATACACCAGACATTCATTCACAATGCAAAGTTTCAAAAACCTGAATCTCAGGAAATACTGGACTTCTCATCAATAAAAGAAAGAGAAATCAGACAATTCAGAGCCTTCTGCAACCTAAGGCATGAACATTCCCTTAAGCATTTACTTCTCCAGTGTGTCCTGAAATAGCTTCACCTAACAGAGGCCAGCAGACTTTTCCACTTCGAAGTATTTTTTTATTTCTACAAGTTCTAACCTAATACGGCACAGAAAATGATACCAAAGACTGGAAGCCTAGAAATGAATTTCAAACAAGCAGCTGGAGACAAGTCAATAGTTTATGTAAGACACAGAAGATGTTTAGTATTAATTTCTGCTCAGTCCTTCCAAGGCCCCTGAAGCATAGCCTGTAACAGAGTATGTGATGCACAAGAGAGAGACTGCAGTCATGGTTACCGAATCGCCTGAGTGCTGGGTCAATGCTGTTAGGTCTGTTGGTAGCTGCCATAACGATCACGTGTGCTCTCTGTTTAAGTCCATCCATAAGAGTCAACAGCTGAGACACTATGCGACGTTCCACCTCTCCATGTGTCTATGGAGAGAGAAAGCAGTGGTTACACCAAAAGCTCTACAACACAGCACAGGAGCTAGTACTGCACCAGAGTGGACAAATATGACAGCCACGAGCTGTTAAGAAACACCAGGAACTACACCTGATTCTTCTCAGGTCCAGCTGAAACCAGGCGTTAAGTTAAATACTGCTTTACCGTGCAGTCAAAATGCAGAGATTCACGCCAGCTGCTACCAAAAAGGACATATTTCTTTGCCTCCTACAGGCTTTCTTTACCTTCTCTCTCTTAGGAGCAATGGCATCCAGTTCATCAATGAAGATGATGGCAGGAGCGTTCTTCTCTGCTTCTTCAAAGGCTTTCCTCAGGTTGCTCTCAGACTCACCAGCCAGCTTGCTCATGATCTCAGGACCTGAAAAATAGCGGCACTGTGGCACCCAGAAGAGAGGCAGCTAGCCCCAAGGCATGCAGCTGAATTTTTTTAGTACAACATTTACATAGGACAATCTGTATTTCAAGCCAAAGCAAATACTATCAACCGAGTTCACTAAATTTGCAGCTGAACTGACAAGAAGAGCATGCAGAACTACTTTCTATCATTATTCTGGTATTTTCAGTTTACTCTAACAGAATGCAGTGCTAGTCAATGAGCTACCTTTAGCTGCCTCTTTCCCTACCCTATTTCACACTTGGTGAGCTTCTCTGTAATGTGCCACCACACACTGTTAATGCCAGTCCTAGCTTGCAAGAGAACCAATCAAATTATATGGTGATGACTTATCAGGGTAGGGAAGGAAAAAGCTCTCAGATACTGAAACTGCCTTTAGCTTACATTACACAGGTATACATTTACCTCTGGCAAGATCCTATAAATGAATTTTAAAAACCCAACAAAACAAAACCAAAAAACCAAAAACCCAGACCCCATCTCCTCGCAAAAAATAAATAAAAAAAATTAAAATGTGTAAGCACAGCAGTCCCAGAAGGAAGGACAGCATTCCCCTGAAATCTCCTACAATTGCTGAACACTAGTGCAGGCTTGCAGATTTATTCTGTTTTTACAGATTTTTCCATCACAGTGATGGGAGTGGTAATGAAGAGAAAATATGCTTCTAAAAGATCCAAGAAAAAGAAACCTGACCCTCAGGAGTGCAAAGCTGCTAGCTGACTGAAGCGCGCCAGCTGCAGAGCCACTGGTGCGGGCAGGCACTAAGAGTGTTTCGTTACAGGTAACTCACCAGTTCATACCAGCTCTGTCTACAACATTGCCTGCAGCTCCAGGCTTGGGGCCAGCAGACAGAGAACGAATCACTAACTGACAATGTTATTTTTATTATGCAATAGAAGTACAAGTGTCTAAAGAAACGGCTGGCTCATTAGCATGCAGTGACAGCTTCCACACACTTTAGGAAGTATATGACAGGGGCGACATATGGCTAAAACCAGCCCGTTTACATCTGATATCTTGAAATACAAAGCAAGGCACTTCCCTACTGCTGGTCACTGCTATGCTGTGCTATACACTCCTTTGCTATCACCTTCATGGGTCTATGTGATTGAAACCAGGAAAGAAAAGCAGCAATCCTTAAGTTAAAATGTTCAGTTATTCCAGCACTGACTGTAAAATGGGACAGAAAAGCAGGGGGCAAAATTCCGAATTTGGCTCTTACTGGACATAAACCAGTATCCATCTCAACTGCTACAGGTGAGACTTATCAACAGGAGGTTCTGTCACTGGTAGCTAAGTAAGTCTCAAGGTACTCATTATAGCTTTCAAGAAAGTTCCTCCCAATTAATGTTATGTGAAACAAAACAAGTCTTGTGCTTTACTTGAGGGGAAAGAGAAATCCACAGCAGACCAGCTTCCTCTCTGAATGGAACATGGCGGCAGCAACAGAAGCAAGTGTCCTGCACCCATATACTTAGAATGATCTCAGCACTTCACTCCCAGCTCTGCCCTCACCAACATAAATGAACACCCAGACAGACAGATTCCAAGTCCCTGTGTCGCAAAGCTGTCTTCCAACCACCTTGCTACAACACAATCAAGCTTAAGGGAAGTGCCACTACAGATGCTCCCACACTAATGGCCTCCAAGTGTCTCCAGAGGCACGCCTGAAAGTGGAAAGGATGGATGTCAGGGAGACAACATAGCCCTACAAGCCTTGTTAACACCATTCATTACCATAAGATGGATGAATAAGCACACAGCAGATCTGGGGCCAAAGCAGCCACAAAACTTACCGTTGATCAGGAAGAAAAAAGCCCCCGTTTCATTGGCCACCGCTCGGGCAATCAGTGTTTTACCAGTGCCAGGAGGACCGTACAGCAGGATCCCACGTGGAGGCTGAGGACAAAGGCAAGGGGCTTAGGTGGTGAGCTAGTAGCTGAATGCCTAGGTAGCTTCACAGTGAAATTGTAAGCATTTGATAAAGCCAGTCTGAAATTGTGATGCAAACTCATGCAACAGCTGTCATCCCAGCATTGCTATCAACACCTTTACTGCTTTGCATGACACACAAACAAAAACCCTGCCAGTAACTGACAATGCCGATTCAAAGCATCACTCTGCTTTACAAGTTGCCAGTACTTCAATCTCTGTCCAGAACACATAAGGAAATACTTTCCTAATACCAGCATTAAAAAACACTCCACAAATTACTTTCTCCCCCGCCGATGTCTCATAAACCTCTGACATCAAGAGCCATCCACAAGGGCAAGCCCACTCACCCACCTGGTGCACGCAGGGACTTACCTTCACCCCTATGGCCTTGAAGAGCGCAGGGTGTCGGAGGGGAAGTTCCACCATCTCTTTGATTTGAGCCAGCTGCTTCCGGCAGCCACCAATGTCATCATAGCCCACTTCATTCAGTGATTCCTCTTCATCCTATCCAGAAGAAAATATATTAAACATCTGAGTGAAAACAATAGTTCAACAACCCCTCCCAGTCTACAGGAGCCAGGAATCCAGGTTTTTGCTCATAGCCATTTCTTTGCTGCCTTGAGATTCTCACTTGCAAATGTTCCTGGTGTCTTCTACAATCGTTTCCCAGATCGTTTCTCTACAATCATTTCCCAATCGTTCTTCTGCAATCATTTCCCAATCGTTTCTCTGTCTTCCCAGACATACAAAGGGAATTGCCTGTACGTACCCAGACCTCACTGAAGCCCACCCTCTTGAATGACAGCCTCTACTGCCAGGACCCCTACAGACTCTAGTGCAAAACAAGCTCTGCGACCCTCTGATGTGGCTAACAAAGATAGCAATAGACAATGAAGCCCAGTATAAAATATACTTATTCCTTAAGCTGTAAGTGATATCCCTAACTACTGGACATACTCTAGCCATCATACAGTTCTCAGGTGTAGTGTTGTCTTTTGGGATCAGCTCAAATTAACAGAGAATGTTAAGATCCAGATACGCGGATAAGATCAACTGTAACCAACTCTTCCAATATAGCTCTACAGCATCCATTAATTTGGGTGTCCAAATCTCTAGTGGCCTTAGTTATCTAACATTAGGCCACACTACAATAATAAAATAACACAGCCTGGGATCTCAGAGGGGCTCAGTCCGAGCCCCACAAACGGGAACTACTGCCTCAAGCAGGTCACTCAGGGTCTGGCCCTATCAGCCACTGAAGGTCTCCAGGTTTGGAGATTCCTGTCCTCTCTGGACCCTGCTCCAGGGTTGGGGGAAACCTTTTTCCTAGTACCTACTGGGAATTTCCCTTGATCCTAGTATCTACTGGGAATTTCCCTTGAATTCCCTTGATTTCCCTTATGCCACAGCCTCTAGTCCTGTCCCTGGGCACAGCTCTCAGAAGAACCTGGTCATCTACCCCTTCCCATCAGGCAGTTGCAAGTAAGCCTGCCCCTTTGCCTTCCCTTTTCCAGGCTGCATCATCCCATTCTCCCTGCCTCTCCTCATTCATTCCGACCCCCAGCTCCAGCTCCTCATCGCTTTGGTGCCGTTGGCTGAACTTGCTCCTATCTGTCTCTGCTGTGTCCTGAAGAGCCCAAACTGCACTCATGGGGGGCCCAGATGCAGTCTCACAAGTGTCACATAGAGGTGAGTCTTTCAGAAGCCAGCTAACTACAAACCAGCACTCATCCTGATTTGCAGGTAGGAAAAAGGCACTTACTTTATGAAGTACGCAATCACCTTAGCTCATTTCTCTGAGATTTCCTACATAACAGTAAGGTGGCCAAGACCTGACAGACAAGCCACTCAGGCTGCCTCAACCTCAGGACACTCAAGGCTAGACACCTGAAGGGACTGGGGAAATTTTTTTTTTTTTAAAATAGTCAACCATTTTGGAATTTCAAATTTCTCACTGGAAAAGCAGTAACTGTTTTCTTTTCACATGGCATGATATTTAGCAACATTGTAAGCTCTCCCTGCCATGGATCAAGGGAACTTTGGAATTAAAATGTGCATCTAAGTCCAGCATTAGATATCTGGAAGCACATGCAAAACCAGCTGCTGCCAAAGTATGGCATCTCGTCAGCAAACCTACGCACTGGTGCTATCTCAGCATACGAGGAAGGACACTGGAAGTACATTTCTCTGACTACCTTCAGGAGCAGCTCACCCCCTGAAACCAGAGTTTCTAACCGTTACATTTAATACACAAAATGCCAAAACAGGAACTGCAAACACTGCTGCTCTCAAGCACTGTCACAGAAACAGATTTCGGACAGAGGGGATTCAGTAGAACAATGTGGCAGGATTCTGCTCACCTCTCGTTTGATGGGCTCTCCTTCACAATGGATCACTGTGTCTGGAGCCACTATGCAGTACGGACTTGGATCTGTCTCCACCACTTTGAACTCCACTGCACGCATGCCTCCACGCACCAAGAAGATGTCACCTATAAAACCCCACACTTCAGTAGCCTGCTGCAACCCACGTCTGCAACATGTCGACCCTTGTATTACCAGCAGCCCCAGAGGACAAGGAAGGGTTACATAGGCACACACTACTGGCATTTGTAACACTGCTCTGCATTTTAAACTCCAGAGCTGCATGTACTGTGACTACCTGAGCACCATTTAGATCCGCAGCAGTTAAATTTCTCAGATTTCATCCAGTAACAAACAGCAAACAAACCCAGCAAACAATAGAAAAGAATACTCTGCCTAAATACAAAACACAAAGGCAAGGAATCACATTTCTTTTCCATTCAGTTTCAATTTAACATTTCTAAAACAGGCAAAAAGCCCTAACAATAAAAATTAATTTTGAAGTTGTTATAACTAGTTGTTACTAGCTATAACTGGTTGTTTCCAGAAGTAGAGTAATATATAATACCACACTATGACTCCTGGCTAAACTGGGCTACAGAAGACGGATAACTTCAACTTGTGTTTGTAGCGTATTAGGATCTATTTGTTCCAGCAGAACTGCTGTTAGCACAACTCCAAGTGTGCATTTGGTTTTCTATGCACTCTCCCAGTTATTAAGTTACTTCGAAGAAGTGAATTTAGTCAGAGTCCCAACCAATTGATTAATATGCAGGCAACTCCCCAATTCCATCAACTGGTAGCAACTTAGTTTAATGAGATTTTCTCCTCAGTTCTACCTGAGCCTTTTCTAATGCTCTCCCATCTCATGTAGCAAAAAAACCCAGGAGAACTATCAAGCTGCTCTGCCAGCCAGCAGCAGCAATCACCCTTTCCTCTGAAGATTAGGAAAAATTAAACCCGCACCAGCAAAATCTCACTCTGCAGATGTCCATCTAATGCTTCACAGAGATCTGTCCAAACTTCTAGAAATCCTCTTTACTCCCTCTTCAATAACAGGCACTATTACCTTTCCTGATGGGTCTGTATGCTTCCAGGAAGTACGGCTTGAGATAGACCTCAAACAGATTCCCTGTGATCCCTTCTACTGTGTCATCAATCGGCAGCACATGGATACGTTTGCCATATTTCACGTCTGGGCAAGGCTGGATGCTGCAACAGAAGAAACTCCAGTTAGCCACATCATGCTGCACTCATGCCTGAGTCTGGAAAAGGCAGTGATGCCCCTTCCCAGGCCAGTAGCAATGCCAGAAAGGACCCTCCAAAACCCTGGTGAGACTTCCCACCTGAATAAGAACATTTCAATGCTGACAAGGCAAAAACCATGCCCATCAAGAGCTAGCCTTCACGACACATGCTTTCCTTCATCCTCTCAGCCCTATCCAAGGCTGCTGGGGAGTTTAATACTTTCTTCCCATCCCCCTGCTCCTCCATAGCCCCCCTCACCATCCCCAAGGCACATTCAAAAGTTACTAATGCAGCCTAAAGACCTGTCAGAGTCATGAGCTAACTTTTGTTTCAACAACAAGCTACTGCTGAACCAGCTGCAAGGGAAAGGGAGCTGGGGGAAGCTCTTTTTCCTTCCTCTCTCTAACTTCATACAGAGACCAGAGCCCCTGTTGCTGACAATCCTGATTCTGAGCAAAGGCTCTCACAGTACCAACCAGGGGTCACCACCTTGCAGCCAGGTGTCCGTCAGTCCCACTTTGTGGAGGCTGACATTGAGTTTAAAGTCTGAAGGCCCCTTCCCCCTTTTTAAATAAACACTACAGTTATTATCTCACAGTGCAAGACAACAGCCTACTGTAGTGATAGCTCAGAGCATCACACTGTGGCAAAAAGCTCAAACTGGCTTTGCCACCTAAGAAAAGCCTAAGTGGAACTGCAGCTGAGCATGCAACTTTTCATAGGTGACTTTTGTTAGAGACTCTTAACACATTATTTTACCACATGCTTTACAGCAGAAAGGGTAAAGGAAAAGACAGACTGCCCCAGAAGGAACACAGTTGACAGACCACAAGCAGGAAGTGATTAGCGCATGAATCTGGATTTTGGCAGAAACCAGGCCACAGAAAGTGACACAATAAACAGTTAGATATCAGCAAGAAAAACTTTAAGGGAAAGAGGGGTGAAAATTCTCTGACCCTTGCAACAAAGCTAAGGCAATCGGTAACGGATTTGGAAGGCTGACAACCACTATGGACACAGTGCTGACAGAGAATGGGAGAGCACAGGCTGAACTGTCACACTAGAAATGACTCCAACAGTAACCTTACATTGGGTTAAAGTAAGGATTCATCTTTATTTTAAATCCACAGACTGGCACAAAGCACTGTTCAGTTCCAACTACAGTGGTGTTTAAAACTTGCATTTTCTAGTGGCAGAGAAAAGGGTGGAACAGCCTCATTCCTCTCCTCTACAAAGTTTGTATGAAACACATTTTGTATTTAAAGACTATTCCATATATCACCCCAGAAGTCTAGTTTCAGGAACCAGGCTCCAATTTTCACAGAACACGCAGGATATTCCAGATTAGGAAGATGCTCAGGAGGAAGTGCTGTCAGCCCTCCCATATTTAAACCTGCAAGTTAGCACTTTTATGTTTAAGAAATAATTGCACATTTTTCCCCCCACTCCTACCACAGAATGGAACCCATCTCCCATAAGGTGAGATGTATACTTCAATGCCTGCCCAATACTGCAAGCATTGCACAACAAAATCCCTGCAACACTTTCTAAGCGTTCCTAATTTTAAAGTTATTTTTATAACAAAAATCAGAATATAAACATCCCTTGGGGATTTTTAATCTTGCTATTTGACTGCTTCATGTTTTTGTCACTCATTTCTAGCAAGTTTTAACTTCTGTTTGCCATAGGGCAGCTCAGATACTATGAGATCAATTACAATGTTGCTTAATGCCTTCCACAGTTAACACTGTAGACATTAAAAATTTAGACAAGAAAAATTTGCGAGTTCACGTGACAACGTAAATTTGGGAAGATGACTGTGACAGCAGTGGGACAACTGAACCACTCAATTTAATGACAGGACATGGGCTCGTAAAGGTCCTGAAAGGACTTCAAGAATCTTTAGCATCATTTTTAAATCTGAATATGTGTACAGCCAGAAACACATGCAAAAGTAAACAGAGATCCCCGATGTAAGCCACACGCTTGAAAACACTTCTGTGATCTCCTCTGGAAGACCTAAGAATACCTCCTGCAGATCCTCTCTCTGCTACTGGCTCCATCAATTCAGAGCCAGACCACAGATTAATAAATAAAATAATAAAATAAATAAAAGGTTAATAAATAAAATTATTTTATAACCAGCACACAGGTTAATAAATAAAATAATAAATAAAATTATTTAGGCAACCCAGGGATATGCAACAGTTAGAAAACGAGTCCTCACCTGATCACATCACCCAGGCGCACTCTCAGGTTGTTGCGGACAACCCTATTCATGCGAATCTTCTCATCTGAGCAGGTATCATCTGATAGAACAATGCAGACCGCTTCTCTCCTCTTCTTTCCTTTTAGCAGAACAGTGTCTCCTCTGAACAGCTGCAATTCGTCCATTTTTGCCTGTGAACAGTAACAGCATTAGAACAAGCTTTTGACAAAACAAGAACTCAAGCATTTGAAGGAGAGTTACTTGACTTTGGAGAATTATATCTTCGATATCTTCGATATAATTCTTCAAAGTGATATACTAAATCCACAAGGACAGTGGCTCCCACTACGCTGGGCAAGAGCTAATCCTGAAGCCAGACTAAGGGCACAAACTCAACTGAATTCTACAAATTGAGAATAAAAATGCATTTTATCATGGAAGAGTGTAAGAAAACAAGGCAAGACAGCCCTCCCTCACTCACAACAGCTGCAGCTTCTGACACAAATACTTGGAGTCATGTTGCGAAGTTACATTTCAAGTTAATAGCAACAGCTTGCAAATTACCAGATTAAACGCTTTGCTTTTATAGATGACGCACCTGGGACAGTGACACAACGCTGTTGTCTTCATTGATGGCTTCATCAACAATTAACCGATTGGGCCTGTTCTTCTGCTTCAGAATAGCAGTCGACAAGTCATCCGCTTTAGAACTGGCAAAGAAAACAGAAGTTATGAGGCTGAGTGATACTGCTCCCCCCTTTCCAGCCACCCCCCTGTTTTCATCTCCATTTTCTACAGGTTTCTTCATTGTCTTGTCTTTTAGAAACTATACTTGTTTGTAGGACAAAGGAGAACATTTTTCCCAGGCAGCAGATGCAGGACTTCAAAGCACAATGTTTTCTGTCAGTAAATATAACTACTCTACTAGCCTCAAATGGAAATAGCTATGAAAAGAAGTGGTCTGTGAGATGTTGCTGACTGTAAGATGTTTTGCCTAAAAGAATTAGTGAGACTCATCTGAAATCACATGTAACCACTGCCACCGAAACAAAAGTTCAAGTCTATGTGGTGTCAAATGCCAGATAAATAGAGGAATTAAAGGACAATGCTGCAGCTCCCCTGACAGGAAGAGCTGTAAGAGTTTAGCCTGTTGCGGTCTGTTAGTTAAACCTAGCAGGCCAGGAGAAATATTAAAGTGCTCATGAAAAATGGGGCTTTGTTTTTAGGATATAAGCACCTTTCTAGGATACATGCACCCTTCCATAATACCTTCACAGGGGTCACTGCAGCTCTAGCCCACTACACCACAAGAAATATGACAGATAATTTGTTCGCCTTGACAAAATGGAGCAAATCAGACAGCAAAGAAATGGAAGAAAGCAGATTAAGTAACGTCCTTCAAACTCTAATACAGCAAGTAATTCACTCTGTGAAAGAAGTACGAATTTGAACCAACCGATTCCCGAGGAGCTCTTGGAAGCTGCACCTCAGCCAGCCACAACAGCGGCAGACTGTTGTAACTTCCCTTGGTGGGCGCCTGACTACTTTCCCGAAGTACTCCAGATGTGCCAGTGTCTAAGGTAGGAACATAAAACTTTGCACAGTTTCGTTTGATTCTGACAAAGAAAAGAAAATAAAGTCTTCATTTATCCTAAGCAAGCGGAAAGCACCGGCAAAGAGTAGGAAGCTTTGTGGACAATGGCGTTGGCCGTACACTTTGGCTCCATTTCACTCTTTCAGGGACAAAATAACCAGAATAAATGAAACCTTGAGTGGACGTTGCAGAGCAAGCAGCTACACAGCACGAACACAGACCACGATAGCAGTGTGTCACTTGGCACTCTCACTGCATTTTTAGAAGTACATCAGAGAGGGGTGACATACCTACAGCGTGATGTTACCCAAAGTCCCCCCACCCCTCAAGACAGAGGTTTTTCCAAGACAGACTATCCGGTATTGGTTCCTGCGTCTGATACTTAAAAGGGGAAACAATACCAAGCAAGCCTATGAGGGCAGCCAGCCTGGTTCCAAGAGGTTTTAAAGCTTCGCATAAGGCCTGGTAGCATAGGAAACATGCTGGAAATGAGACACAACATTATTTTAAGTGAACAAAAGGAGGAGTTGTAAAACATGTCTTTCGTGGACTGCCAGCACTGGGAAAATCGTGTTTTCCTCTCTTCATTGAAGAGTGCGAGAGGTAAGACATTGACATCCATCCCTTTCAATGACCATGTGAGATATTAACAGATCCATTCTCTGAACTCAAAAAGACACAAGAAAGGCTGCTTGGTACATGCTGGAAGGAGCTCATTAATTCCATCTTCAGCCTAAAATGTGGTCTTGGTAGAGTCCTGAAAGGTCTGGGATTTCCAGGAAAACTGAGAGAGCAATAAGAAAACTGAAACAATACATTGTCAGGCCAGAGAGGATCTTGTGGTTAAAAGAGTGGATAAAAACAACAACCTACTTGTAAGGACCTTGCCTCAGCATTAGTTCCTGGACACTGGAGATTAATTTAGCAGGTAGATTTTAAAACTTGAGCTCAGGGACACCAGTAAGAAACAATACTCCTATTTAGCTTGTTCAAAGTGTGAATGTAACTCATACCCCTCTGCACACGGGATGTGGATCCAAAGGCCTTTGATAAGAAACGGCTGCCAGACTTTGCGTACATAAACTACATATCACTGAAATGGAGCGCCTGTACCTCGGGATGCAGAGACTGCCGCGCAGCCTAAAAAACAGTCTGAGACAAAAGATAAAAATAAATGGAAGAGGAACTGGGCAGCAAGTGGAAGCTTTTGGACCACAATTGTCAATAAACCAAAAGCTGTATAAATCTGGAAAGAAAGTTCAGATATCTCCCAACACACAGCAATGCTGAAGAGCACAGCAAGAGGTCCACTTGGTTCTGCTCAACATGAGAAAAAAGTTTTAATACTGAAGAACTGACTCTACAGTTTCCTAAGTAAGAAGGGGGGCTGGCTCAATGTTGTCAGTACATTACTGCACTTAAAGCAATTGAAAAGCTTGGAGGCATTAAAAATGCAATAAAGGTCTCCAAGAAACAGCATGCAGGCATCTAAATGTATGGTCTAAAAGCTTCAGTTATCTGACCTGGCAGTTCTGAAGACAAAGGAATAAAGGTGTTACGAAATTACATGTCAGCTACACAGGCAAGTGATGTTATTTCTCCTACAGACAAGGGTAAGGACTTTGAGAGACAAGCACTACCCATCTTCCAGTAGCGATTTAGAATACTATCATCACCATTTGACCTCATTGCATCTCTCCTGGGGGTTTCTCGTGCTGTAACTGAGATGACATAACAAAATATGTCCGTGCACCTCAACCACGCTCAGACAATCCTTACATCCGTGCATCAGAGAGCCCGAACTGAAAGCTCCAAGCAGGAAAGCCTAAGGCATGGGTTGAGGCCCTCTCCTGCCAACTTTCCTACGCGTGCTGGTAAACTTCACCGAAGGGTAGGACAGACAGGTAACCCAGGTAATTTTTAAAGCTCCTCAGTCAGTTTCCTGCCAGAGAGAGCCTGGTGCAAATCCTCTAGATCATCTCCCCTACTCACCCCTTCTGTCAGCTCCCTCACACATTTTCCCTCTTGCTCCCTTCTTTCACTGACTCAACAAAGAGATAAACTGAACATAAAACATAGCTTTAGAGCTGTTTTGGAATTAAAAGGAAATTCAAAGCCTGCATGAAGCCTGCCCCTAGACAGAGGCCGGAAGTGAGGACATAATCCCCAGCACAGCTAATGGCTAAACTTGCATACAAAAAGCACAAGACACCAATAAAATTGAAGCAAATACGTACCAGCCCTACAGACCAAAATAACAGGTTCCCGGTTCCCATCCTTAGCCCCTTTTCCCTCTCAGTAAAGCAGTCCAACAGCCTCATTTGACACAGGGAAGGAGTGGGGAGAGGACTTTTTAGAACTTACATCACTGCATTGTTTCTCTGTGTATCAGAGCTCCCCTCATTCAGCATGTGATAACACCCAGAGGCTACGCATTATGGTGGATGGTATGAAGAGTGAGAGCAGGAAGTCATTACCAATTAGTGATTATTCTGAAAACGACTACCAACCTCCAAAGCTCCACTTAAACTAAGGAAATAAGTTGTTCCTGCAAGTCTGTGCTAAAAATATAGTGCTAAAAAGGCACTGACTCAAACTGATTCCAGCTGCAGTAATGAAAGCAAAACCAGTCATGCCTTCTGTATGCTGGTGTGCATGAGGTTACTTTTTATCAGTAACCTCATGAACTCGCTTCCGGATAAACCTGTCAGCGGTTTCTTACCATCCTGAACATCCCTGTTACAGACTGAACTGGGAGGTATTAAAAAATATACATATATATCCATAAAACATTTTATCCGTTGAAGCAAACGAGTGAGGTATCTGATAACTACAGCCACCTACTGGAACAGCTCATAACAACCCAGCAGTGAGTTCATACCTGTGCTCAAGATGCCAAGTTCTCAAACATTGTTTCAGAGAGGTAGGCACACAAATATGAGAATCCCTTCAGAAACCACCCTCTCTTAGCTCTTGCAATGCCACTCACTGTGCTAAGGCTCAATTCAGCAAGATGGCTGCCAGCAGCACTGACCCAAAAATGGCAACTAAAAAGTAACTGTTTTCCAGTTGCGGAGTAACTTTTGTCAATTCTTATGCGGTGAGAAGAACTTCGCTAAAGTAGAAATTTCTTTTTAAAGACACTGTTCACCTTGCTCAGCTGCAAAATACACCTCTGAGACCGTCACTTCCACCACAAGCTCTACCAGGGACACTGAGTTCTTGGCACACCTTGCTGGAACTGGCTCAGTAGGACCAAGCAGGTCTAAATTTCAGGAGTTGCAAAAGAAAGGGAGAACATAAACAACGGACACTAAAGGGATTGAAAGTGCCTCTGGCAAAGCCAAAAAGTCACTTCAAGTGTTCTTGGATCTGGGAAATTTCTCTTCAGGTTCTATTTTTACTCCTCTCAAGGGGCAATGAAGTGGCCTGCGCACGTGGGCTGGGAGCCGAGACCACTATTACTCAAGTCGTTTTTGAGGAGCACGAAAGATGATCCTCAGCCTGGAACTGAAAACAGAGTGAGGCAAGGCACCGGCGACGAAAATACCGCCGATTGCCTCAGCTGCCACAGAGGCCAGCCCAGCACAACATGTCTGCCTCTGCTAATGCCAAGTCACTTGCCAGCCCCGGCCCGAGGGCCGCTGCGGGGAGGAGGCCGGGACATGCCTCCCCCCTTCGCTGCCCCGCCAGCCGCTCCGGGGCCTGGAAGACAAAGCCCTCCCTGGCTGAGGCCTAGCCCAGGCGGGACAGCCCGGGCCGCGCCGGGGCACGGCAGGCAGGCGGCCCCGGGCGGGGGCACGGCCAGGGCCCAGCGAGAAGCCCAGCCCGGCCAGGCCTCGGCCCCCCCCCCATGACTCGACACTTCCCGGGGAGGCCCGGCCGGGGGTGGGGGGGGGGAAAGGCGGCGCGCGGGGAGCGGCCCATCCCCCTCCCGGCACCGCCTCCTCCTCCTCAGGGCCTGCATGACACAGCGGGATCGGGGGACGGATCGGGCCCGCCGCCGGGCCCGGTCCGGGCCGCGCCGCACCGCGCTGAGGCGAAGTAAGGCGCGCTAGGCCGGGCCGGGCCCAGCGCCGCCGCGGCAGGGCCTAGGCCGCGGCCTGCCGGCGAGCGGCCCACACTTACTCGGATCCCGAGGCCATGGCGCTGGGGGGGGAAGGGGCGAGGGGAGGTGGGCGGCGGCGGCTCCTCAGGGCGGGCGGCGGCGGCGGGCGGCGGGTCTCGGGCAGGCTGGCGGCGGCGGCGGGTCGGGGCGCTTCGCGCTGACTGAACCTCAGAGCCGACTCATCGGAAGGGGGAGCTCCGCCCCGCGCCGCCTCGCCTGCCTAGCAACAGCGTGCGCTGACCAATCGGAAATTCCGCCCGGCCAGCGCCTCAGCCAATGGGAAGGGCGGGAGCAGGGAGGACGAGGAAAGAAAAAGAACGGGCGCTCTCGCCCCTCCGCCCCGCCCCTCTCCTTTTCCCTCCCCAATCGCCACGAGCCAAGCGCTGCACCCGCCAGCCAATCGCAGCGCCGCCCCTGCCGCGGCAGTTCTACCGAGCAACACGGGCCGGGCAGCCAATGGCAAAAATCCACCAATGGGAAAATCCGGGCGGGAAGCCCCGCCCCGGCGGCCATCCGCGTTAGCCTCGCCTCGCGATTGGCTAGTGCCCGGGCAAAGGGAAACGGGCGGCAGGCTCGCAGCCACTCAGGAGGGGCGGGAGGCGGGTGCTCGGGGGCTGCGCGCGTGCGCTGAGCGCGCCGGGTCTCAGCCGGCCGGGCCGGGAGCGGCCCCGCGGCTGCACGGCAAAGGCCTCGCCTCCCCCGGGTGAAGGGGAGTGCGGCAGCCCGGCCCTTCCCCTCCGCCCAAAGCCGCCCGCGTACCTTCCTCCCGGTTTATTTATGGTTTGGGCCGGTTTTGTTTGCCCGGGTTGATTTTTTTGGCAGGGCCGGACCGGACGACCCGCTGCCCCCCGGGCCCCGGTTCCCAGTCCGTTTGGGCACTCGCATCCCCACGCCCCCCGCCTGGGCGGCGTTTCCTTGGGGCCAGAGACGCCGCGGGAGCCAAGCGGCATGGCGCTTGGCGTGGGAAGGGGGTGTCCAAGGTACTCCCTCCGCAGGAACGGGGGCGAAGCCCGCTCCCAGCCCCTCTCGGCCCCTCCGGTGTTCAGCAGCCTCACGCTTCTCCTGAGCTTTGTCCCAACTCACCCTTTGCCTGGCTGCTCCCAGCCCTTTCTTCCCTCTCATGGGAGGCTCGGGTGATGCCGCCGCGGCACCTTTCCCGCCCAAAATGACCTACACCAAACACTGGGCAGGAGCAGGTGCTCCTTCATCCCCGCTCACTGTCATGGAGGGGCCCAGAGCCTCGCAGTGCGGTTGGCACAGGATCCCCGCGGACACACAGGCACAGATCCGGACCCTGCCACCGTCCCTGGCTGGTGCAGCGCGGTGGAATTCAGACCTCAGAGCTGCATGCTTCAGCCAAAACCACTTATCTGAGCTCCAAACCGCACTGACCCAGTAAAAAGCCAGAGCACAAAGCAGAGGTAGGACAGCCGATCTGACAACCCTCTGCTTTGGTCTGGCTCTCACCAGCTCCCTGGAGCAGGAAGCACAGAGCTGGCCCTGCCGCCTACAGCGGCGCAGACGATGAGGATGTCTCTGCCCTCGATCTCCCGTGCACCCGGGGCATAGCCCACGGGCTCACAGCAGCTCTAGGCAGCATCAAGGCCACGACTGCAAAGGTTTGCTCTGGAAAAAGGGCACAGTAAAACTTAAACTAAAGAGAGCGCAGTAAAACTTAAATAGAGCCCAGGCTTTTATAAGAAAAGATCTATTCTGTTTCAGTCCTTTGAGAATCCAGCTTTAGCCAAGAGTAATTCCGAGTCTTGGAGGAGCGCTTAAAGGCCTCGTGCCAGCCTGGTGCGGGGAGACTTCAGCAGGGTGGGGACGGGGAGACTGACCAGGTTAGCTTGAGGAGTCCCAGCTTGTGGTCCTGAGGTAATCCTGTATGCTTCTGGCAAGAGATTCACTGTGTGGGAACGTCGCCTGCTTCAGACACGAAGCCAGGTACAAAGGGAAGGGCCTGAAAGAGAAGGGAGCATGGCAGCAGCAAGGACTGCAGCATTCCCTTGCCGTGGTCTGACTAAGTTCACTCCCCGTGCACTGCGCGGAGCCCCTGGCTCTGTCCCCAGCCTCTGCCCTCCCATTTTGCTCCGTGTCAGCTCTCTTGTGCCCTGGGGAGTCCCTGCAGAGCCACAGCCCGTGCTCTCTCAGAGCAGACGTGGAGGGAAGCTCCTCAGACACATCTAAGCTGTGGGTGCAGGCTAGCAGGAGCTGAACTAACCTGCCCACACAGCTTGAAACATGGGCTGTGCTGCTGGAGCTCTTGCGTGGCCGGCTGAGATCCCACCCATCCCTCTACACACCTTCCCTGCCCTTCCTGACGCCCATCCTCGCCAGACGGTCTCTGGGAGAACTTCTGCCAGTGAGCTGCCGCCTCCTGCTTTCGGTTCAGTTTCCACAGGGCCTGTACCAGGTAGGAAGCAGCAGCTGGGTCACCTGCAAGTCACGAAGGGGGATTCAGCCCTTAGCAGGGGAGGAGCAGGTCCTCAGCGCTGCTGTGGGTTGCAGGGTGTTGCAAAAGCAGCTTAGAAGCCAGATGAGGGAGCTGAGCGTGAGGAGAGGTGGTATAATGGGGAGGTGTCTGTCCCGGCTGTGTCACAGGCCCTAATTAACCCTGGGGCTGGCAGCCAAGGCAGATGGCATCAGCCCTGCGGCACAGCCAGCCACGCCTCTGTTTGGACACAAGTTGGGGTTTTTCTTGCAGGCAGGTCTGCACCCCCAAAGGGAGGGAGACTAGGTCAGGACTGGGACCAGCAGGTTTGGCAGATCCTGGCAAAGCTCACACCCCTGCAGCGTGTCAGCACAGCTGGAGCGCTGAACAGGGTCACCCCTGGGAGTGGCACTAGCCATGCCTCGGCTGTGCTCGGGACATGCACAGCTCCCCGCTCTGCTTCCCTCTCCCCAGACAGGCCTCTGTACTCAGCCTCTGGACTGCCAGGCATGGACATGCTGTTTCCCAGGATGAAGCGAGAGTCCAGCTGTTGTCCTGGGAAAGCAGACCCTCTCTGGGAGAAAGCTGGCTGTACCAGGCTGGGGTTTGGGCAGGAAGAGGAGAAATTTCTAAGCTGTCTCAGGGCACAGGCTGTGGGCAGGGTTCTGATATACTCCTCTGACAATAGTTTTGGTCTGTTTCTGCAGGGCAGTGAGCTGACCAGGCCCCAGAGAAGCATCTCAAGTACATAACATCGCTAGTAGCCCTACTGTAGTCCTCGATATCCGAATAAGCGTGGTCAAAAGCATAAGACCTTTCTGCTGAAGACAGCAAAGCAGCCCAGGACAAATTTGTGGAAATCCCCTCACCAAAATGAGCCTCTTACCTGGTGAGATCTGCAAACCGTGCTGGAAATCCAACAAGGCTTCCTTGTGCCTCCCCAGCTCCAGGAACTGTGCACCTCTCCCGATGAGAGAGAGCAACCTGATCTTCTGGAGGACCTCTACTTCTGGCAGGAGACTCTCTGGCATGGAAAGGCACGTGGACCTGGAGATGTCATCCTCCAGACATTCCCTCCCTTGTCCCAGCAGGCTGAGCCAGGTTAGCAGTCAGGACAGGCTGAACATTTACTTGGGTTGCTCAACTTCCAGCTTCCCAGACCCGCCGTGGCAGAGCTCAGTCTCTCTGCCAGGCTAGGAGAGGCCAGGAGGCGGCAGAGGGTGAGAGCGAAGAATGCCAAGAGCTTGGTACGCTACATTGCTATGGTGAACAGTGACCTTGGCAGCAGCCTGGCCTGTGGCTGCCCATCTGCGCAACTGGTTACAGATCTCTTCCCTGAAATCGGGATTTGAGAAGCTTCCTGGTTCACAACCCATTTAACTGTCACCTAGACAGCAGGGAAGGAGGCAGAGCCAAGGCCAAACCTTGCTCCAACCAAGCCAGTCCTTTCAGAAGCTCCAGCGTGGCACAGAGCTCAGCACACTGGGACAAACACCTCCTGCCAGAGGTGACGCTGGGCCTGGCACCTTGCTCCTGTACCCACCGCTGCCAAGCACGCAGATCCCAACCCAGCCTGGCCCCACACAGGTCCCAGCTGTGCAGTGTCCTACCTGTCGGTTCAACGCCAGACCCGTAAAGCTGGACTCGCAAGAGATTGCTGAGGCACCTGCGGGTGGGAGGACAGAGGAGCTTCGGTACCAGTCCCGGGGCTGGAAAATCAGCTGCAAGTTGTCAGGCCAGCCCCCACGCCACGCTGCGCCCTGTTCTGTCCCGCACCAGCCATTGCTGCCAGCTGGGGAGGCCCCTTCTCCCAGTGAGGCTCTATCACCTGCTGAATTGCGTTACAGCCTCCTTGCTCTCGCCCAGCTTAGCCCACGCCCAGCCCTGGTGCAGGTATCCAGCTGCTCTCCAGGCAAGACAGCACCAACTCTCCTTCTTCTGGGACAGGAGTCCACCCGCCAGCCCTGCCCCTGGCAATGGGCACTGCGGCTGCTCCAGCCTCTCCTCCACTCGTAACATCCAGGGGATCAGGTCAGTCGTCCGGCTGATGACCTCCTCGCACACGGTTATGGCATCCTGGTGCCTCCCGGCCTGCTCCAAGGCAGATGCTGCTTCCAGGAACACCTCCGGGATCCTGGGCAGAGCTGAGCCACCGTCTAGGGGCACCTGGGGAGCAAGAGTGGTGGCAGTGCTCAGACGCGGAACTGCAGAGCACCCAGCCAAGCAGAATGACCCCGTGCTTAGTGGGAACCCGCAACTGCTACCCAGCAAAGCTCAGACCCACTCCCACAGACACTGAAGCCTGTCGGAGGAGGCAGAAGTTGTGAAGCACTAACAGCTCAGCAGAGTCAAGGTGGCAAATCCCTACTCTTGAAGTAAAGGACATCCAAAACCAGGCCGACAGCTGCTCCCAACTGGGAAGGGGAAGCTGTTTCTCCATATAGACCACTTGCCACTGCTATGGTGTGAATCCAGAGGCAGATGTGCCACAGGTCAGAGGTGCCAGCCTCCACCTTGTTTCCTTCACATCTCAAACTAGACACCTGGGCCCAGGCCTTGGGGTGGGGATGCAGACCTCATCTACCAAGTCACCAAGGGAGCTCTTCACCAAGATACCTGCCTGCTGCTGCAGCCCCTCCTGAAGCAGAGCCAGAAAATCCAGGTAATGTTCCACTGCATCAGCCACCCTGCAACAAGGACAAGACGTGGTGGAAGGAGCAGGGGGACCCCAAGAAGTCCCAGCAGCCAGGTGGAACCTGGATCGCCAGCCCACGGGCTCTCCCGGCACTGCACTTGCTCTGGCCATGATACGCATGCTTTGAGCAGACCTACCACAGCAGTACTGAACTGGGCAATTTCCAGGAGCACAGAGAAAACTGCAGAGCCCAAAAAAGCAGCATGTTGCAAGCAGACCAGAGGTGCTGTTACCTCCCGTCCTGGAGACACCGCTGTGCCAGCAGGTACTTCACTTCAGAGGGGTGGCGATGGCGAAGGAGAGAAGCTAGTATTGGTGGGTGGACAAGGAGCTCTGTTCGGATTAGGAAATATGGACTAGACGAAGCAGCTGCTGGAGGGTTTTTTCCCAGAGCCTGTGAAACAGGAACAGAAAATATGGTCAACACAATGCTGGTCAAGTCCCAAGCAGCTGCAATGACTTGCCGCTTCTGGCATCTGGATGTGCACCCGGACGAGTGGAAGCGCTGCACTTCATAAGCACAGCCACTTCCAGGAAGAGCAATCAGGATCACACAGGCACAGGCAGACTTCTGCTCTCCAGGCAAGCATCAGAACATGTGCAACATCACCCAGATCACCTCAGGTTTTCAGTTCAAGGTGCTCTGAGGTGCCTGGAACACCATCTCCCATTGCAGCCACAGACCTAGTTAGACCAGATCTTAGGCCATTTGTAATGAGAGAGATCCCTCTCCACAGCTGTGTTTGTATCTTATGAATTTCAAACAGCTGAAGAGCTAACTCTTTGTCTACCACTGTGACCTGCTCCTCCCAGGCAGACGGAGGTTCCTATGGCTAATGCACACATGGCCCCCTAGCCGCAATCTGCCTTTTAAAGGCCTCTCTACTATTAGAGACTTTATTAAGAGACTGATAGTTTCTGACATGGGAGTGTCAAAAACTCTTCTCCCAGGCAACCAAGAACATGAACTGGGACCCAAAGGTCCTGCCACATCCAACAGCCAGGTGCTGAGCAGGAATTTTGGACCTCACTGGGCTCCTTCCTACCCACCGCTGAAGGCAGCACCATGGCTGGATCCTGTAGTCTACTTTGGGGACCCCTCCAGGGTCAAACAGGCCCCCAGAAGGCAGAAGCCTGCTTGAAGCTCTGTGCAGGCTCTGCTGGGCAAAAATCAACCCAGAACAGGAAGCAGACATACCTCATACAGCAGAGCCAGGGCCTGCAGCTCCGCCTCAGTCTCCCCCAGCTCATGGTACAGTGCTGCCACATGGGACAGGGCAGGAAGGCACTGGAAGTCTACCTGGAGGGCCTGTTTCAGGTGCTGAAGGGCTGTCTGAGGCTTGCCCTAGTTAGATGGGAAGAGGTGCAAGTTGCAAGGACATCTTGCTGACATCTTTACTGTTGGGTGGCATCCAGATCCCTGCTCTGCTTCCCCAGCGATGCCCACTAAGCAAGGGCAGCACTTAAGCCAAAGGCAGCCCTCCTCAGGCTGGTTTTTGAGCTTCTCTCTCTGCAGCAACCCTTTGCACTCAGACAAAATCCCTGCCTGGATTCTGCAGCTCTCCAAGGAAGCTGGGGCCACAAGGGCAGCTTCTGCTCAAGACCTCGCCTTCCTGCAGCAGCCTAGGACCATGCAGAGGCAGCGTGGACATCAGCCTGAGCCTCCCCACCCCGCTCGAGGCTGCATTTCGCCTCTCTGCTCTGACAGGGAAGAGGCCTGGCCATTACCATTCGCTGAGCGCAGCAGCCAAGGCAGGTGTAGATCTGAGCCAGGACCCTCTTGGAGCAGAATCCTCCCGCAGCCTCCTGAAGGAGGGAGAGGGCGGTGGGGAAGTTCCCAGCCTCCAGCTCCTGCAGCCCTAGGACAGACCCAACATCTCAGCTCTGTGGCTCCCCTTCCCACCCGGTCCCCAAACAAGCGTACGTGCCCTTGTCTTCCCAGTGCCATAGGGACCTGCCTGATCCCCTCCGCACCCAGCATGCACAGCAGGATGGTGCCAAGCTGCCGTCTTTGGTTTGATGATGTTGCAAGAGAACAAGACACTCGATGGAAACATCTAGCAGAAATAATAGCAGCTTCCACACCCAGATACCAAGATGCCTGCCTTGGCCCAGAACAAGGGCAGAGGTAGGTGCACGGCAGGTCCACCTGCGCATTCTTCCCCAGCAACAGCCGTGAGGATGGGGAAGCACACGCAGAATCTCAGGAAGACTTTTTCCAGCACATCTGGGCCATTTCCCAGCAGGATGCTTTGTGATATTAATTAATGAATATTTATCGCAAATGCTATTTGCTTTTCTTTCAATCCTCATTTCAAGCTTCCCTCTGAGGCTGCTGTCACATGCCTACCTCACACTCACATCTGCCACCTCCCTGCTGGGAGTGCTATCGCTACCCTAAAGGCTTTTGAGAGGTCCATGGGCAGGAGCTCCTGCCCTCCCTCCTTGTAGGAAGACCCTGCATCAGACTGAGCACAGTGAGGAAGCACTGGCTGCCCCTGGAGCTCCTGGAGCTGTCAAGACAGTGAGCAAGGGAAAACCATGAGTGGGACTGTCCTGGTTTCAGCTGAGATAGAGTTAATTTTCTTTATAGTGGCTGGTATGTGGCTATGTTTTGGATTTGTGCTGAAAACAGTGTTGATAACACACTGATGTTTTAGTTGTTGCTGCACTGGTCAAGGACTTTTCATGTTCCCGTGCTCTTCCAGGTGCAGAAGAAGCTGGGAGGGGACACAGCCGGGATAGTTGATCCAAACTGACCAAAGGGCTATTCCATACCATATGACGTCATGCTCAGTATATAAAGCTGGGTAAGAAGAAGGAAGGGGGGGACATTCAGAGTGATGGCGTTTGTCTTCCCAAGTAACCGTTATGCATGATGGAGCCCTGCTTTCCTGGGGATGGCTGAACACCTGCCTGCCCATGGGAAGGAGTG
The DNA here is from genome assembly GCF_034638445.1 of Ciconia boyciana. Lineage (NCBI taxonomy): Eukaryota > Metazoa > Chordata > Aves > Ciconiiformes > Ciconiidae > Ciconia > Ciconia boyciana. The sequence continues at coordinate 23,628,128 of NC_132937.1, forward strand.
AATGAATTCCTTGCTTTGCTTTGCTTGTGTGCGCAGCTTTTGCTTTACCTATTAAACTGTCTTTATGTCAACCCACGAGTTTTCTCATGAGTTTTCTCTTCTGATTCTCTGCCCCATCCCACCGGGGGGGGGACACTGAGCGAGCGGCTGCGTGGTGCTTAGTTGCCGGCTAGGGCTAAGCCACGACAGGGACAGAACGCAGCAGTCAGATGAGATCAATCACCTGCTGTGACACCAGGCTACAAAGCTGCACAACAGCTTTGCGTGGCTCCCGCAGCACCATAATCCGACGAAAACAATGTGCTTGCAACAAGGCAAGTGCCAGAAGACAGACAGAAGAAAGGAAAATCCTCATAAGTCCCCTGCCAGCCTTCCACTTTATACAAGATCACTGTGGGGCCCGGACACCTACCTAAAGCCACAGACAGGCAGAGGAACCTTTTAACAGTGCAGAGAAAGGCTTAGCTGGGGAAAAAGCAGAGAAGCTTTTTGAATACCGAACAGCAAAGTTGAGACCCAGAGGCTCAGCTCAGGCCCTCTTCCAAAGGAACAGCCCAGAAAACCCCAAGGGCCGGTTTGCTTGGGAAGAGAAACCAGGACAAGGGCAGGGACAGGGCATCCTGGGACAGGAGAGCAGTGGGAGGCTGTGCTGGCACGAATAACCTCCTCCACACAAACCTTGCAGAAAGGCTGCTGCGGTGCAGAGGATCTCTTTCAAGTCCTCGGTGCTCTGTACAAGGGGAAGGGAGGCCCCCTCAGCAGGTACTTGCCATGCCTTGAGCAGGGAGAGGAGTTCGTTCTGCCCCTCACTGCAGCAAGCCCTTTCCACGTCCTGTGAATACAGAGAGGAGAGCAGGGAATGCTAAAGGGAAGCAGGAAACACTGATCCCAGGGCACAGGGAAACAGAGGTCCCACCAAACCCTTTGACAGTGCTCTCTGTGCTGGGGAGCAATGCCCTACCACTCCCTCACTTCAACTACAACCCCCTTGCTGCAGCGATTCCTGCCTGGCCCAGGGCAGCACCTCCCCACCTCAGAGCAAGGTGCACCTTGAGGGGCTCCCGGCAAGGAAGATCCAAGTCCTGTTGGCGGGCGTTCAAAAAGGCGGGACCCCCTCAGCAGCCTCACAATCAGCAGGGAAGGTTCCTCTGCATCCCACTGCTCGCAGCTTGCTCCCTACCACAGGCTGCAAGTCCACCTGCAGCCCCCTTCCAGCCTGCCCAAGTCTCCTGTCTCACACCTTGAGGTCCACAGCCCCGACAGGCAGGATATATTCTGAGACTCATTAATGCACCATTAGGCTATGCTGGGATGCCAGGGAGAGGATTACTCATGCTGACTAGGCAACACTGATGGGTTCAGGTCTCCAAATGCCACAGCAACATTTTGCAGAGTGGGTGCTTATGACAAACACAGTATTTATGCCAGCTCTGCCTCCTTTAACAAACCCATGAGTATTTATATCTGCACAGATACTCCGGTGCAGGTAAGCGGGAGCTGCGCAGCATCCGCCTGTGCCCAGTTACCTCAGCGTTGCTCAGGAGCCGGAAGAGTCCAGTGGTGCTTCCCAGGCGGCTGCCTGCCAGCCACCAGGCTGCTTGCAGGGCCCCCAGTCTGTGCAAAGGTGCCTGCAGCTCCTCCACAGTCACCTCCCGCAGCACCTTCTGCCACAGCTCCTCAGTGCTGAGATCCTGCCCACAAGCCCCACAAGCCTCCAGAACTGAAAAAACACACAAAAAAACCCCAGCCATGAGACAACAGGTCAGTGCCCTGTAGCAGACACCCTCCCAAGAGGGAGAGAAAGCCTCAAGCAAGCACGGGCTCCTCGTACTGAGGGAAGGAATGGGGTTACAGGGCTGGCCCGGCCTCAGTGGCATGGAAACCAAGCTCTCGGACAGTGGAGTTAACAGTGGCACACTCAGGAGACAACACACGGTTCAGAGCTACAACTCCAGCTCTGCTGAGTCCTCCTGAGGTTGCTTGCCCCTGGGCAAGCAAGTGCCAACACTGCAGATGCCCCTCTGACCTGCAGCCTCTTTCAGTGAGTTTCTTTGAAGCCAGCACACCATAATTAAAGAAAACACTCATTTTCTACTGTCACTAAGACTTTGCTGGAGACTTGGCACCTTACGCCTTGAAAACTCTCTTCTCCCTTAAGACCTCTGGCCCATCCCTGCAGGCAGCAGCAGGCAGACAGGCAGCTGCACATTGTCCCTGGCCACAAGCCGCCCCCCCTCCTGCCCTTCCTGGCAGAGCCAGGCTTCCCTGCTCACCGCCTCCGGCCAGTCACCGCACATCTCCAAAGCACAGGGAACAATCTCCTTGCCTGTAGCAGCCCCTGTACAGAGAATGGATCTCCTTACCCCTGAGGAGCCCCGCACGTATTCCTTCTGATTCTCCTTCAATGGCTGAGTCAGATGCTCCCACAGTAAAAAGCAGGGAGTTGTAGAGGACGGTAAGCTCCAGAGGCAGGGTGGGGAAGGCAGCCGGCAGCCCTGTGATCACAGCCAACCCAACAAGAAATTGAGCCAGCTAGGAAAAACCCAATAACCATCCACGCTAAGGTGTCGTCACCCGGCTTTGTGACAACAGAAGTGTCCTGGCAAGTATTTTTTTGGTTGTTGCGGTGTGATTTAACAGCTTGGGAACTGCAGTACCTAGAGATACAGCAGGTGTCACCTCTCCAGGTGCTGACACTGCTTTAGACATCCATTCCCTGCTATCCAGGTGCTGCAGTCCGCCAGTGCTGAGACCTTCCAGGTCTCCCAAGAGAGCATCAGTAGCCTACCCTCTTCCCGTACACATCCACCCTTTTGCACAGGTGTCCCACGCTGTATCTCTTTCCCTCTCCCTCGCATCAGGCTTCCTCTACACCACAGCTGTGGCAGGGAGCCCCTTCCCCAGCTTCCCAGGACAAAGGCTGCCTCATTTTTTCCAGAAACCCCAGAGCTCTGCCCACATCCCCCAGCAAGATTAAGTAGAGGTTGGGGCTGGGCCTTAATCCCTTTGCAGGCCCAGTTCGGCTTAGGGCAGCGGGGAACGTTTTGGCCCCCTCCCTTCAGAAGTTTGTTTCCAGCACTGGGATACCGGAGCTGCAGCCCGGTAAACACCAGTGCCCGGGAACCAGTGCTTCCACGCCCCCGCGCTTCGGATCCGAGACGGCAGCGGGAGGGAGGGTGAAGGCAAGGCACGGGGCAGGCCGACCCCAGCCGACGGGGCCGCCACTCACCCCGCATCCTCAGGAGCAGCTCCCCGAAGCCGCCTCGCTGCCGTCGCACCTCCCGCGCCGCCGCTCCGCCGGGCCCCGAGCGCTGCGCCGCCTGCAAGGGAGACACTCACCCGCCGGCCTGGCGACGGGGCCGGCCCAGGCCGCGGCACCCCCTCCCCTCCCCTCCCGCCCCGCGGCCGACGGGCAGGCTGCGGCCTAGCCCCCAGCCGGCGTCGTTCCCGTGGCAACCGGCACCGGAGGCAGCGCGGCCGCGGAAAGGGCGGCCCCGCGGCTCAGGGAACGGGGAGAAGGGGGAGAGGGGACCCGCCGCACCCGCCAGCGGCCGGCCAGGGCCTGGCTCTGGGCAGCCCATGCCCGCAGACAGCCCGGCTCCGGGGCCGCCCCGCGCCGCCGCTTCATGGCCGCCGCCGCCACCCGCCCGCGCGCGCCGCTCTCTTCCCGCCTTCCCGTTGATTGGCCGGCGCCCGCTGCGCCGCCGCCGCGATTGGCGGGCGGGACAGAGCGGAAGCGACGCTCGGCGGCGGCCCAGGAAGACCAAACCTCCGCACTAGGCGAAGCCGCCGCCGCCGCCGCCGGCGGGGAGACCCAGGGCGGGGACCGGGGGGGGGGGGGCAGTGTCCCGCGTCCCGCACCGAGGGCGCGAAGGAGGAGACGACCACCGCCCGCCTTGGGTCTCACGGTTTTATTTGCAGACATGTTTCACAGCCGCCCGGAGCCCCGCGCCACCCTCAGATGGCAAATCTCCACCACCACCGATTAATTAATGAGTCATTTAATAACGAGGCGGCCCCTCCCCGGCTGCCTCCCGCACGCTCGGTGCGGCGCAGCCCCGGCGAGGTGGGTCAGCGGTAGCCCAGCGCTGCAAGCGGAGGCAGCGGCCCCGAGGACAGCAGTGGTCCAGAGGCGAAGGTGTCGGGGGAATGAGTGCTGCCAACGTGCCTGGTTTTGGGGGTTTTTTGAGGGAAAAAAGGCTCTACTTCCTATCAGAGACTCAAGCGTCACTTCCACCTTCCCGGTGTAGCTGCTGAATGGGAACAAAAGCGTTAACGGCCAGATATGTAGAGATACCCAGGAAAGCATAGCACCACGCTGCACGCAGAGCTCCCAAATTGCTTTCCAGAACTGGGTCCATCCCCTTTTTTTTTTTTCCCAAACGGCGTATTGAGGCACAGAGAGGTTAATAACAAAACATAAAACAACTTGCTCCAAGCCACACGGCGAGTCGATTGGGAGCTCGGGGGAGAGGGCAGCGCTCCCCAGCCCTGCTCCCCGCACGCCGGCACCGTTGCTTCTCGAGGGGAAGGGGAGACACGCACGCCGAGAACGTGACCGTGCCCTGGCGTAAATAAGCGCCCGAAGCACTGAGGGAAGAACAGACAGAGACGGGATGGAGAAACCGGCGTGGGAACTGAGATACACGGAGCCCAGCAGCCAGCCCCACGGATCAGGGCAGGGAGATGCTCCCAACAGCCACAACCTTTCGCCGTGGTGGCAGCTTTCGGTCGCCATTTTCCAGGAGGCACAAATGAGACACAATTCCACCCGTGCCAGGACCACGGCACACTGTCTTGCTGCCGGCCTGAGCCAGGGAAGTTTCCCAGCGGAGCTCTCCCCTGCCCAGAGGGACAGGGTGCTGGGCAGGAGCTCTGCCAAGGAGCACACACACAACGCTTGCAAAAGCCCAAAGCGCAGCACCTTTGTGGAGTGCAGGATGGAAATAGCTCTGCTGAGCATGCCGAGGATGACACGTCCCCTGTCACACTCAGCCAAGGGACGCAGGGACCAGAAACAAACCGCTTGGAATTACTGCTCCAGGAGAGACCCAGCAGGCTCCAGTGACAACCTCAGCAGGGGGATGTAGGACAGAGCCTGCTCCCCAGCACGCCAGGTTTCCCAAAGAGCCTTGGTTTGGACCAGCAGGCACCTTCCTTGGGGTTTTAAATTGGCAAACACAGCCACGTCTGCTCTAGCATCAGCGGCATGTCCTGCTTCCAAGGTCGCCAAGCCTTGAACCAAGATTAGCTCCCATCCCTGGCACACTCAGAAGAACGGCAGCCAAACAATCAGCTTGAGGGCAGCTGGGGAAGGCTGACAAAGACTAAAAAAGTCGATGAAAGAAAGCAAGAGCATCTCCAGCCCTCGGAAAACTCGTCTTCTTGAATCTGAATTCTTTGGTGTAGTAGCCAGTCTGCCTTGGCCAAGCAACTAGCACTCCTTGGCATCTCTGCAATAACAAGGATGTACTTGCAGCTTTGTTACTCCAAGTTTTGTTTAGTCTCCAGTGAGATAAGTGTGCGTGTTTTCACGGTGCTGCAGCTCTGCTGTCCCCCCTGTTCTGCCCTGGCCCGTGAGCCTACAGCCCCAGCAGGAAGGCAGAGGGGCGATACGGAGGGGTGGGGAGAGGATGCCCAAGCGCCGTCTAAGTGCTCCAACCATGAACAACGGGCACAGGAAGGCTCAGCAGCATTACGGTGACTGTTTAAGAGGAACTAGTCCCAGAGATGGGAGAAAAGGAAGTCCAGGGGCCTGGGTGGCAGCTGCAGGGATGTCAGGGGCCAGTTCTACGGCATTAGTGACCATAAGGATTTCTGCCAGCACTAATACATTCAGGCAGCAAGCTCCTGACCAGGCTACAAGACCTATTTGGGCTCCAGCCTTGGGGCTTAGGCAACGTGTGTTACCTACACTAACCTCACATTAGAAGAAAATCCACTGGGTAGCTGCTACCTCCATCCCTTTCTTCCTCTCCTCACCGATGCACCCCTCACCCATCAGCATGGCCCCCTCAGCACCAAGAACCGTATGGCCACCAAGGGGTTACAGTATACAGCAAACAACCTATTTTTAAGGGTGGGACTGCTTAAGCCCATCTAATTGTGGGCTGATGCATTCCTGCCCCCTCCAGCTTCCCCCGCTGCATGCTGCTACCCCTTGCCTTGCACTAGCACTGGTGTGCGTGTATCCAGCTGGTGAGGGAGTCACGCCAACTACAAATCAGTCCCTGGTTGTGTCGGGTGAAATTAAGCAGGACAAGCCCACAGGGAAGGGGAGATGCGAGGCTGAGGTGGGAGAGCAGAGCCAGCAGGTCAGGAGGAGGACAGGCAATGCAAACGCAAAATTAGAGCAGTTTAAGCCTCCCTGGAATTCCACCCTAACACCTGAGCAAGCATTTTGCAGGGGTAAAATAAAAAACTAAACCTGCTCTCAAGAGCCGTTTTCCACAGTGACTGGGCACTTGGGCATAACGGCAAGAACTGAAATGATGAGAGAGGTGATGAGACACTTTCCCCAGGACTCTCCAGGGCAGAGGAGAGAAAGAGCTTGGAATTACACTAGGCGTCTGCAGTAAGGAACTCCAACAGGGGCAGTCATGGTGCGTGAGTTAAAAAACAAAGGGGATCAGAGCAAAAATCAGCCCAGAAATCCCAGGCAAGCAGTCCTCATCTCTTTACAGAGGGGAAAGAGTCAAAAGGTTTCATAGCACCAAGTAATGCCACACAGTGGTTCAGAGCAGTACAGAATCCCAGCCCCCATCGAAACTGCAGGGGAATGTAGCTGGGATGTGGCCAGGCACCATGGTCACCTCTGCCCATAAAGAAAGAAATATGATGTCTCCTGACTGCGAGCAGTCAAGGACGGGTTTGGGGTAGCTCACTTGTGGCATGAAGTCCCACGCAGAACACCGAGGTCAAGAGGGAGAAAAGCACCAAATATGGGATCACAGATGCCATCAGCCACAGTGCCTGGGGACCCTTCAAGGTGACATAAGCCCCAGCACATACACAGACACCAGTGAGTTAAGCCACCTCCCAGAAGAGTTGTCGCCTGCTCAGGGCTTTCAAGCAGCTCTTCCCAGGCACCAGAGCTCACACCAAGGCCACTCCTGCAGTTGGGATGGCTGCTCCAGACTCCCCCTTCCTCCTGACCAGATCCAATATAGGGATGAGCCAATGCTCTGTCACTACATCCTGCTGCATCTCAACCATTCACAATCAACAGCCGGCATCTGGCAGCACACACTCAGGAAGAGATCAGGAGCCTTGGCTGCTACAGCCCAGCCCGAGGGCACACAGACAGGCTGAGATCCTCAGTGGAGAGTTTCTTGGTCATGGACACAGTTCTCCTGTGCCCACCGCCCACAACAAGCTAATCCTGCTTCAGGCTGTACGAGGCAGCCCAGAGTGCTCTCCGCTGCCCTTGGCAGGGCTGAGGAAGACCAGGAAAATGGGAGGGTAGGGCAAGAGGGGCCACACTACAGAGCAACCAACTGACTTTACAGAGGAGCAGCTGCCACCGAGGCCCCAGGAGCCACCTGTAGGCCTAACCACGTGCGCTTTGATTCCAGAGTGAAAACTGAGCATGCAAAGAGAAGTGGTGGCTGCAGGACCGTCCCTCTCCTCTCTCCCTGCCCTCCCCTCCTCAGCAGGCCCCTTCCTGTGAGGCAAGGTGACACCTTGCCAGCCACTGAAGTCAACCAGCTGCACAGCGGGGACAGTTGTCAGGAAAGTAGCAGCAAGACCCCCGGTTGATGTTTCTCCAGAGGAGCACTTCAGCACTCTTGCTTCTTGGGCTCCTGTGGCAGACTCCTCCCGCTGCCAACAGACGCCCAGCGAAAGCTCTGACCTCCACTGCTGAGAAACACCATCGCAATGAGGGGGAACAGTTGGCTCCGGTCCTTTTGTGCAGCGCTGAGGCAGGGAGCTGGGGATAATCCCTGACTGCTGTCGGCAGGCACTCATTGCTGGTGGCTTGTGTAACCCTCCCAGCACCAGCGCGCCAGGGAGACAACCACAGACTCGGCCGACGAGCAGGTCAGGTTCCCCACGTCTCCAACGCTACCTGAGCTGAAGCTGGCTGAACCAGGTGCTGACAGCACAGTCCACTCGCATCACCAGGGAGATCCCCAGCAGGAGGCAGATGCTGCTCACCACGAAGCCCAGTGACTCGAAGAGGAACCTGCAGGCACAACAGACGCAGTAAGGATATCACAGCCAGCATGCCTGCAAAGACAGGCTGCTGCCCTCACTCCCAGCAGACTGATTTTCCAGAAGCGAGAGGCTGGTAGCACCCCAGATCCTAAAACCTGAATTCCATTTGCTCCCATGCAGTTGCTGCCTGCAACCTGGAAGCCAAGCACGCCCTCTGGTTTATAGCCGTTCAGGACACCCCCCAGCTGGGATTTTGAATCCCACAGAGGCCAAGGCCACCCCACACTCCTACTACCCCAAAGGTTTGCTAGTTTGCCATTTCTGGGTTTACCATTTCTGGTCTGGTATCCCTACCTTTGGCTCTCTGCCCTGAATATTCTTAGCTTCCAGGTGGGCTCTGTGTGTCCTCAGAAATCAAGATAAGGAGAAATTTGTATGCTCTAGCTCAAGTCCAGTTCTGAACTTGAAGCAGAAATTAGTTAAGGACATTCCTACAGCCTCTACCAGGTAAGAAGTCATACAAGATTGATCACGCCGTCTTTTCCATCATTACTGTCTATGAAGTCTAGACAAGATGTCAGGCATATGAGCCCTAACTCAGCATCAGAGCAACTCCTGGGACTTACTTTGGGGCAAAGACCTTCCAGACCATGAGGTGCCTCCTGAGGATCATAGCTGCACAAACACAGGCCAGAAGCTGTGGGGGAGATCAGGAAAAACAAGTTACAAGTGACTCTGGAGAGACCTCCTGGGCACTAGGTTCACCATCTGAAGGTAGTACTGAACTGCACACACCTGAGAGGCCGGTAGAGTGCACACCAGAAATAAGCATCCCAAAAAGGATTCCCTTCCATTGTGTCCTCAAGTCAGGAAACGCAAACAGCTTGGGGTACATGCAGGCCCTCCTGGGGCCAGGCTGGGACAGCACAGAGGATGGCTCAAACTGTGGCTAACCTGATCTAATATTTCACCTGAGAAGGGCACTCCCACTCTCCTGCTCCAGGGCCTGCCCCCTCCCTTGCACGGTCTCTGGTCTGACCACACAGGAGAATGATTTGAAGAGCTAAACCCCGGAAAGCTATTAACTTCTTCCATGGGATTAGATTTCTGATGTTTAGCTCCCTACATCACCACAGCACAGGATCAGATGAAAACCAGAGCTGGTGCAAAACAGACAGGCATGGTCAGGAAGAGGGGGAGCAGGATTACAACCCTGCAGTTTCTGAACAGACGTTGCCACTCTAGGCAGACGGGTATGAAAAGCAGCCTAATCCGTACTGCTGCTTCCATGCTGGAGCCCTTCCCAAAGCACAGAGCAAATGGCACGGCTGAGAAGAGGACCTGTGCAGCTCCTCTTCCACCTGCAACCAGACATAACACCCCTTGGCCTGTCTGTGCCCTGGCTGACCCCTTTCTCTCATCAGAGTGCCCCATGGTTCTCACAGCAACCCATTTTCCTCTTGGACAGCCTTCTCCACAGCCATCCCGCCTCTGCCCATACCTGCGTCCCAAGGACAAAGAGGTACTTCAGCCCCAGCTGCAGCAGAGCAGTGGAGAACTTCTCTGGGGACTCCCGCAGCCTCATCTCCATCATGTGCTCCTCCACCTCCTGCAGCTCCTCCCGGGGCTCCTTCTTGGGCTTCCTCTTCTGCGAGCTGGGCATCTCACACACAAAGGGCCAAAGCAGGAGCAGAGGGCAGCCGACTACCTCAAGGACAAAGGCACATGAAGTTACTGGAGCCCAGGAGGTGGGGAGCAATCTAGGCCCTGCCATCATGCCCTGGACGTGCAGGATGCGTATACCCCCGCTCCAGTTTGCTGGTCAGGCACAACTGCATGGAGGCTGCAGGCCACGGGCAGCTCTGTGGCCCCAGAAGGGGACAGCGAGGATGCTGCTCTTCAGCTGGTGCCGGAGCCTTCATCGCCTCGTGCTCAGCCTGCAGGCCTCCAGACAAGGCAAAGCAGCGAGCCATGTCTGCTCACGCTCAACAGCCCAGGAAGAAATTGATTTACCTGCAAAGAGGATATGGGAGGCAAAGGTGTTGGCGCCCACCAGGACAGCAGGCAGGAGGTTCGTGCTGTGGTCAAGGTGGAAGCCCACAAAGGCTGCGTTCCAGTGGATGGCCGGGAAGATGGGCTGGTGGCCTGTGGAATAGAAGAACTGGGAAGCAGCAAGGAGCCAGGAGATGACTGCATACCAGGGCACCGAAAAAGGCTCTGAGAGATTTGGGGGGGGGAGAGAGAGAGAGAGAGAGAGATATCAGCATCGAGGAACAAGACAGATCCATGGTCAAAAAAAGCCTATTTGGTTTTCTTCCAGGTTCCCTTTCCATGCTCTCTCTTCTGACAGACAGAAACCAGTCAGGCTCACACCAGAGGACACGGCAAGGGGCGAGGCATTCCCTCTGCTGCCCACCCTGCTACTGGACTCTGTCAGCAGCAGTGGGGTTCAGTGGCTGCTCGCACCCTGAGGAGAAGAGATGGGTGTAGAGCCCTCTTCCCTGGCACAAGGGACTCCTCCTCCTCCCATGTTGCATCCCTGCTGCACGCATCTCTCTTCTATTAGAGGATTTAAGCAGCCCTAAAAAAGCTAGGAGGATCCTCTGAGGATCACTGCACCACCATTCCCCAACAGCAGAGACTGGGCTCTGCATCTCCCACTAGAAATAAGACAAGGTTGCTGCACATAAGACCCAGGTCACACATCCAGAGGATGGTCTACTGAGCCCTGACTCACCAGCATCTCCAGCAAGGCCTCTGGCACGCGTGTAGATGTGCAGCAGCATGAAGGCCTCCAGGAAGAGGAGCAGGAAGGCGAGACTCAGCCGCTCACTGTGCAGAAGCATCAAGAGGAAGCCTAGCAGAGTGAGTGCTATGACCAGGGCTGCTGAGTACACACTGCCCAGCCCGTACGCTGCGACGGTGGCCTTGCAGCTGCCCCGCTCCAGGCGGCTCTTCTGAGACTCCTGCATCCTCTTGTAGATCTGAGGGATGACGTGGAGGAAGTCGACTTCAGAGCTGGGAACCCCCAGGTAAGGAGTGACAATGGATCCTGATGACTCCCGCGTGTCCTTTGCGAACACTGTCATGGGATTGCACAGCAGGAGCAGCAGCCCCATGGACGCTAGTCCGTAGACAGCCCACGGAAAGGCAACAACTGCCACCTGCACAAGCTCCTGCAGCTTGCCGAGAGAGTCGTCAGCGCTGGAGGCAACGGCCCAGTAGCAGGCAATGCAGAGGACCACCAGTGGGAAACCCCAGCGCACAAAGAGCACGAGGGGGTCCGAGCTGTTCAGGTTTCCGTAGTGTCGCAGCCAGCTCCGCACTGCATAGACCAGCCCAGACAGCAAGGCCACGCACAGGAGGTAGAAGAGGTTCTTGGCCTGTGTGTTTCTCAGGCTGGCAAGGGGGGAAAGGAAAAGAGAGGGCCGGCACTGAGGGATTTCTTCACGGCACTGGTGGAAGAAACCGGAGAGGCGCACGCAGACCAGGAGCATGGCCACGAGGCACAGCAGGTACCAGATCTCTCTCCGGTAAGAAGAAAAGCCAAGGAGCTGCTGCTTGGGGCCTTCTGGCACAGTCAGACGACCGTCCCAGTGGAGCTTCCCCACTAGCAACATCACCAGCGAGGCCAGCAGGAACGGGGCCACCCGGGCCTCAGCCACCACAAAACTATCAGAGAACATAGCTCCGCAGCGGAAGAGGAGAATGCCCATGGGGAAGGCCAGCCTCAGCCACGCTCGCAGCCTCTGCCTCAGGCCAACACTGGCCAAGGGTGGCTGACTGCCCGCCAAACGAGCTCGCTTGGGATGCCGGCCCCACCAGTGCCAGAAAAAACCCAGCTGAGAAGCTGCGGCTGCCCATGACAACACCAGGAGGAGATCCAGCCCCTCCTGGGTGAACGCACGGGCCAGCCCAAGCAGAACAGCCACCGCCAAGCCCCAAAGCAGTGGGTACAGGAGGCAGCTGCGATAGAAAGAGTCCGATGCTGCGGCCAGCTCTGAGGCCACGTAGCAGAGCAAGCAGGAAGCAGCGATGAGGGTGCAGCCTCCCACCATACGCAGGGGATGGAAGCGGGCCCAGGACTGGGCACACACAGCCCGTGCCTCCCGCAGGTAGAGCTGGAAGCGACCGATGAGGCTTCCCAGCCTGGACTCCAGCTCCGGAGGCAACAATGTCGCTCCCTGCACCTGGGCCAAGAGCCGAGTGTGCTCCTCCACAGCGCTGGAGAAGAGCTCCTGCAGGCGCTGGAGCTGCTCTGCTGGCAGGTCCTGAGCCACCAGCGAGTAGGAGTGCAGGAAGCGGTCCACCTACAGGAGAGGGGACACAGCATCAGACAGCAACACTGGGACCACTGGGAACGGGATTCACTGCCATCTTCCTCACTCAGCCCCTTCAGAATGGAAACAGCCCCAGTCTGCCAACCCCTGCCAGGACACACCTGCCCCCAGCCACATCACGCAGGGCTGGTCACCCAAATTCAGGATATGACTGGCAGGAAACACAATCCTTCTGCCAAAGTGACATCCCTCTCAAGTGACATAGCCATCCCAACAGCCACACTGACTCCTCTCAGTTCTTCACCTGCAGGTGCACCTCTGCTAACACTGTGCATCACTGAGGGCTTTTATGCAGAGTCTTTGGTAACAATAAGGCAAACTTCCCCCAGAACTTCGAGTCATTACTAGCTATTGATCTGCACCTGCTGTCAACTTTTACATTGTTTGCCCGAGGACAGACATCAAATTAAAGAGCTTATAGTGGATCAAATCAAACTGCTCCCTCTTCTTCAATATAGGCACATTAACCCACTGTACCACAGGCTAAGGAGAGTTCATTCTGCTTCTTACTTCAAGAGGACAGAAGCAGAGGCAGCTATGATCCCAAAGTCATAAAAAAAGTCTTACAAGGGCATTACCAGAGCAGGGCGCCCATACAAACATACAAACATCCAGCTGCTCAGCAGCGCAGATCTGCTCAAGCCCTGAAACACACCGATACCTTCACATGCCTTCCAGTTGCCTCAGCGTGCAGGCAGAATCAGCCCGCCCCGGCCCATGAACAGCAAACACACGCACCAGCTCTCTCCCAGGCCTGCACGACCTCCCTGGTATGCAAAAGCTTCTTCAACACCAACGTGATCGAGCCAGAAACCTCCTCAGACAAATGAGTGCAAACATTTAAGCAGGCAGCACTGGATAACGCTAATTCCTAATAGATTATGATGATCGAGATCCTCAGTGACTAATGGACAGTAATGTACACCATCATCTTTAAATGACAAAGCACTCTGCTGCTCTATAAACACACAGCAGAGAGGCTGAACATTTTTGCCTTCCCATCAGCAGTCGTATCCTCTCCAGCTCCTCGCTGACTTGCACCAATGGTCTCCAACTGCCACATCACAGGTTGCTACCAGGCAATTGGGCCCAAAACAGGGCCTGGTCTGGTTTGGCTTAGAATCACAGAATCATAGAATTGTTTAGGTTGGAAAAGACCTTTAAGATCATCAAGTCCAACCATTAACCTAACACTGCCAAGTCCACCACTAAACCATGTCCCTAAGCACCACATCCACACGTCTTTTAAATACCTCCAGGGATCGGGACTCCACCACTTCCCTGGGCAGCCGCTTCCAATGCTTGACAACTCTTTCGGTGAAGACATTTTTCCTAATATCCAATCTAAACCTCCCCTGGTGCAACTTGTGGCCATTTCCTCTTATCCTATCGCTTGTTACTTGGGAGAAGAGACCGACCCCCACCTCTCTACAACCTCCTTTCAGGTAGTTGTAGAGAGCGATAAGGTCTCCCCTCAGCCTCCTTTTCTCCAGGCTAAACAACCCCAGCTCCCTCAGCCGCTCCTCATCAGACTTGTGCTCCAGACCCTTCACCAGCTTCGTTGCCCTTCTCTGGACACGCTCCAGCCCCTCAATGTCTCTCTTGTAGTGAGGGGCCCAAAAGTGAACACAGTATTCGAGGTGCGGCCTCACCAGTGCCGAGTACAGGGGGACGATCACTGCCCTAGTCCTGCTGGCCACAATTCTTCCTTGAGAACCCCAGGGCACAGTAGGGAGCTGGCCGGGGGCTGGAGGAGTTATTCTTGTGCTCCTAGCAATCCACGGGTCCCTCAAAGGCAGGGCAGCACTTAGCTAAGAAACATGCCTTGTAAAACGTGCAGCAAATCTGGTTCTGCGGCACGCCAAGAGCCTGAACAGACAGCTCTTATGTCTTCCGTAGAGGCTCTGGCTTGCCCTGGCACATGGCCTGCTCCATTGCCTGGGCTTCTTTTACGCCTAGTGTAGTCACTTTCATTCAAATTTTGTCACTCAGCTGTTGGGGTTCTGTATTTCGTTATGCTTGGTGTAAACTGTTCCTTCTCTATGCCACTTTACTGTCACCTGTTACACGCTGTTTCTTTTATTTAGTCCTTCGTTACTGTTTTCGTTCTGTCACTGATCTAGAATAGCTTTTTAGCTAACACTGTTTCTCCTTCAAAACTGAAGCAGCATCAAAACATCCATTTGTACTCTTGAATCTCTGTTAAAAAAATTTGCCCCTAGTCATCTTCAGCCTTGAGGAACCAGCCTCCCCACCAGCCTCCCCAATAGCCAAATCCACCTCTGACCATCTGGGACCAACCCTCATCCTGAAGTGAATGCCACCTTCCCGCCCAGTATTTTCCACACCACAACACTCACCACCAAGCACTAAACAGGTATCTCACTTCTCTTTTGGGAAAATGGTGCCGCCTTTTACTGGAGCAAACACTGCAAGGACGTAACTCGTCAAAATAAATTCCCCACGAAGATAACACCATGTCACCGTCCCGCCTCCACCAAACACAAGAGGCACGTGCTTAAAAACCCATTCCTTCTCCTCTCTAGTTCAATGGGGAGGCCTACCATAGGCCATACCTGCTTGGCGTTGATGTGATAGACCGAGAGCTGCTGCAAGGCTGCAGACACAGCGTCGCCTTCCCCGGAGAACAGCTCAGCCATCACCTCCCCGATGTTACTGTAGGGGATGGGCACACCCAGCAGCAGGGCCACTGTGGGTACCAGGTTCACCTGGGGAACAGCTTCAGGCTCCTGGAGAGACAGGGGAGGAATCAGAAATTTGGAAAGAACACAGTAACGCCAAGTGGCTTTTCACTCAGGCTAGAGGATGGTGGGGAAGACATCCCTGTTCAGAGGGGAATCTGGGGAAGCCAGGAGGGGGGAAAACACAGGGGAAGGCAGAGGTGCAGCTCAGCTCTCCCTGAGTGCCCTGTGGAGGGGAGGATGCCTGCTGGGCGCTGCAGGTCCTTGGCTCTGGCCCTGCTTGTCTAACAGCTCACCTGGCCCCACTCAGACACCCCTCACAGCTGGAGGGGCCTGAACACGGGTCCCAAACACTTCTGTTACCTGCATCCTGTGTCAGCTTTTCCACTCTTCTCTTGGGAAAGGTGACAGACTCCCCACCCCTCTCAATCTGAACAATCCCAATCGAACCATTACTTTCTGTAACCCCAGGATGCAGTTTTTGCCTCAGATGCCACCTCAGGCAGTAGCAGCTAAGGATCAGCTTCTTCTCACCTCTGGAGGGCCAGTGCCAAAGAGGGGTGTTTTGCTGTAAACAAACAGCGCTGCATTCACTTCCTTCTCGCTGTCGCCGCCATGGTCTCCAGTCTCTGTCATGCCGTGGTCCCCAGCCACCAGAAGAAGGGTGTCATTCCCCAGGTGATCCACCAAGGACCTGCCACCGAGATAAGGAAGGTCAACCCCTACCTGGGCAGGGTCCCAGGTAGCACAGGTGGGAGAGGACATGTCCCCACCAAGCCTGCCAGCACAACAAAGGTGAAGCCCACAAAAGGATCTGAGCAACACTAAGTGCTGATGCAGAGCTTTAACAACTGAGCCAGAGACCAGGGCAACGGATGCTTTAAAACCAAACTGAAAATTGAGAGCCCTGAGACAGAGTGGACTGATCTTGCTTAGCTCCCCAGTGAACAGTGGCTGGTTCCTCAGTGCCTTCACGGATCCTGACAAAACGCAATTCAGAAGGAAGGTTCCCCACAGGAACAAATTTTAGGCTGCTTCTGTTTGGGTCTTGTATATTGTATCATTTTGTGTGAGCAATCTTCTACTTTTAAGGAAAAAAGAGGGGATTTGTCCCTGAAAGATGCAGTAGGTATGACACGATATATACTGCACTCTCAGATGCAGCAGGGTAAGTTATCCACTCCTTCCAGCAGCAAAAGTTAAAGCAGTCCTAAGAGTCAAAAGCCGCAGCATTTTGGGCTGAGGCACGGCTGTGTGATCAGGATTTCTGGATCTCATTCTGCCCTCTGACACAAAGGTGCGACTCACGGGCCTGCGCTGTAAATGCAGCATTCCCCAGCCAGGGTTCTCCAAGTGCTCCTCAAACATTAGCCAAACCTCAGTGTGACAATCTGCATTTTAAAGACAGGGAGACTGAAGCTCAGCTGTACTCCAGCTGCATCATCACCTGGCTGAGAACCAAGGCGCCAAGACCTGAAGACAGCCTTACCTCTGAAAGCAAACCTCTCGTGAACATGTGTCTACACAACTGAGACTGCCCCATAGCTGGGGTTTCAGCTGCTGCTGGCCAAAGCTGTTCTCCGTGATAACAGGCACAGTAAGCACTCCCTGTTGCCCTCTGCATCTGTAAATGCCTTGTGAAGATCCCACCAGCCTGGCTGAAGGAAAAGGCCAGCTGGCAACCCCCCACCGCCGCACGGATCACCTGAGCATCTCATTCATCTGGGTGAGCTTCTTAGCCATTTCAGGATGGTCAGGTCCGTGTTTGTGCCCACAGTGGTCCACGCCGAGGAAGTGAGCAATCAGCACGTCCCATTCACCACTGTCCACTGCAGAACAAGAGCAGCCTTATCACACACTAGCCCAGGATTCAGGCACGGGCTCTATGCGTGGATCCTCCTGCCAGAGCTTTCTGGTTGCCTCTGGAAACTGCCGTTTCTTCCCCTCCTGCCATCATTACTCCCAGTTCTCAAGCAGATTTTAACAGAGGCACACTCTTGGTCTGCAGGTGCCTGGGTGCAATGCTGCAGGGAGCTCAAGCATCTATGGTTTTTGTTCACCACCCCTCAGGAGAGGAATGGCCCAATGTCACCCAAGTCATCTTGAAATACCCTTAACTCAAGTTGCCATAAATGGAGCTAAAGCACGGGGATGCTCAGGAAAAGAACTCAGAACTCCAGTCCTTCCCCGGAGGTGTTTCAGGTCAGACTCATCAACGTGCCCCTCTGCATCCCACCCAGGACGTGGGCACGGCACACCAACGCTGTCCCTAGCTAGGAAGTTACCCTGGCCTCTCCCCGCTGCTTCAGGGTCTCGGCACATGAAAACCAACATATTTGGAGTTAAATGATGAACTGCAGCTCTCCCACAAGACACAAGGACTTCCCTGTGAAAGGCCACTGCACCCTTGGTTCACTTAGATTCACACGCAGATAAAGCACAGAGCATTCCCCTGGGTCTTAGGACCTCAGGGAGGAGTCTGAAATCACCTAAAATTCACAAATCCATCTCATATTTCACCTTCTTCCCAAGACCAGCAGCCACTGATACTCTGCTGAGAGCAGTGCTGTGCCCCAGCCTCCTGGCTGCACTGCTGGGTATTTCCTAGAGCACTGTGCACCTGCCCGGGCAGCCACATGCCAAATGTAAGCTCCTCCTCCTGCTCCATCCTGGCAGTGTATTTCTAGGACAGATGTAGAAGTCTTACCTCGTCTCATCAAGCTACACTCTTCTTTTTAGAGCAACAGTTTACAGGCCCCAAAAGCTGGCTTATCTGTGGAAATCCAGCTAGAGCACTGTAATCCCCGGGCAGCAGCATGTGACTGCCCGGTGCCACTTCCTAACATGACCTCAAACTTGCAGTAGGACCCCCTGCATAACGTAAAGGGTTAACCAGGCCCTGGGGGAAGAGCTGCTTACCAGTTGGATAGAGATGCTGCAGGATCCCATCGTCTACAGTGTGAAGATCCTTCACGTTAAAAGAAGGGAAGAAATACGAGCGGAAAAACTTCTTCGGGAAGAGTCCTTCCCAAGTGTCATCACCCATGAAGACCACTCTCCTTCCTGAGGCAGCAAGAAAGGAATTAATGAGAGCAGGGAGCCCACCCGAGTGATGCTGTTACCCGCACTAGTGCAAAGAGCCTGGGCAGATCAAGGTCAGGGTCTGGAGCGCTGGCTCCTCTCCAACCCACACTCAAAAGCGACCTAAAATTAAAATGACCATCTGGATGTAAATGAGTTTGAATACAGAGAGCGACCAGCCCTGTTTCTAAGCCTACAAGTGCCCCACACACCAAATCCACCTGCACAACCTCATTGCTTATCGTTGACCTGTGACACGTCACCCCAGCAGAAAGACCCATGGGTTGAACAGGCCAGGCAGCAGGCAGGCACACACCCGTACTACCGCAGCGCTTAGGAAGGTGCAGCACGGAGCAGACAAACCCTCACCCAAGGCCTGCACCCCTACTGTAAAACACAAGGCAGTAGATAACTGCTTGACAGGGCCTGAGTAGAAGCTGTGAGTCCTATGCTCCGGCTTTAAACACAACAGGAGTGGGTTTTCATGCGTGGAAAAGAGAAGGCAAGGCCACTGACACTTCCCACTGCCCTCACTCTGCTTGCCCTGTCTGCCACCAGCCAGCCCTCCGTGTTTCCGCAGAGCCTCTCCAGCCTGGGAGCGAGAAACTTTTCCTCCGAGGCTGCTGCCCTGGCACAGGATCTACCAGCATTTTTTCGCCTCAGATGATTTACTGCGTTTGCCCACCTTGCTCACGTACAGGGGAGCAGACAACCCACTCATGTTGCCTCATCCCAGGCACCGGTATTTGTGCCACTCTGAGCCCTGGAAGGAAATCTCTCTGGGTAACACAGGACTGTGTCCTGTCCCCTTTTCTCTACTCCATCGTCCCACCCTAACAAGCCCTTTACAGCTGCACTAAGCACACCCCAGCAGCATGTGATGCGGTCACTGCCTAACGGCCGCAGGCACCTGGCCCAGCAGGCTTGCTGCCCAAGTGACACCCCCACAGCACACCTGGCACCACCTCCTCCCTCGCCGTGCGTCTCACCTGAACGCAAACACGACATGACTGACTGCTCTTGCCTTCGTACAGCCAGTCCTGGTGGTGACCTTGTGACAGTCACCGTCAGTACAGCCACTTTCACCCGCTTTCTTGTCATCTTTGAAGGGGATGAAGATGAAGCCAGGGTCCCAGCTACTTCTCACTCCCAGTACAAGATAGAGAAACCCTGCCTGCATGACAGCTCTGCCTGAGACAACCGTCATCTGAGTAGGGCAAAAGAATTAGCTGACAGGGTGGAGGTGTTGTAAGCAGTTCCCTTCCCAGCAAGAGGAAAATAAAGGTCCTGCGTGAGCGCTGACCAGCAGTTTGCACAGTCCCTGTCCCAGTGGGACACATCCCCTGCCCACCTACCATTCTGCACCAGCTGCGCCAGCAGATTGTCCTCCTGGATCGCGTAGGTAGCGAAGTTGCTGCCCACGTCGATGAAAGTGGGCAGCGAGCCGGTCGTGAGGCCCTTGATGCGCTGCATGGTGGCAGTGGGGGGATCGGCTCGGAAGCGGTAGAGGCGGGCATGGCGGGGCTGGGAGGTTGTGAGGTGGTGCAGGAAACTCAGCTTGTTCTCGTAGGGCAGCGGGCTGGCCTTGGCTGGGTTGAAGCGGGCAAACTCGAAATGGAGAGCATCGATGATGACAAGCACGGCCTTGGAAAAGCGCTGGGGCGCCCAACAGGAGCCCGGCGGGAGGCTCTGCCGCTCCCAGGGTGGCGGCACGAGTGGGTCTGCGCAGGAACTGCTGCTGGCGAGCTCAATCCGGGTGAGCAGAAAGCCGCTCATGAAGAGCCCGATGCCAGCGAAGAAGAGGAAGCAGACCCAAGCCAGGAAGAGCAGCACCGGCCACCGCTGCATCCTAGGGGGAAGGACAGGCAGGCTCAGCCCCCCGCGGCCCCACCTGGGCCAGGTACCACCCCCGGCCGCCGCCGCACCCCCACACCCGCCGGTCCCCCGGTGCTCCCCGCCGCTGCCCTGACGAGACTCCTACCCGGCCCCAGCCCGCGCCCTGGCAGCCGCCCTGCGCCCAGCACCGCCCCGCTCCCCCTCCGACCCCAGCCACCGCGCAGCACCCCGACCCCCGGGCCGCCACCTCACCGCCCAGCCGCCCCCCGGACCCCCCGCCCGCCCCCCAGCACCTCAGCTCCCCTCAGCCCCCCGGCCCGCCCGACCTGCGGCCGCCGGAGCCGACCCCGACCCCGCCCCCCGGAAGCGCCGCGTCGGCCGCCCGCGAACGGTGGGGGCGACAGCGCCCCCTGGCGGCTGGGAGGTGCCGGGCTCCCTCGGCGCGGGGAGACCCCCGGGCACCTCCGGCTCGACCGAGACGTTGCTTTAATTAACTAATTAATCCATCTCCAGAGGCGTTCCCCCCTCCTTGCGGGGCGCGGTATGAGGAGCACGCTATAGAGGAGCCGCCGTCACGCACCGTAGGGGTAGCTACCGGGAGGGCAAGGGGAGGATGACAGCAGTTCACGTCCCTGGACAGCGTCCCGTTCTCCCCCCCAGAACGGGGGTCCCCCGGCTCCTCTTGGGGATCACGGCGTGTCCGTGGGAGCTCCTGGCAGGAGTCTGCTTAGGAGGGATGGTCCCCACTTGGTGGAGTCACGGGTCAAGCTCCCGAGGGCCACGGGACATGCTCCAGCAGCACTGGTACCATTTATTACATGATTTAAATCCAATTACAAAATAAGGACCAAAGGAAGAAGAGCGCCTGACCGGGGTGGGAGGCAGGACAGGACTGCCAGCAGCCCGGCAGGCCCCGGGCGAGGGTGCGGGATCCTTCCGGCCCTGCTAGCTGGAGCTGGCCTCTCCTGCCTTCAGCACCTCCGTGGGGGGAGGCTGGGGGTCCTCGCAGGCTGGGGGCATCTCGTCCTGGGGCTTCACGGCTTGCGGCTTGGTCAGCGTGGTGTAGATGCCCAGGGCCTGGAGGGAACGAGAGAGCCATGGGGGAGGAGGAGAGGAGAGGGCCAGGCCCGGCCGGGCTGCCACCTTCACCTCCCCTGGGCAAGAGCCGGGGTCCCTCCGACCACACTGACCTGTGCGACCATGTTGGTGACATCGCCGGTGTTGGCGGGCAACAGGAGGGTGTTGGAGTCTTTGGCAAGCTTGGAGAAGGCGCTCACGTACTGCTCTGCCACAGAGAGAGAGGCGGCGGCGCTGCCGTGCTGGGGAGAGAGCGACGAGGCTCAGCAGCGAGTCAGGTACCACCAAGAGCTCATCCGTGCCCCTTCCCCCAGCCCGCCCCGGCTGGCCACGGCCCCCAAGACGGCAAAACTCCTCACTCGCTGCTGCTGAGGACGCCGGGCAGCGTCCAAGAGAAAGCCAGGTGCCACCCCAGCCGTGGTTTCACCTCCCCCAGCGCCAAAGGGGTGGCTGCCCCAAGGAGCCGTCGCTCACCTGCTGCGCCAGAGCAGCTGCCAGCAACTGAATTGCCTCCGCCTTGGCCCTGGCCTTGACCAGCATGGCGTTGGCTTCTCCTGCAACGAACCACAGCAGAACGTGCATCAGAACCGCGACAAAGGGCTCGCGAGGAGTGAATCAAGACAGTATTTCAAGGAGCGAATCAAGACAATTTCACGCATGCAAAGCCTCCTCTTCCCCAAGAGCAGCATGGCGATGCTCCTGCCACACACTTCCTGCTGCCCCAGGCTGTGAGGCAGCAACACCAGCTGGAGCAGGGAAGGGCCCCAGCAGGGAAGGATCAGCGTGGCTGAGGAAGCCTGGCCCACAGACAGTGATGCAGTCTCTCCCTCAGTGCAGAGGGCTACAGCTCCCCCAGGCCCTCCATGTTCTAGACCAAGGCACTACCAGCAGCTTTGTTGATTTGTTCGGCCTTCTCAGCTTCTGACGCCAGGATCTGGGCCTGCTTCCGCCCCTCAGCCACGTTGATAGCTGATTCCCGAGTCCCCTCCGACTCCAGCACCGTGGCCCGCTTCCGTCGCTCTGCCTCCACCTGCAAACACAGGTCAGATGCCAGCCTGCCACGGCTGCGCTGGGGAAATCCCATCTGTGGGACAAGCGCAACGAGGACATGCTCCTACGTCCCGCTTGGGCAAGCATGGCTTAGCAGAGGATGAGAACACAGCTACCAAACACCAAGCGATCCCCGGTGAGGGCTGGTTCTGCTCCTCACACTGCTCAGCCCGCCCCAGCCCGGCCCACACCTAACCGGACAGTCGCTTCCCCCTCCTCCCCTTCCAGTCCGGAGATCTGGCACCCAGCTTTTCTCAAGAGGAGACCTTTAGCTCCGGGATTTGCTTCCGACAGAGCCCAGTCAGGATTTTAAAGGGAGCTGGCAGGGCTTGCATGTACCAGTCAGAGGCCACCGACACCGAAATAAGGACAGGAATTATTTATTCGATAGCTGTACATTTTCAGCCAAAGGGCTTCCCTCACCACAGGAGGGGCCAGTGCTGCCAGATCTGGATGGAGAACAACAGTGTGGTGTGGAAAGGGAGACCTCCCTCTTGTTCCAGACCGCCCGCCCAGAGAACCAAACCTGCATCTGCATGGATTCCTTCACGCGCGGGGGCACGTGGATGTCCTTGATCTCATAGCGCAGGCACCGGATGCCCCAGCAGTCTGAAGCCTGGTTGATGGCATCCACGATGTTGGCGTTGAGGGATTCCCGCTCCTGGGAGGCACAAAAGAAACAGCAGAGAGCAAAGAAGAGGCGCTTAGTACGAGACGGGTCGGGGAGGAAACAGACACCCCTCCTCACGGGCCAAGGCCAGCCCAAAAAAAAAAACCAAACCGAAACAAGACCCATCTCTACACATTCACTAATAGGTCAAGTGAAACAGAGGCCAGAAGCCCTCTAAGCAGAGGGCGTGTTGCTGTTAAGCTATCAGCCTGGCCGCGCAGACTGCTCCAAGGTTTCGAGAGATGCTGGCAGCTCCGTGATCCACCTCCCCGGCTCACCCGGAAGACTCTGTCGAGGGAGAGTTTGCCAAGTTCAGATCTCATGGTGGTCTGGGCCAGCTGGGTCACTGCATACTCAGGATCTTCCACCCCATAGCTGGCCTGGAGAGAAGAAGCAAAAAACAGAGTCGATGGCAGCGCCAAGAGAAACGCCAAACAAGGCAGGGTGGGCAAACACAGAGATGAGAAACCTGCCACAGACACCCCTGACAAAGAAAAGCGGAATCCAGAGCCTCGGGAGGGATCGGGACACTCAGCCCACCCGCCTCGCAGGGCGCAGCAAGCTGGGCCGAGGCTGAAGCGCACGTCGCGGGGAGAAGGGAGCCAGCAGAGCCAGGCGAGCGGTGCCCGAGGGGCTGCCACGGCGGCCGGCTGAGCAGCGCGGCACACGCAGACCGTGCTGGGCGCAGCCACAGAGGTTACAAGTCTGACTCAGGCCGAGTGTCGGCGCAGGAGGGACGGTACCTTGTAGGGGTCCATAACCCGCAGATAGAGCACACCGTCAATCTGCAGGGTGACATTATCTGCCAGGAGAGAACAACACATCCTGTTTACTGAAGCAGCAAAGACAAAATATGGCAACCCCTCCTCCCCCGACAGAACTAGGAGAGCTGGGCAGGGTCATCCCTTTCCTTCCTGGTGTCAGCAGCGCAGCAGGGAAGAGGGATTGGCTGAAATGGATCTCCCTATCTAAAAGGCTTTGTAAAAAGGACCTTGACATTCCCTAGAAAACACTACATTTTGATGTCTTAATACACAAGAAGTCTCAGGTTTCCAGACCAAAACATTTCACACTGTAGTTATCTTCATAAATAAAGATTTAAGGGGAAAAAAAAACAAAACCCAAAGATCTTAATACTAGAGTTGTAACAGACCTGTCCATTAACCTGATCTGAAATCTTTTTTACAGAAACGCAGAGGAGATTTTTTTGTGGTTCAACACAGGAAACCATCTGAAAAATGGACTCCTGCCCAGGTGCGTGCAACCCAGCAAGAAGGGGCAGCCGCTGCCCCGAGAGGGCAGACGGGACCTCCTGGGCTTCTCCCGCTCACAGCGCCAGGAGTATGGCCAAGCCTGGGACCCCAGGGACAGGGCTGAGTGCAGGAGCTCGGGACATTTCGCCTCCTCCCCGCACTGTCCCTTGCTCACCCCAGACACAGGGGAAGGAGACGGGCAGGACACAGAAGCTGTTCCTTACCTAGGGTGACAGCTGACTGCTCTGGGACGTTAATGACGATTTCTTTGAGACTCTGCACATAACGAATCCGATCCAGGAGAGGGATGAGGAAGTTCAAACCCTGGGAAAAGGGCGGGATTAGATGGCTGAGCCCTCTAACGTGGGGTTTTCCCCCCAGAGAGCTCAGTCAGACTAGGGAGAGCTGTGCAAACAAAGCCCAAGTATGCAGATGCTGCAGGCAGAGCAAACGTGGTTTACACGTGGGGTAATTTAGGTTTCTCAGTGCTTTTAACACCCCACCAAGAGAAATTAGTCTACAGGCAGTGAAAAGGGCTGCAGTCTGGAAGAATAAGCACACCGCTTCCCAAATCCTCGTGCAAAGGACGCGCCTCGCTACCGCTTTAGGAACCTGCTGAATCCAGAAGGGGAGAAAAGCAGCTCCTTACAGGCTCGAGGATTCGGTGGAACTTGCCCATCCTCTCCACCACCCAAGCCTCCTGCTGCGGCACAAAGAGCACCCCAATATTCACAGGCAGGCCAGAGTTCAAGCGGTACGGTGCCGGGGCCAGCCACGGTGAACGCTTCAGCTGCTGGGAGCGCTGGAGAAAGGGAAAGGAACGGGATGGAGACTGGCTGCTGGCACCTCGGAGCCCAGCACCATCCCTGCTCTCCCATCTGGAATCTGCTCACAGCCCCGATACACCAGGGCAGGAAACAGCTCTGACACCCCAAACAAGCCCATGCTGTGAGGGGACATGGGCTCTCCCTGCAGGGCTGCAGGTGTAGGGGGGCTCAGCCCCATGCTGGAGCTTTCTGCATGTCTCTCCTTCCCTCACATCCTCACTGGGGGGAAGGAATAAAGCCTCTCTGACACCGTAAGGGAAAGGAAGGTGTGTGTGGGTCTCTTCTGCCCCACTCAGCCCCCGGTAACCTGGTCAGACTCCCTCCTCCCACCGCTCTTCCTCACCTCAGTCCCAGGCCACCCCCCTTGAACAGCCTGTCCCTCCCCAGCTGTGGCAGCCTCCTGGGCCCCCCCAAGGACCTGTTCCCCCGGGCACTCCCTCGCCTTCACAGCCCCTCACTGCCACAGCTCTCCTCACCACCTCCCATGCCCAGCTCCCCCCAGCCTCCTCACTAACCCCCACGCCGCCCTGCGCCTCAACCCAACCCCCCAAATCCATTTCTCCTTACACCCATTTACCCCCAGCTCCCTCCAGCCCCACTCCTCTCAGTTCACCTCACCGCTCCCCACAGCCGGTTTCGCCCCACTAGCACCCCCAGCCCCCCATATCCATTTGCCCTCAGGCCTCCTCTGCACCCCCGCACCCCAATACCCCTATCCCTGCCCAGCTGCCCCCAGCCGAGCCCCCGCGACCCCAGCACCTCCCCAGCGCCCCGACACCAGCACCCTCCGCCCCGCTCCCCTAAGCCCGGCCCCCTCAGCACCCCCTACCCCGGGCACCGCGAGTCCGGCCCCCCGAAGCCCCCCCATTACCCCGCGGCCCCACCTGCAGCAGGCCGAGGCCGGGCCCGGCCCGGCGCCCCGCCCGCGCCAGCATCGCGCCGCCGCCGCCGCCTCCTCCGCTCCCTCGCCGCCCCGGAAGGACCCGCGGGAGGCCCCGCCCCTTCCGGGTGCGTCGACCGGGGAGGCCCGTCCCGCCGCAGCGGCCGCTACCCCTGGTTCCGCCCGCCCCCGGGAGCCGCGGGGACCGCGCTCGGTGTCCAAACGGGCGTTTATTAAATTAGGAACAAAGACGAGAGGTGCCGGTACGGCCTCCCCGCCCCCGCTGCGACCGGCACCCGGGGCAACCCCAGTGTCCTGGGGGGGGCGGGGGAGGGGAAGTGGGACCCCGGGACGCGGTGCCGCGCGGGGAGCAGGCCCCCGGTGCGTGGGGGGGAGCAGGCCCCCGGTCCCCCAGCCCGGCAGGGCCGGAGCCGCTCGGCCGCCCGCGGGCAGGGGAGAGCAGGACCGCTCCCCCCGGTGCGGCGAAGGCCCGTCCTGGCCTGTCCCCGCGCCCCAGCTCTGCCGGCCGGGGCGAGCGACGCGAGGACGGGGCGGGCTCCGGTCACAGCCACGGCCGCCCCGGGGAGCGCCCGCCCCAGCGAGCTCACAGCCCTGACGGTGCGGGGACTGCGCCCGCTTCCTCCGCCTTACGGAGGGGCTGGGGCTCCCCGCGGCCTGGGCAGAGGCCCCCGGGCACGGGGCACGCAGGCGGGCGGGCTCCCTGCCCGCTCGTTTCTCCCTCGCCCCTCTCCGACCCGCACGGGCGGGCACGGCCCCAGATGGCCCCAGAGCCCCTCGCGAAAGGTCCAGCCCGACTCCCGCTTGATGTCCTCTGCGGCTTCCCCTCTTCCCAGCGACTAAGCCGGGGCTCCCGCCCAGCCTCCAGCCCCTGCCCGGAGCCGCCGCCCGGGAGGGACTCAGATTCACCCCGCAGATGCTGCGAGGCTCTGATTTTTTAGCGATCTCCACCTCCCCTCTGATCCACAGCAATCCACAGCAGACGTGAGCGCCGGAGGCTCCTGCCGGGAGGGCTGTCCCCATGCTCCTGCAGAGAGCCCCAGGTCCCCATCCGTGTGACAGCCACGGCTCTTCGCCCCAGGATCCATGGCTATGACTGCTTCCCTGCCAGCCACAGACTTCTTGGGGTCCGGCTTGCCCTAAAGGGGTCGGAGGACAGGTCCAGGCCTCCCCAGGCTGCCTGAAGTGGGGCTGGCCCCACAGAGCTGGTGCCTAGCAAGTCTCGGCCTCTCCCGGGGCTTTTAACACAGCCCCAGCCTGGGAGCTGCACCCTGGCCCAGAGGTGCGTCACCCTCTCTTCCACAGGCCAAGGTGTCCCCGTCCCCAGTCACCCTCGCAGTCCCCACAGCCCTGCCCTCACCTGGGCAGCCCCGCGCTGCCGGGGGCCTCATCCAGCACCGACAGGGTGGGAGGAAGAACAGCACAGCACCTCTGATCCTCTGCACAAGCCTCCTCTGCGCTCCCAGCAACAATAAATACTAATAAATACAAACTCTTCTGCACGTTCTGCTCCCAGCCCCGGGATCAGCGTGGGCAGCCTCACCCGGAGTCCCCGGCCCAACTCTTCACTTCCCCCCCCCGCCCAGCTACAGCCAAGTCTCCAAGCTGGGAGCAGCGCTGGCAGAAGGCTTGGGCATGTCCCTGGAGTGCCGGGGCTGCTCCCCAGCCCCTGCCCCTCCTGGTGAAGCCCCTCGGTGATCCCAGCCCTGCTGCAGGGCACGGGCACGGTGTCTGTGCTGCTCAGGAGGACGGGGGCGCGCGGGGAGGGCGATACTTCAAGGCAGTGCTTGCTTGCTGGCCCTTTACTCATCTCTCCCCAAAGTGCTGGGCTGGAGGCCCTGGGGGATGGAGAAGGTCAGGCCCGGGGTGAGTAGCAGGGGTTCCTCGGCATCTCTGTGAAGGATTTCAGTTCGTAGGGGATCCCCGAATCAACCTCGATCGACTTGCGGGAGAAAAGCAGCCGGATGTCATCGTGAAGGTAGATCTTCCCCGACTTGGAGCTGTGAAACCTGAGTGGAGACAAGAGCAGGGTGGAGGGGCCTCAGGCTCCCAGGCAAGGGCAGGACAGCCTCGGTGGGGACACAACCCCCTCACCAAGGTGGCCACGCTCCGGCTGCCTTCAGAGGGACAGAGACCACTGGCTTTGGGCAGGATGGCAGCTCCAAGCTCCCCAAAAGAGCAGCCGGTCCCTGCTCCTCCCCAGGGCGAGGGGGTCAGGCTGCCATCCCCCTGCTCTGGCCTGCAGGTTTGGGGAGACAGACACACGGGAGAGGAGCGCAGGGGTGACCCTGGTGCAGGCGTCCATCCCTCCCGGCGTGCCCTACCTTAGGTGCATCAGGTAGCAGAGGACCCTGCGAGGTGGGCTGGAGCCCGGTGGGTCTCTGGGGGCCACAGTGGCCCCTTCCTCCTCCCCCACGGGCACCAGGAAGATGCGATGGCGTAGGAAGGTCATGTGGTTGGCCGGCATGTCCTGGAAGTCGTATGTCACCAAGAACATCTTCACCACAGTCTTGTTGGGGTTAAATAAGGTCTGGGGGCAGAGGGGTATGGGGTGAGACTGGGAAGGGCACAGGAATGCATCTGCAGGACAGGGCTGGGGCATCTGGGGCCAGCACCAGCAGGCCCAAGGGTCCAGAAAGCCCCACACCAGCCCCAAAGGGCTTAGCCTGAGGCCCACAGGTCAGTCCTTTCCACCCACCTCCGCTCCCGTGCTCCTATCCCATCCCCGCTGCATGTACGTGCTCTCCTGCCGAGACCCCGTGCCTCCCCACCAACCTCTTCCTTCCCTGCATCTCCCATCACCTTGTCTCCCTGCCAGCACCCCGGGGACCCTGTGCTCGCCTCCTCTGTGCTGTCTTGGTGGCCACGTACCCGCTCTGCACCAGCTTTCTGGCTGCTGCCCCGCCAAACAATGTAATGGAGCGTATCCGCACCGGGGGGCAACCAGAGCCCACCAAGCCTCCTCCCCGTGGTGCTGCCAGAGGCCAGGGGACAACTCACCACTTGGATTGTTCCAGCTTTGGGGACACTGTAACCCTTCTTTCCCAAGGCCTCCAAGTCAATCACTCCCTGGGGCAAAAGAAAGAGCACGTGAGAGAGGGAGAAAGCCCATGGAGAGCCCAGCTGGGAGCCGGCACAGAGCCGAGAACCCCCCTCGCCAGGAATGCCTGGCACAAGGCGGCAAGAAGATGCCCAGCTCAGTCCCTCTCCAAACCCGGGGATGAACAAGCAGCAACACAGAGGTGACAGCAAAGCAACAGCCATGAGATGGCTGGGCAGCAGCCTGCCTGTTTACACGACTGCAAGGGTTCCCTCTTCTTTCCCTCTTTGCTTTTTTGGTTAAAACTGCTCTCCTGGCACAGCTAGTGGTCTCCTCAGGTAGGTGGTTGCTCGAGCCGTGCTCTCTGGAGAGGGGCAGCCCCCAGGATGTGCGGTGCCTGGGTACAGCCCCCACTCACCTCCCCCATGGTCCCAGCCCTCCCTCGTCCGCGTACCAGGAAAGGCGAGGGCGCGCTGTGTTCGGAGATGTCGAAGTAGGTGACGTCAACGGGCAGGGTGGCGTGCTGGGGGCAGTAGGAGCCGCTGGCACCGATCTCTGCCGTGAACCCCTCGATCCTCCCCGACGGCGCAAAGCGCCCTTTCAGGATGGACTCCTGAGAGAGGAGGGAAGCATTAGGGACCTTCAAACACCAGTCTTGCCCCTCGCCTCGAAGCTGCAGGTGAGATCAGCTCCATCCCCACTGCAACCATGTTTCTGCTTTCCCTCGCGTGTCTCCTGGCTTTCCGGGGAGCACCCGTGAGGGGCCCTGGCTGCTAGCTCCGAGACAGACCCATCCTGAATTGGTGGGCTAAATCCATCCGTCTAACACAGACAAGCAGCGAGAGTGCCTCGGCTCAGCCCTGCAGCAGCCATCTCAGCAGGGTCCAGGGTCCTGGCACATCACCTGAGGATCTGCTTGCCGAGACATCCTGCTGGTGGATGGTGGCTGTGTGACACAGCCGCTGCACACCAGGCCCTTGGGGACAATCAGCCCAGCCCCACGCTGGGGATCCTGTCAGGTTCAGCCTCTCACATCCAACGCCAGCCCAGCCTGGAGCCCCCAGGACCCACCTCCCTCCCTGGCAGCTGGGCACCGTTACCTCAAAGTTGCCCAGCAGAGCATGGCTGACGGTGGTGGTGGCCCAGGGCGCTGCGGAGGACCTGGTACCTCTCCGGAGGCTGCTCCGGAGATGTCGCCTTTGAGAGAGAAGAGAAGACTGGCGTCGGACTGGAGACCACGCAGCCCTGGCCAGGTTTCCCTGCCCCTTTCTTTGGTGGAGGTTGAACCCGCTTTCCTACCCACCAGGGGCAGAAGAAACCTCCCTCCGCCCCACAGGCTGGGGTCTTGTGGAGGGGAGACACCTGGGGCAGGGAAGGGACCCAACCTGACCCTCCTACAGGGCTGTGGGGTGCTGGGGTGGCTGGGCACCCCGAGCCCCCACGTCCATCCTGCGGGGCTGCCGGGACACTCACGATTTGAGGCGCAGCCCACTCTTCAGCCTCCTCCCGACTGCAGTGCAATCTGCAGAGCTCTGGAAAGGACACAAAATAGAGAACCATGTTAGGGCAGCATCCAGGGACTGCGCACTCCCAGGAGGTGCCATCGCCCCTTGCTCTGTCCCACAAGGGTCCCAGCAGATCGGAGAGGCTCCCATCCATGGGGAGCGACCAGCGGCCTCTGCAGGGGCAGCCAGCAGGGCAGCATGGGGGCTGTGGTGTCTGGTGGAGATGTAGGGCTACCCAAACCCCAAAGTGGCTCTGCTGGGGATGAGGGTGTTGGTACCCAAGCTGCGGGTGCAGCACACAACTCCCACCTTGCAAAGCAGGTCTCAGGACCAGCCCCAGTGACAAGACACCCCCAGACACAGCCATGCACCAACACCCCCTTGCACCTCCCAGGGAAGGGTAACGCGTACGATGAAGCTCCCCGGCCAGCCCAGGAAAAGTCCCATCCCCTGGTGATTCATGCAAAGTCCTCAGAAGCGCTGCCGGGCAGAGGGGCATACTGCCCGCCCCTGCCCACGGCCAGGCTCCTACAGCTGTAGGGTGGGGGGTCAAAACCAGGGCCACACTGCAGCCTCCTTTTAAAGACGTCCCCTTTTCAGGGGTTTTCCCTTCTGGAAGCCACACAAAGGGCAGCACAACACAAAGGGATGATGGAGCTGGCTGGCATGACCGGGCGGGAAAACCCAGGGAAGCTGCTGGAGGGCTTCACTCTGCAAGGGCAGTGCTGGGGGCAGCCAGGCTGGGGGACAGTCACCAAAAAGGGCACGTGGGCAGGGATGGAGCTGTGCCCCACAGACGGTGTGTCCTGGCTCCAAGCAGCAAGAAGCCAGGGCAGCCCTGCCGTCGGTCCCTGCACCACGGGATGCCCCATGGAAAGAGAGGAGAGTGCCAGCTCTGGTGTGAGCCTGCTGCAGCCTCAGCTGGCAGTACATGGTGAAGGTGGGGAGCTGGCCCGGAGGGGCTGGTAAGCAGGGAGGAATCGCAGGCAGCTCCTGAGCTGCCAGGGTAGTTGCAAACCTCCGGAGTCTGCTCCATTTCTGAGTTTGTGGCACCCTGGGGACATGCCACGGGCATCCCAGAATAGCAGAAAAGCCAGTGGCATCTCTGCACACAGCACTGGGGCTCCCAATCCCTGGCCAATCCCCGCCACCAAACCCTTTCCCTGATGGATATCACAGCCAGAGACTCAAGCCATCCCACCCGCCTGCCTTCCTCCTCGTCAGAAGACAACCACTCTTTCCAAGCCTGCCAGTAAGTCTGGATTAATGTGAAGCTGTCAGACACTGAGTGTGGCCCCACGCCACATGTCCAACTCTCGCCGTCACAGGGACGTCATGTCCTGTCTGAGCAAGGCTCTCCAGGCTAAAAAGCTGGTTGCAAGCAGAGGATCCAGTGACTAAAGGTGCCAAGAGTCGGTGACAGCCTATAGACCGTGTGTCCCAGGACTGCTGTGGCACTGGGACAGGACAGGGTGCTGTGCCACGATGGACCACATTGCCTAGAGGACAGCCCTCCGCTCCAGGTGTCCCCGGGTCATGCCCTGCCTCCCCCCGCGAGTGATGCTCACCTTGGCCGTGGGAAGCAGGTGATTCCAGAACGGGGCCCCCTTGGCATCGGTGCTGCGACAGGCCGTGGGCACCAGATGGCACGGCAGGACCCTCTTCCTTGCCGGCGGGGACAGGCTCTCATCCTCAGAGCAGGAGTCGGCCACAACCTCACCAGCAGGCAACAGCTTCCTTTTGGCTGGGCAGCTGCTGCCGCTGAGCTGGCTGCTCCCGCAGGGTGTCTTCTCCAGGGAGCTCAGGTTGCTGGGCTGGGGGCTGAGCACTGTCTGTGGAGCTGGGGGCTCCTTGCACCCATTGGCCACCACTGGCCATTCCTCTTCTCTGCTAGCCCTGCTTCTGTGAGCTGGGTTGCTCCCTGGCTTCTCTCTCTTCCCACCAGAGTCCAACCGGGCTGTTTGTGCAATATTGTGCAAATCAAGGTGAAGTAAGTTGTGGCCACTTGCCCGCTCCCCATTCTCCCCATGGTCTGTGGGCTGATCCCCCGATGAGACAGAGCAACCGTCTCTTGTGTGCAAAGTACTGCAAGCAATGTGCTGGGGCCAGGAGGAGGAGACATCCTGCGACTTGTCCTCTCTGCTGGCCTTGGGGCTGTGGCTAGGGCTGCCCTCACACCGGTGCTCCACCACCCGCAGCCCGCTGTGGGAGAAGTGCTGGGCAGAGCCGCACAGGGATAGCTCCTCCACCAGCAGACCGTCCTCAAAGGTATCGTCACCGTCCAGGGAAGCCTGCCCAGGGCCCCCGTCGCGCTTGCCGTCCACCCCCCCGCCACCCCAGTGAGTTCGTTTGGGATCTCTGCCCCCCTCTGGAGTTCGCTGCTCAGGGTAACCCCTCTTGACAGACGGCCGACTGCCTGCCCGCTGCTCCGTGCTCTCAGAGGAGCTGGAGAGATGGGAGAAGATGGAGACCTGGTAAACCTTCTGGCGCTTGATCTCTGTCTCATTGTAGCCCATGAGGATGCCACGGTGGGTGCAGCGCTGTGAGGAAGGCTCCAAGGGTGCCTCTCCACTGGGCCGGGACAGGCTGGGGTCTGTGCCGCGCTCCGGGGGCAGGGACGTCTCCGTGTGGATGTGCCGCATGGAGCCTTACTTGCCTGGACTCCGAGCGGAGCTGGAGTCAGAACAGCCCATGCAGCAGCAGGAGGGGGACCGTAAAGTGCCACAGGTCAGGGTGTGAGGGCAGGGGGTGGGAGTTGGACCCCCACCTCGCTCAGGACGTCCAGGTGAGCCCTCCGCTATGGGGTGCACTGCAGCGCAGCATCTGAAAAGAGAGATCAGGAGGACAGAGATCAGCCCAGGATTGCCGTCCTCATCTGGGCTTTTGGCCGCAAGAGACCTGCGGGGATGCGGGCAGCTCTGCCATACAGCCCCACTCGGACCTCCCCCTCCAGGGACGGGAAGAGGAACCAGGCTGGTGTGGCTCTCCGGGGAACCCTGCGGTATCACGCACGTGCAGGATCAGCACTTCCTTCCTGCCCTGGACATGGAGAGGAGTCTCCAGCCAGGCTGGAGGCTACTGGGGACAAGTCTGGACGAGTGGGGAGAAGGGGGCCTGTCCTCTGCCAGGGACTTGATGTGCTTGCACTGTTCTGGAGCGCAGGAGTCAGGCAGGTCAGACCAGTCCCAGGGGCTCAGGCCTGTAATCACCCCTTTGGGCAACAGCAACAAGATCTCCCAGTGCTCGCCAAGAAGACCTGCCCCGGCCACATGCACTGGATAAGGCAGGGCTAGTGCCCTATGCTACCAGCCCCATGGCAGGGACATAAACCTGGCTGGGCAGCCTGGGGAAACCTGACCTAACATCACAGCTCTGCCGGCTTGGACCAGAGACCTCCGCCACCTCAATTAGCAGCGGGGTGGTACCAGGGGCTGCAGAGCCCACCATGGGCTCCTGCACCATCCACCCACCCCTGCCTGCCCTGAGGGCCTGACCTCCTCCATGCTGCATGGTGCCTCACTTTTGATTTTCAGCCCAGTTTCAGAGCTGTGAGAATCCTCGCCACCAGTTTTTCTGACATGATGAATACCGAAATGGTTGCAAGAGCTGAGGAGACGCAGAAAAAGTCACCGGCAGGCTGAGGAACTCCAGAGCCTTACAAACTGCCTGCCCATTGCCTGTCCCCACAGCTCTGCCTGCTCTTGTGGAGCAAAGGCTTAGGGGCAGGCGTGCAATAGGGGAACTGGCTCTCCAAGTGGGTCGAGGCTATCTGGAGAGCGAGGCTGCATGTGGTATTTTGACCCCCACCATGATGGGGATGGGAAAGTGGCAGGGCAGGGCGGTTGAGCCCAGGGATTTTGTTTAAAAGGAGTGATGAAAGGTACAACCATGCACCAGCACATGCTGGGGGCTGACCAGCTGGAAAGCAGCTTTGCAGAGAAGACACTGGGATCCTGGTGCACACCCAAGTTGAGCATGAGCCAGCAATGTGCCCTTGCCACAAAGAAGGCCAACAGTATCCTGGGCTGCATTAGGCACAGTATTGTCAGCAGGTTGAGGGAGGTGATCCTTCCTCTCTGCTCAGCACTGGCGAGGCCACACCTGAGAGAGTGCAGCAAAGGGCCACTAAGATAATTACGGGACTGGAGCATCTCTGCTATGAGGAAAGGCTGGGAGAGCTAGGACTGTTCAGCCTGCAGAAGAGAAGGCTCAGGGGGATCTTATCAATGTATACCTGAAGGGAGGGTGCAAGGAAGATGGAGCCAGGCTCTTTTCAGCGGTGCCCAGCAACAGGACCAGAGGCAATGGGCACAAACTGGAACACAGGAGGTTCTGTCTGAACATCAGGAAATGCTTTTTTTACTGTGAGGGTGACCAAGCACTGGAGCAGGTTACCTAGAGAGGTTGTGGAGTCTCCATCCTTGGAGATATTCAAAAGCCACCTGGACACAGTCCTGGGCAATGGCTCTAGGTGGCCCTGCTTGAGCAGAGGGGTTGGACCAGATGACCTCCAGAGGTCCCTGCCAACCTCAACCCCTCTGTGTAACCCGCCACGCTGCAGCCTGTACTGGCTGCCCCCCACACTCACCCCTCTGCAGCAGAACCCCGCTTTGCTCCAGATTAACTTCCCTGTCCCGCAGCGGGCGGTCGTTGGCACAACTAGCTGAAGACACTTGCCAGCCAGGCACCCCCCAGAAGCGGCGTGGCTGCCGTGGAATGGCTCCCACCATCACGGTGTGCCTCCAAACCTCTGCACTGTCCTCTCCAGCTCTTCAGTCTGCACAGCGGCTCTGAGGGGAAGAAAAAGGGGACACGCAGGGCTGGAGTGATTCTGATACTTTCCAGGAGAAGGGCATTAGGGTACTGCCTGCCTGCGGGGTCACACAGGCAGAGAAGGCAGCATTTGAGGCTCAGCCCCTCCCAACCTCCCAAACCCAAAGGCCACATACATCTTGGCCATCTCAGGCAGTGCTATCACCTTGATTTCCATTTAAACCACAAATACTTTAAGCTAAGCTGTGAACGCTCATACCTGGCTCATATTTTACATCCCTTTTGCATGTGTTCCTGTATGAAAACCTGTGCGTATGAACAGATCCCTGCTTCTTTCTGCTGACCATTTCATGTCTTGCTTTCCAAGATACTGCAGATCACCAGCAACCTCTGTCCCTCCAGCTAACTGCTGGTGTCATGTCCACCTCCTGCCCCTTTCACCCACAGCACAGGACACTTTCTGACCCTACAGATAAGGAGAAGAGCTTGCAATTGTTTTCTTCCAGTAAGAGATGCCTGTCAGGGAAGGCAGAAACCAGGAGCCTGGCAGCCCTGAGCCATGATGGCCTCCCACCAGCTTCCCCCAGTGCAAAGACAGCAGTCCTTTCATGTGCACAGCACTCACCTGCTCAGATGTGCCCCTGATGCACGACAGAGATTTGCAGATGCAACACAGCTCCCCTACGGTCATAATCCACTGGCACCGCAGCCTTGATGCCTGAAGGGGGCAAGGAGGAGAGTCAGCCTGGGCAGCAGCTCATGGTGCAACACCTTCAGAGTGGGCAGGAGCCCTTGAGCACCTCCACCCTCGCCCGTCTGTGGCAGGGCCAGCCCGTAAGCTTTGCTGGCCCAGGAACCCCCGAGTGAAGGAGGAAACGCCGCCCATCCCTGGGGACCATGCCCTCCCCACCGCCCTCCCCATGCAGCCCTCGGCTGGGGGCTCACTGCAGCGGCTGTCCAGAGGGAATTTGCCGTCTGTCCCACTGGGCATCCCGCCCATGAGCACTGTTCTGAATCTGGAAAGAGCAGGGCCAGGCAGATGAACAAAATCCCTGAAGGGATGCTCAAGAGGCACCAAACACCCACGTGCACCTCCTTTCTGGCACCCTGGTCTGGCAAGTTCTGCATCCCATCATCTTGCAGGTGGGAAGTCAGCTTCAGCAGGTCACTCGCTGTGCTCGCTGCCTGACCTCGCCTGCCCCATGAAACAGGTTGTTCTTTCATTCCATTTCCAGTAAGATTTGTAATTAACAGGCAGTCATGGCCAATCCCTGAGAGCTGGCCAGCCCAAAAGTCACCACCAGCAGTGCTGGGGAAGAGCACTGCCAGCAACACAGGCATAATAGATCAGCTCCCAGGAGCACTTGCAGCAGGGCAAATCAACACCGTAGCATAACAAACCTCTGGTCCAAAACCTCAACAAAAGCTCTTTGTAAAGATCAGCTCCTCCTAGCACCCCACACAGGGCCTGCACCAAGGCAGGTAGAAAAGCAAGTGAATGGCTGCAGCTGTAGGCGGACGCCGAGGTGGTAACGTGCTGTGCTCTGCCTGCCTGGAAGGTTGCTGCTTCCCTCCTCCATCCCTGGGGAAGATTGTACCACAACTTGTGTGGCAGAGTCAACCGCTGGGAAGCAAAATCAGCAACCGGTGGCAAGAGTCAGCATGGTGCAGTGGGAGAAAGCCACATCCTTCCTGCGCCTGTCCGTACTGGGACAAATACACAGTTTCACCTGCATCCTTTCTCCTTCCCACGTCCCTCTGCAGTCACAGCCCTTTGCTCCCCAGCGGCAGCTGCCTTTCGGGGCAATGGGTCCATCAGGAGAAGCTGACATGCTGACACCACAAATCCATCCCAGCTGAGACCTCAATGCCAGTCACCAGGTGATGCCAGCACCAGCCAGTAGTGCACACACCTAGCACAAGGGGCTGCACCATGTTTTGCCAGCCCAGATACTGTTTCCCGAAACATCATGGTAGGAAATGACAGGATTCCCCAGCCCGCCCCAAAAGTGTCTCCAAATACACCGTGGGACCTCCTTGTACATCGTCCCAGAGGGCTGCCCGGCAGCCTGGGATGGGGAGCAGCTGGAACACAGCGCTGCTCCTCACCCTCCTGCAAGGCACTGTGGTCAGGGGAGGTTCCCATCCCCTTTCCCCTAGCCTTTGGGGTTTCTCTTGGCTGTGTGTAGCTCTGCCTCCCAGGGCAGCTCCTCCCCGCTGAGAGCCCAGCTAGCTCGCAGCAGGGCTCAGCCTCTGACAGCACCCAGCCCACCGCCCTGCTAGAGAGCCAGAGAGCAATGCAGGGACCAGGGACTCCTGCACCCTAAGGAGGGACAGGGAGACAGCACCTAGTCACATCTCCCTCTCCTCCTCTTGAGCCAGGCATCTCCAAAGCCCTACTTCTGGCCAGCTGGATGGGAAGGTCCAGGTCCTCACCAGCTCAGCTGAGCAGCAGAGGTACCATCCCCTGGATGCAGCACCATGTGGGGCTCCACGTGCCTAAGCCAAGAGTTTGGCCCCTCCTAAGCCCAAGTGATGGTGATTTTGCTGGTGTTTCAGCCTGTGCTGATGCTCTGACTCTAAGATAGGACTTAAAGGGCTTTGCCTGTTGGGGGAAGCCCAGCAAGAGCTCCTCCTGCTCTCTGCCCTGTTCCTGCCAAGCTCCCAGCCCCCCCTGATGCTCAGAGGACAGGAGGGGGCCTGTGCTTTTGCCAGGGTCTCCCAGCACCTGGGCCCAGAGGCACAGCTTTCTGCTCTTCCTCCAGCCCGGTGATGCCTGGGGAAGGGCACTAGGCTTCAACAGCCACGAAATACCTG
Organism: Ciconia boyciana; assembly: GCF_034638445.1. NCBI lineage: Eukaryota > Metazoa > Chordata > Aves > Ciconiiformes > Ciconiidae > Ciconia > Ciconia boyciana. The sequence goes on from NC_132937.1 coordinate 23,666,154, forward strand.
GTGCCAAAGGACCTGCAGGGAGGGAATGTCTCCCAGACATTGAGGCAGAGACACTGTGTTCCCTGGGGACACCGAGCCACCAGACCCTGATGTGGGATGACACAGCCAGACCTGGGCGGGGGGGGGGGTCAGGAACTTGGCTTACCTGACGGTTTCATTCCTATTAGTACATCCAGGGGGGACCCAGGATTAACAGACCGTGGTCTCAGCCTGGTGGCAACAAAGCAGGATGGTGGGTGAGGAAGGGTCCCTGGCTGGGCGATGCAGCAGCTGTACCACATGCCGGGCTGCAGCCTGCAAAAGGACCTGTTGCTGTTTAACTGTACTGTACCAGCCAGAAAGGAAGCGGGACACATGCGGGGGCAGCTCTGCCAGCCAGGGGGGTATTTGTCGTAGGGCAGGACTGGCAGAGCCCTTGGGAAGGGGAGCCTGTCAGGGCTGGAAGCACATCACTGGTGCAAGGAAGAAAGCAAGAGCTGTGCCCAAAGGGGCCATGCTCACCCAGTGGGGATCCATGTGGCTTCCCAGAGCAGCACTGCCAGCCAGTCAAGGGGACACACGGCCAGTGGACAAGAGGCTTTGGTCTGGGCATTGCTGCCTGGGGCAGAACGCCATGCCCGGGGGCTGGCAGGGCCAAGAGGGATCCTTGCACCATTTAGACCACAAAAAACCCAAACCAACCCCAAACAGGCTTTTGCTGCCTTCCTCCCTCCTGCTCCCTCTCCTAAGGAGACCTTCGCACCTCACTGGAGGTGATGCAGCCAGAAGAGAGAGGGGCTGCCATTACAAGAGGGCAAATAATCATCCTCGGTACAAGCAGAGCACAAGGCAAGAGAAGAGGCAACAGAAACTGCTGGAAACAGACTACCTGAAGGATAAGTTGCAGCTCCATCGGTCCTATCTGAACCCAAGGAGAAGGAAGGAAATCTACCAGTGGAAGTGCAAATGCAGAAGCTCCCTGGCACAGGATAAGAGCAGAGCTCGAGAAGCGCCAGCAGGCAGAAAGTTTCCAGCACAACCCTGAAGGATGGCAGCACCATCAGCAATGCTGCCACCAGAGAAGGGTCTCTCCACAGCCTGACAGATCAGGCATATCACGGTCAGGAGGGAGGCAGAGGCATGGGGCTGGGGACCACCTCCAGCACTGTCCATAGGAGAGGTGGCAATCCTGGAGAGATGATGTTTAGAGAGATGCTAGAGGAGCAAACTGCTCCTGAAAGGAAAGACCACCGGCGTGGATGTGGCTCTTGCACTCCCCTGGGATTCAGGTTGGGGAGGAAGGAGCTCACATTTGGTGGAAACAAGAGAGGGAGGGACGGAGGGAGCATCCCTGCCCCTCTGCAGAGGCAAGTGCTGCTCTCGGGGGTCCTCAAGAGGCCTCCTGCTGTGCCAGATTTATGCAGCCGCAGAGCCTCCCTCAGTGCTGGCCCCTGTGCAGATGACAGGGAGGAAGCCCGAGCCCAGAGGGGAAGGATGGGGCAAGAGGCAGTGCCCATGTCAGGAGTGCAAGCTCCTAGAAACCACCAGAGACAGCTTCTACAGAGACAGACCCGCCATCTCCCTCTGCCCCGCAGCACCTGTGATCCTGAGGTGCTGCTGCTGCCCTTCCTCCCATCCCGCAGGAGGGGACACTGACGGGGTGCAGAAGCCCCTGGGACAGAGCAGCCCTCTCCGCAGGGCACCCTGCTGGGGCTCCAGGCTGCAGCGGGCTCCTGAGGGGCTGAGGTCTGCCCAGCAATGTGCAGTGCCTCCCCAGCCCGACCCATGCACAGGTGCCGCAGGGACTGAGCCCTTCCGCTTGGCCGAGCCAGGATAACACAATGAAACCTCTCCCGGGAGCTCGGGGAGCTGGAGCAGAGCTCCTGGCCCGGGGGCTTACCCCTGCTCCCTCTGATACCCCACGTCTTGGCATGGATCACCTCTGCACACCTTGCCCGGGTGCCTCACGTGCAGGCAGCGATGCTGACAATAGCCTGCAGCTGGGAAGGGGGGCTCGCAGGGTCTGCAGACAGATCCTAGTATGCAATGGCCACCTGTGTACGGCTTTCCCCCACGTCCAACCCCCCGCGCCCCGACAGCCTCCCCTCCATGCACGGCTGCCCCTCTCCCCGGGAAAGCACAGTCAAAGAACGAAAAGCAGCTTAAAATTCAGCAGGACAATCAGGCAGCTCTCCAAAGCCGGCAGCACCCCCTGCCCACCCAGCACCAGCAGGCTCAAACCTCAGCGATACAGCCCATGGCCGCCCAGCTCCAGCGTTCGACCGGGAGCCCAGGAAACCTGCAGCAGGCAGGGCAGGGAAATCCCATGCAGCAGCCGCTCACGGGGAGGACAGCCCAGGTTGAGGACAGACCTTTGTCTCTGCCTGCCTGTCTCGCTCGCTTGCTGCTGGAGGAGGAAGAGGGGGGCGGTGGGGGACAGCGAGCAAAGATAACACCCCTAGGAGGGATGTCACAGCCACGTTAATCACTTGGAATTCCAGCCAGCGCAGACCCGGGTGCCGCAAATATGGGCAGCAAATGGAGATGCTCAAAGCTCTGAAATAATTGGATCCTTTCACAAGAGCCGAGCCCAGAATCCAGCACAGGAATTCAGTCCCCGCTGGAAGTCGAGAGATCAAATACACGGAGAAGCAGGCGCAGCACAAGCAATCCTCAGCCGCTGCCGTATCCGGCTCCGCAGCCCCTGGCGCTGCTCTAATCTCAGGTGCCTTCGCAGCAGGAGCGAGGGTGAGGGAGGACCGCAGCGGAGAGCCCGAGCCCCCAGCAGAGCCGAGCTGAGGACCGGCCCCTTCCCATCCAACTTACTCCACTTGTGGCAAGGTGCAGAAACGCTGCCAATGCGAAAGAGGGTTTTGCGGAGGAAACCAGCGGCCTCGAAGCCCTGCTCGACCGGAGGAACAGCCCACGGAAAGGAGACCTCCGAAGCTGCCAGCCAGCCTCCGCAGCCCCGCGAGGGAGATGCCTGGCCCGGCAGGCTTGCCAGCCCACATCACGTTCCCGGCGAGACGCACACACGGCACATGTAGCCTCCTGCTCGGCGCCTCAACGGCAATGAAAAGGCACGGAGGCTTCTGCCAGAAAACAAAGAGGCAGCGGCAGAGCTGGGGGTGGGGAAAACTCTCCGCTGCCCAAGAGGATCCCTGCAGAGGCAGCAGGATGCTGCTGGGCTCCACCGTGGCTACTCACCCCCGCGAGCCTGAGGTGGTACCCACTTGCCCAGTGCAGGGAGTCCGGAGGGTGGGCCAGCCCCCGCTCCCCTCCCCGAGGCAGCGCCGGGTGGGAAGTGCTGGAGGACGCAAGCCAGGCCCAGGACAACAGCTGGCCGCAAGGGGAAAATTCCTCCGGGCTGGCTCCGCTTCATAAAAAGCTGCGTCTTTTCACCTCGGGGTAGCTGCCGCACGCCACTGCTCCCAGGGGGAAGGCGCAGCTGGCACCGCGCCTGCAAGCTTTGCCACCAGGGCAATCCGCGGAGCCCAACGGCGTTGACCTTGCAGCGGCATGGTGGTCTCGGCAGTCACCCCGGGGCAACAAAGCAAACACCTGCAATGCAAGCAAGCCCCTGGCCACCCAGGCACAGAGACATGTTGGCCAGCTCCCTTCCAGTCCTCCTGTCCCTCTCTGGGGGTGGTGGCCTGAGGGACGGGGATCTCGGCCACTGCATGACCACACAGACCGGCTGCTCCACTCCAGACCTCGGTGCCAACTGCAACCAATGGAAAAATTTTCCACCATCAGTGATTACAAAGTCACATGCCTGTGCAGCCAGTTACAGGATGGCCATGAGAAGGCAAATGGGTCCTAGCAGAGGGGCAGGGACCACTTCTGCTCTGCGCTTGCATGACGCCTGGCATCTCCAGCCGTGACAAGGGCACCGATGCGCTGCCGTGTTTCAAGTTCAATAAGGACATTTGTCCCAGGGAGGCAGCCCCCTGGTCCAAGCAGGACTAGACCCTCACCATAGTAAGTGATGCACAAACATTAGCATTAACAATCGTCTTTATCTGATGTCCCAAGAGGAAGAATGATGCCCTGGGGTTGGTGCCTGCATCAGAAGCCCTGGGAACCCTATCCTGACGCATTTAACTCAACCCCAATGGAAAGGCAATTGCTTAGTGGTAAACCCCATCCCGTCAGCTCCCTGTCCCGTGCTGTGCACCGTGGGAAGCGTGACTTATCTGTGTGGCACGAACAGCCCAGCCCACTCTCCATCACTACGAGCAGGGCACAGAAACATGATCCCCTGACCGGGGGCCCCGCGGTGGGCTGATGCTTTGTGAGCTGGAGAAGACAGCACAGCAATCAGTGGGTGACAGGACCCCTCTTGCTCCCACCTCTACTGTCTCCTCTCTTCTCCCTCTGGCCACCCCCGCATACAGCCACAGCCATCCACAGCCCCACCTTCCCTCCTTACCGAGCCAGCTCCTTCTGTACCCTGATCCCCTGTAGCAGTGTGACTGCCTGATCCCGGATGCACAATCCTTCACCTTCCCCACATCCTTCACGTGGCAGCTGGGCTCTGCATCCCCATAAGTGTGCTCCTCTTCACTCCCACCCCAACCCCGTCCTCCTCCACCACCAGATGCTGCTATGTTTACACACACCCCCATGCATATCCCCAATGTCCCCAGCTCTTTACCCGTGCTCTGTTGCCTCCTGATCGCTGCAGCTCGTACAATAACTTAGAATGATAGAATTGTTTAGGTTGGAAAAGACCTTTAAGATCAAGTCCAACCATTAACCTAGCACTGCCAAGTCCATCACTAAACCATGTCCCTCAGCACCACATTTACACGTCTTTTAAATACCTCCAGGGATGGGGACTCCACCACTTCCCTGGGCAGCCTGTTCCAATGCTTGACAACGCTTTCAGTGAAGAAATTTTTCCTAATATCCAAATTAAACCTCCCCTGGCACCAACTTGAGGCCATTTCCTCTTGTCCTATCACTTGTTACTTGGGAGAAGAGACCGACCCCCACCTCTCTACGACCTCCTTTCAGGTAGTTGTAGAGAGCGATAAGGTCTCCCCTCAGCCTCCTTTTCTCCAGGCTAAACAACCCCAGCTCCCTCAGCCGCTCCTCATCAGACTTGTGCTCCAGACCCTTCACCAGCTTCGTTGCCCTTCTCTGGACACGCTCCAGCCCCTCAATGTCTCTCTTGTAGTGAGGGGCCCAAAACTGAACACAGTATTCGAGGTGTGGCCCCACGAGTGCTGAGTACAGGGGACGATCACTGCCCTAGTCCTGCTGGCCACACTATTTCTGATACAAGCCAGGATGCCGTTGGCTTTCTTGGCCACCTGGGCACACTGCTGGCTCATATTCAGCCGGCTGTCAACCAACACCCCCAGGTCCTTTTCCACCGGGCAGCTTTCCAGCCACTCTGCCCCAAGCCTGTAGCGTTGCATGGGGTTGCTGTGACCCAAGTGCAGGACCTGGCACTTGGCCTTGTTGAACCTCACAGAATTGGGCTCGGCCCATCGATCCAGCCTGTCCAGATCCCTCTGCAGAGCCTTCCTACCCTCAAGCAGATCAACACTCCTGCACAACTTGGTGTTGTCTGCAAACTTACTGGGGGTGCACTCGATCCCCTCGTCCAGATCATTGACAGAGACATTAAACAGAACTGGCCCCAGCACAGAGCCCTGGGGAACACCACTTGTGACCGGCTGCCAACTGGATTTAACTCCATTCACCACCACTCTTTGGGCCCGGCCATCCAGACAGTTCTTTACCCAGCGAAGTGTACGCTCGTCCAAGCCATGAGCAGCCAGTTTCTCCAGGAGAATGCTGTGGGAAGCAGTGTCAAAGGCTTTACTGAAGTCTAGGTAGACAACATCCACAGCCTTTCCCTCATCCACTAGGCGGGTCACCTTGTCATAGAAGGAGATCAGGTTGGTCAAGCAGGACCTGCCTTTCATAAACCCATGCTGACTGGGCCTGATCACCTGGTTGTCCTGTACGTGTCGAGTGATGGCACTCAAGAGGATCTGCTCCATAATCTCCCCCAGCACCGAGGTCAGGCTGACAGGCCTGTAGTTCCCCGAATCCTCCTTCCAACCCTTCTTGTAGATGGGTATCACATTTGCTAACCTCCAGTCAGCTGGGACCTCCCCGGTGAGCCAGGACTGCTGGTAAAGGATTGGAAGTGGCTTGGTGAGCACTTCCACCAGCTCCCTCAGTACCCTTGGGTGGATCCCATCCGGCCCCAGAGACACGTGTGTGTCTAAGTGGTGTAGCAGGTCACTCACCATTTCCCCTTGGGTTATGGGGCTTCATTCTGCTCCCCGTCCCTGTCCTCCAGCTCAGGGGGCTGGGTACCCAGAGAACAACTGGTCGTACTATTAAAGACTGAGGCAAAGAAGGCATGAAGTACCTCAGCCTTTCCCTCATTCTTTGTCATTACGTTTCCCCCCGCATCCAATAAAGGATGGAAATTCTCCCTTAGCTCTCCTCTTGTTCCTAATGTATTTATAGAAACTTACACCAGTCTCCCCCCATCCCCAGCTGCCACACACCTACAGCCCTGCCAGCCCGAGCCTCCTTGCACACACCCCACTAATGAGTCCCCAACAGCCATCAGGGAAAGCCCCAGCAACATCACCCTTCCCTACCTCCCCGAATGGTCACCAGGGCACTGCAGAGCAGCAGAGAAGGTCCCGGGGATGCTGCGTTACCCTGAGCAGCTCATGACACAAGCATCAAAGAACAGGCGTGGGAAGATGGAGCAGCCGAAGTGCCTGCAGTGGTGAGGGCCACAAGGATTGTGCATGCAGCATTTACCCCATGGGAACTGCCCGTCACCACCGCAACCCCTCTTGCGATACACTTCCTTTTACCGTAAGAGCCGTCCAAGGGAGGTGCTTGGGCACAAGCGCTCAGGCCTCCCACTCGCTCGCTGTTACCAAGCTGCAGCCTGCAGATAAGGCTGCAGCAGCTGTGGGGACATTCAGCATCTTTTCCACTCCCTGTGCTAGACATCTACGTGGTACGGGGGGAGGAGATAACACACACACACACACACACACATGGCCATGCACACCCACCCAACTCACCCCTTTCCAGCAGCGATTTAGAAAGTCTCACGTCTAGCGCAGGCCAGAGCAGTGACACGGTCTGTGCAGGGATTCAGGCCGTAAGGGTGAGGCTTTGTCCATCTTTGATTGTAGAAAGCTGGACACATCCAGCTTCCCAGCTTCCCCTGCAGGGAAGGAGGATTTCCACCATGAATTCAATGTCCTGTGCCTTGTCAGGCAAAAGGAAAGTCTCTCGTCCCCATAAGACTGAAGGTGAAAGAGAAACACCCTGCTGGCATTAGGAAAAGGGTGTCACAGCTGTCACCTAAACACACTGTTGCCCATAATGGAGGCAAGCACAAGAGTGTACAAGCCCCTTTGAAGGGAAATGAGAGGGTAGGAGGGACTGGCATGTCCGACTGCAGGCATACCCATAGGCAGGGCAGCGGGCGGCACAGCCCAGATCCTATTTCACCCTGTGAAACTGGCAAACTTCCTGGTCCACGCACCCCAAACCACCCGCAGCATCCCACCAACAGCAGAGCCCTCTGCCTGGTGCATCCATCACCCCCTCCGCAGGGGCCGGGCTCCTGCAGGGCTGGCAGGGCTCCCAGCAATGCCCACGGCCGGGGATGCCCCCGGGATGGAAGGGGAAATCCACCTGGCACCTGGATCTTGCATGGAGATGGAGGAAGCCAAGGCTCAAGTACTGCTTTACATCAGGAGGAGGCTGGAGAGGACCTGCCCTCGGGGCTATCTGGCAGGTGCAGCTTGCAGGGACTACACGGCACTGGGGCACCGACATATCAGCATCCTCCGTCTTCACAGAAGCGATAGTGAACAGGGACGGGCTCAAGACGCAGCTGCGTCCCAAGGCAACCCTCCTGCATGGCACAGGAGCCCCCATGTCAGTCCCTGCAAGATGTAAAGGCCCCTGTGCAAACTCTGCTTCCTGCCACTGTTGCAGCTCTGTGTTTTGCTGCGCTGCTTCTGCAGGAACACACAAAGCTCAGAGACCTCAGAAACCAGCTTAGTTATGGCAACTGGGGTCAAAACACACTCAACCTTGGTGGCTGCTGGGGACACAGCCGTGCTGCTGGGGACACAGATGTCCCCCGAGACCTGACCCTCGTAGGGAGACACAGCCCACAAGAGACCCAAGAGCTCTCCATGGACTACCAGGAACCAGCTTGTCCCCAGCCACGCAGTGATTTACCCATGCAGCTGGGAATGAACCCCAGGGGCCTCTTGGCTCAGACCACCGGACCCTGCTGCTCTCGATGCGTGCAGGTGTTGTAACAGGGATATCCAAGCAATGCAAGAGTGCCCAGAGCAGTATTGAATAACGAGTGGGCTGCCAAGGAAGGGAGAGCAAAAAGGGCTCTGAGCAAGATGGCAGCCCACCATCAACGAGCCCAAGGGAAAGGCTGAGAGGAACAATTTGAGAAGGGATCTGGGGACAAACACAGGCTCATGGGAATGTCCTAGACTTTGAAAACCCAAATAAAAGCATCTGGGGAGCCTGGACATCCTCCCAGCCTCTGCCAGACAGGCAGACGTAGCTACCGCTGCAGGTCAGCTTTGCCCAGATGCCATGGCTACTTGAAGCCCCCTTTGCTCTAGTTCATTACTCTTGCAGATGGGATGGGGCAAACACTAAACACCCTTTGAGCACTTACACATCAGACACAGGCTTCTGCAGCATCAGGCACCAGGGTCAAAGCTCGGACATACAATAAATTGCAGAGCAAAGTTGTTTCTGAAGACGAGGCTGATAAGGCTGCCAGCAGCCAGCCTTGCAGAAGGACAGGATCAGGAAGGGAGCAGCCATGAGAATAAAAGGCTGGCAAAGAAACAGAAAATACTGGGAGCAAGTAATTCTTTCCAGACAGTCCTTCGGGCTCATCTCGGCCTCCATCTGCTCTCTATCTGCTTGGGATGGTCAGGCAGCTGGAGCCTTTAAAAAGGGTACTGGTGACTTCCCCCACAATTGCCACTGTCTCTGGGACAGGCACCATGGGGAAGATAAACCTGGAGCCCTTCCAGCTGGAGGGCTGGGGGCCAGCGTCCTCCCCAGCCTCCCAATAACGTCAGCACCGCCCTACATATCACAGCTCTGCACTGCCCATAGAGCAGGGTGGATGGTTTATTGTCCTGTGCTTTACTGCCAACGAGCTTTTTGTGCTCGTGCAGGGAGGGAATAATGTAGACCTCTGGAGAGATGGCTAAGATAGGTGGGGGCAAAGCAATGAGCTAGGCAATGCTGCTAAGGCAGTGCCTCCATTGCCGGCACTGCTAACACCAAATGGACGAGATGAACCAAGCCAGGAGAAGGGGATGGACAGAACAACCCCTTGATCCCTCCATTTGCCTACAAGCCCGTCAGTGCAACAGGCCATGAGCTGCTACATTACCAAGTGCCCCAGGAGCTGAAGAACTGGGGAACAATGATGGCGGGAAGGGACCTCAGGGCATTTCGGTCCAATCCTGCTCACAGCAGGGCCAATGTTGAGCAGGTTGCTCAGGGCTTGCCCCTGCCAAGGGCTGAAGGTCTCCAAATGTGGAGACTGCCCCCCCTTCTCTGGGCCCTGCTCCAGAGTCTAACCACCCCTGTGGGGAAATATTTTGCCTAATATCTAATTGGAATGTCCCTTGTGTGCTGTTGCTTCTCATCCTGTCCCTGGGCACTTCCCAGGAGAGCCCAGCTTCAGCTTCTCTCCAAAGCCGCAGTGGCCAGCAGCAGTGAGAGCCCCCTTTGCTGCCTTCCCTTTCCCAGGCTGCACAAACCCACCGCTCCCAGCCTCTGCCCCCGATGTGCTGCAGCACAGCAGCAGCCCCACGGCAGGGCCAGAGCTCCAGGGCATCTCTGGAGAGTGCTGGAGCCTGTTAGTCTCCATCATGCCCAGCCAAGGGTGCCACCAGGGAGGACAAGAGGTACCTGCGGCCAGCCCCGAGCAGCAGACACCTGCACACCTTGTTGAAAAAAAGAGACTCACCTCAACACTGAGACCAGCGGGGGTTGTTTTCATTCAAGTATTTGATCCTTGCTCTGGGTGGAAGCGATACCAAGTACCTATGTCAGTGCCTGCTGCAACACACCTAGGCTATCCTGAGCCGGGAGTCCCAAGTACCTGCTCCAAGAAGTTTGGCCCTAAATACAGAGAGCTTTGGCTTCACCGCTGTGGCACCGATAGCAGGCCTACCTCCGTCACACCCATGGGGGACCTGCCCTCAGGAGCGATGAGCAAGACCACCAGGAGTCAAACTCAGCAGAGACCATCTGGGCTGGATGGAGACTCAACAGCCCAGAGCAGGTCCCTGGATGAGGGAAGCAGCCACCCATGACCCCCCCAACACCCCCCAGGGTCTGCAGCAGAGCCCAGGTCACACAAGGGATTTCGCAGCCAACAACCAACCATGCCCCTGATCTGCAGCGCATCGTCCCCATCCCAGCTCTCCCTTCGATCCAGTTCACTCAATCCAGAGCTATCTGTTTACCCCTCTCTGCCCCAGCAGGGATCATACATTTTGCCATCCTCTCCCCGCTCTCCCAGAGCGGATGGGAAGGTTACTGGGCAGGACCCGACCAGAACAGAGACCTGCTCAGCTTGCCCAGGGCTGCCTGTATGGGGACGGGGATCCACCCCGTGCACCGCGGGCTGGGATACCTGGTCACCGCACTGCTCCCTTGCGGTGCTCCTCTTTGGTCCCTCCTGGCAAAGCCTCAGCACCGAGGATGCCCCAGGCCACTCCGTGACAGGAACGTACCCACGGCTGGAGGAAACGTAGGCAGAGCAGAGGTTCCGCACATGGCTGAGCCAGATCCCGGCCCATTCCCAAGCCACAGGCACTGCCTCCACCTGCTAAGCCCTGCGGCTTTCCCAGCTCTCCTCCAGCACCCTCACCCCATTGCCCGGGGGACCTGGCATGGGCTGCCAGGCCCTTGGGCTCCCTTAAAGCCCAGCCCTGGGAGAGCACCTGCCCTCTGCTCGCCGCTGACTCATTCCCCTGTGATTCACCCCCTCCTCCGGCCTGACTCACCCATTTCTGCCACAGCCTTGTGCACACACGCGCATGTGTGTGAGTGTGCGTGTGTGCAACCCAGCCGCAGTTGTCGGGGCAATGCCACAAACTCTGCGAGGCAGCAAACTGGGCATGGAGCCTGGTCAGGCTGTGCCAGAGCCCTCGCCTCCCGCAGCACCCAGCGGCAGGAGGGGCAGAGATGACGCCGCTGGCTCAAGTCCACGGCGGGGAGACGGGGCAGAAAGGCAGGCCGGGAGTGCTGCCATGTGCCGGTGCTGCAGAGATAAGGAGCGATGCTGGGGGAGGGCTTCCTCCAGGCTCCGAGGCTGCCTTCCAGGCAAACCCATTCGCTTTATCAGTCCTCCAGCAGCCTGACCCTCGCCGCTGGCTGTGGGAGGGTTACCTGGCGGTGCCGCAGCTCAGATCCACAGGCAAGCGGTCTACCAACTAACCTGCTTTTGGGTATAGCCAAACATGCCTCCCCAGGCTGTGCCTATTCCCAGTCTGATTCTCCAGGGTGGAGAGCTTTCTGGGAGCCAGAAAGGGATTTCTTCTATGCATGGCTACGGTCACTCAGCATCAGCTAGTGCCACTGCCCAGGCAAGGCCCACAGGCTTGGCCAGTTCCTGAATCTGGACGGTACAAGCCACGCACATGATGCTACGTATACGTGTCTGCTGCAGGCTGCTTCTCTGACTAGCAATTCCCCTAATGCTAGGGGCTGAAGCTCAAACAGGCTTTGCCCCACATCCTTTCCCTTCATCTTTCCCCCAGCATTACCCCTTCCCAGGGCTCTCCAGCTAACCTCAGCCTCCTTCTCGGAGCAGGGCAGAGCAGACAGAGGCAACAAGAGGAAGACCGCACACCGCAGCCGTGCCGGAGCCCAGTGAGAGCTGTGGCACACGCATCCCAGGCGGCGAGCGGCTCTGCATACCAGAGCACATCCATCTGCGTCAAGGAGTGCACGAGAGCGCCGGCGCGCGCGTAAGACGCCGGTCTGTGCAGCACACCCGGTCGCGGACCTGCGCCTCTGCCTGTCGTAGCTGGAGGATCCATTTCCCATTGAGTACAGGAGAAAATTACTGGGATCAGAGACAGGCTCTTCTCTCACCCTTTCTGCTCCACATCCCACGGGTCAGAGTCACGCTGACAAGGGGCTCTGGTCCCTTCCACCCGGGACCACTTGGCCAGCTGCAGCATTTTGACTACAGCCGCATGCAGGTTACTCAGGACAAGCCTTGCTGGTGCTGCAATAGGATAAGTCGGTCCAGCATCACGTCTCCAGCAGGGTCACACAGTCCAGCTGGGTCAGGAGACCCTGCCACCCGGGAATTAAGCCCAGACTAGACCATCCTTTGGCCAGGGAGGGAGTGACAATGTTCGGGGCTGGGATATCACGTATTTAATAGGGAGAAAGAACGATTTTCTGCCAAAGCTCAGGACTGTATGTCAGAGCTGCTGGTTCTCCCTGGATTTTTACACTCCTGATCCTCACCATGTACGCACAGAGCCTTTCTCCCTTCTCAGGGCAAAGAAAACCAAGTTTTCTTTGCCGCACGGGGTCCCATGGGCACCTGCAGCTTGCCCTGCACGCCACCCCTCCTCTCATCAGGATGCTCCAGTTCCCGGGGTCTCTTCTAGGGAGGCAGGGTGGGCGATCCATAGTGCTCAATGCATCTCATCAGTGAGATCAGAGGCAGAGCCAACACCGTGGTCACGGTGTCACTGAGGGCACAGCACTGGGCAAGCACCTGAACGAAACTCAGCAGCCACCAGCAGGACAGGCCCAGCAATTTAAATGCACGTGCTTAAACTAGCCTGTCACCGCTGAAAAGATGGGCTTCCCTACAAGCTCTGGGAGCCCCCGAGAGAGCAGCCATAACCTACATGAGCTCTTAGACAAGAACGGCTCCCTGCCGTAGTCCTCAGGCAAAGGGGAAGCCGAGGGATGTGCCCTACAGCAGTTAGAGCAGCCAGGGACTGCTCCGATCTCAGCCAGACTGTAACGATTTCCTGCCAGCCCCCCATTTGTGACTAACAGAGGGCTAACACCCCATCTGCAACACCTCCCTCCAGCCAGGCTGGGGAGAAGAGCAGTGATGAGATAGCCAAGCTGCTCTTGCTTCTGACGTCTCTCCCACACCAAGGGGATCCCTTGCAACTGCCTTGTGTTCCCCTTCTGCAGCCCAGGTGGCTAAGAAGAGTGGTAGAGCATCCCTCCAAAGTACAGTGACAAAACCTTGCTGCCTTCAAATAGCACGTTTCAGGCCAGCAAGCTGGAAACTTTCAGCAGAGGAGTACCAGTTAATTCACCCACCTTTATGTCCATGGCATGCTTCTGCAGCACAGGTGATGCCAGAGGGCAGGATGAGAAGAGAGGATTTTGGGCAACGAAGGTGGAGAAGTTCAGGCTTTCTCAGTGTGGATGCTAAGCAGCAAGAAGTACATGAAGTTGTTGCTTCTGCTGAAACGGTTCCTGGTTAACAAGGACAGACACACAGAGCACGACTCTGAGAACAGGCCATCTACCAAGGTGAACAGAGGATGTTACCATTTCCGAAAGCCCCGAACCAAGCCTTTCATTTCTGGGTTCTCCTTCTCACAGAAGCTCTGTGCTCCCTGCAGTTCTCCCTTTGTGGTGCTTGAAAAAGTAGAGCAGCCTCCAGGCTGCTAACTTAGATGGTGCTGCAGTGACCCTCATGGAGTATTCCCTGGGACCAGCTTTCACCTCCTAGACAGAGCCCAATGAAGCGTCAGCCCTTTGTTCCAAAAATCACATCCAACGTTATCTGATCCAACATAAAGACCAGATGTGGAACTTCTTTAAATGAAAGCTTAGGTGGGGGAGCATACCTGTGCGAGGGGATGGAGCTGAATGGCCAAGTGCCTGCTAGCCCAGCCTGAAAGTTTTAAGGACTAAACCACCTTTTCTGGTTGGTAACACAAATCCAAGTTTGCTAAAATTGGAAAGCCCACCGTGTGGTTCGCCACCAGTGCTCACCCTTCCTGCAAGCTGGAAACCCCTATTGTCTCGGCAGCCCTGATCAGCCCCCCGCCCTTGGCAAGGGGATGCTCTCTTTTACTCAGCACATCCTGCAGCCCTCCGTACACATCCTGGGTGGGCTGGCCAGCTGGCTCACACCGCCTGAACTTCAGGATGGAAACTAGCTGTGTCCTCTTTCCACCTTGCTGTGGGAAGGGAAACAGAGATTTCTGCCATCCATCCCTTCCCTAGCTCTTTTTGCTGGCCCCTCTGGTGCTCTGCCCTACAGGGCACCCTGAGCAGACAACATTAAGGCTAGGAAAGCAGCTAGACTTGGGCTTTCCTGCTTAACTACACATGAAAAATCCAGTTTTAGCCCAGGCAGGCATTTAAAAGCCAACTTCCCTCTTCTGTCAAGGCAAAATGTGCCTGCAGGCACCCGGGACTGTCTCTTCTGCATTTTGGAGAGATCCTGCCTTGCAGGCGTTGCCTTTTACCCTCTGCAGCCTTCACCAGTTCAGAGCATGTTGGAGAGGCCCAAGCGCTGGCTACACCAGTGATGCTGCAAATTCAGGTGCCATGCGTGGGAGCAGCTGCAAATGCAATACTGGGGGGGGGGGGAACAGACAAAACCAAACCACCCAAAAATCCCAGGGCAGAAGGCCTGCACAAACCCTACAGTCCTGGCCTCCTGGCTCCCAGCCTTGTGTTCAACGCTCATTCATCTCAGGATACAGTTCCAGTTTTCACTGTGGTCTTAAAGCTCCCCATGAAGTTGCTCTCACTGACCTTCACAATTTCTTTTCTCTCTGCCCCCACTTCCAGCAGGGACTCCAACTGCTGCTGCCTCCCAGCAAAAGGGTCTCCATGACCTTTGTAATTCAACACACTGGGAAAGGCTCAATCCATCCTCTCTATTCCTAGCCCAACACAGACCTTAAAAGCCCTCTTTGTTCCTGCTACAAACCCTACCCCACAGCCGTGGGTTAACCCTTAGGGCACTGCCTCAAATAAAGAGTGCTTCACAGAAGCGAGGCAGGTTGCAGTGTCTGTGGGAAGCTGGACCTACCCTCCACCTGCGGAAGAGCTGTGCTGACAATCTGCTGGTGGCTTGCAGGACACATCGGATGCACACAACAGGGTGGGGGGGAGATGTCTCTGACCGTCCTCATCGTCAGTACAAACTCCTACCAAGATGTGCACGTGGGGACCCTGTGGAGTCCCACACTGCTGCAGCGACATGGGCGTGGGTTAGGCTTGCAACTCTTTATAGTCTCCTGGTTTTGCTCTGCCTGCCCTCAGTTCAGCAGGTTTATTACAAAACACTCTCCACGCAGGCAGATTTGGGGCTGCAAGGAAGGAATAGGGGTGAGGAAGGAAGTAGGTGGGACCGGGCACTCCCCTTGTCACTCCTCTGCTCCTGCCCCTTGGTACAGCCATTGCTCCATGCCCAGGTGCAAAGCAGAGACAGCGAGGGACGTCATTATCTCCTCAGCCTGCACGTAGGCAAGAGCGCAGTGACAGCACTCCTGATTCCTGCCTTGTCTGAGATAAGCTCAGACCCACATCCCGAGCAGCAGCCCATAAATCACACGTTGGAAGAAGCAGTGCCGTGGGACTATCCGTAATCATATGCCCTGCACATGGGAATGCAGAGGGGATGGAAGGTGAAGCCAGCCCTCCCTTCCCTGGCACAGGAGAAAGCAGTATGGAGCAAGGGCTGCTTTGCAGCACCAAAAAATGCCAGCCCCACAGCATGCCGAAACACCAGCTCCATGGTAGACAGAGCAGGCTTGCACCGCTGCACCCCAAAACACCACCTCTGCAGCCAGGATGGGGTAAGGCCACCTTGCAGCACCCCAAAATGCCATTTCCTACCAGCTGCTGTAACTTCCCCTCTACCCCTTTCTGGTTGTGCTCCACCCCTCCCTGCTCCCCAGGCCACAGGGAAACTGAGTCACAGTGTGCTGTCCCTGCCACGAGGAAGGAGAGCGGGTGGGCAGCCCCTAGCACTGGGCACAATGTGAGGAGTAGGGCGAGAGTGGTACTGACACCTCTGAAAACCCCAGCGATGGGGAGAGATAAAGATACCCCCATGTCCTGTGCTAAGCAGCTCTCCGAATTACAAGTCTCTGTTCCCACCTCTCCTGAAGCAGAAGTCGGCCCGACTCTGCTGCTAGCCTTATGGACTGCACCCAGCTCTGCTGGGCTTCATCTGGCTGTGCAGACTGAGCCACACGCTCTCTGGCACCAGAGGGGACAGGGACATGCAGGGCTCTGCACTGGATGCACATAACTTAGCATAGCCCAGAAAAGAAAGGTAATGCCACGTAGGAACAAAAAACAAACAACCAAACAAACAAAGACCCAGATATAGCATTATAAACCAGAAGAGTGCCCTGGCTCCCAAAAAGCTGGTAGCAGACTAGACGTTTCCTTGAGAGTAGAACATTGCATTCTTTACTTTGAAAGATTCATGCATTTGAGCAAAGACTTGGATTCTCCAGTCCAGCTCTAGGAGCTGATGGGTTTCCAGGTACTGTCCTCAGCCTCTCTGTTTTCACCACACGCCTCCAAAAACCCTTTGGGGCCCTGCTCACCAGTTAAGCCTTCCCAGGGCCAGGTCCCGTCTGCAGCCCTTGCTCTAGCTGAGCACAGCAGTGCTCACCCACACCAGCATCCTTTAAAATCCCTGCGTCTGGTGCAGTAGCAAATCACCACCCATCTACCTTGCAGGCAGAGAAGCTAAAGGTAAAGATTTGTTCATTCAGGCTCCAGGTCAGACATCTCTCTAATGTTATTAAAGTTATGGTTTCTTTACAGCATTTCTCAAGATCTCAGTGGGGTTAAGAGCCCAGCATTGTCCAGTTCAACTGGGCCACCAAATGGGAAGGCAGAGCTCAAGCTGCAGAAAATGCACAGCTATTATGCACTGCCCATCTGCAAATCTCCTGGCATCTTTCCCCAGGCTCCCGTCTCTTGGTTGTCTCGCTCTGCCTTCCTGGGGGCTCTCTGAAAACACACCCTTTCTCCCCTCCCTGGGCAAGTGTGTTCAGGTGGTACTTGCTGCTGTTGTCATGCAAAGCATAACATAATTGCCAATATCCTTGTCCCAGCTCTATATCCCAGGACAACATAACAGTAGATTAAACTCATTATCCCCTATCACTTTATGGCACAGTCTTTTCATTTCTCTGTTAACACACATCTGAGACGTATCGAGTTTCAGGCAGGCTCACTCCAAAGGAAATTCCCCGTTCCTTCCTTACAAGGAGTTGCACAAGCAATACCTTTTCTTTTTGGTAGCAAAAAAAGCCCAAACCAAGCCACCACCGCCACCAAAAAAAAAAAAACCCAACCAAAAAAACCAAAAAACACTCAAAAAAACCCACTTGGAGGTTCACTTAAGGACAGAATTTGACTTTTCTTTCCAGACCACCACTTTGCTCAGACCTTTCTCAGGCTCTGGAGGGCAACATTCTCACTTCTGCTCACACTGGTGCAGCTCCATCAGAGCATTTGGAGTGCTGTAGTAAGAAAGCTTTCAAGGGTAAGATGCCTTTTCCTTCCCAAAAGCTACCAGCACATGAACACAGGCATTTCCTGGTAAACTGCTCCTCCTTGCTTCCAGCCTCTGCTACAGGGCTGGCCTCTGATAGCAGCCTTCCTCCGGAAGCTCCACTGCGTTTTGCTCAGTTACTCTTAACAGTATGATATTGTAGGGAAACTGAATTAAACAGAGCTGTAATCTATAATAAATCATTCCTACTGAGCTGCCAGGGAGATAGCTGCACAGGAGAAAGAAAGGAGCTATAAGTCTGTTTCCTCAACAAATCTAGGCCATGAAACAGCCCGATGGTTACAGGGAACAGGCACAGCAGCAAGAGGAGCACTTCCAGGGTGGCAGATTGATGCCACCGATTGTTGTGTTCTCTTTATCCAGGTTTATCACATAGCCAGGACAGACCATTGCAAATACCTTAAGATCCGAGACTGTCAGCCCAGGGAAGAGGTCAGCAGCCCAGCCCCAGACAAAAAGCCTGAGAATATTCTAGTTCCTCAAAACTGCTCATATTTTTAGCTGCTGCTGCTCCTAGAAGATGAATTGAAAGCAAAGCTCAGACCCACTATTTGATGCCATAACTGCTTTATTTTCCTGGCAGCCACAGCAGAGAGGACCTTGAGAATTACCCTCTTCGTACACCACTGGCCCAGCTATGCTAATCTCATCAGTAGTGCAAACACTGGTATAGAAAGGACTGGAGTGACTGTGCTAACCTGTCTACACTATGCTCCCTCTGCACAGCTACAGCACTGCAGACTGGCAGCAAGAGAACCCCAGTGCGCAGAGTCCAGGCGTTTTCCCCAGCTCTGAGTTGAGCAAAGAGTTGGCTCTTGCAAACTATTCTTTATGCATCTTCCAGACAGGGCAACCTGTACAGTACTGCTGGGCTCGACTATCTTCTCACAATTTAGGGAATGCAGGTAGAAACACCCACCGAGTCAAATTTCCTCTTGGCCCCAACGATCCATCATCTCTCTGCTGAAATCCCCAGCACTCTTTCTGCAGCAGCAGCATTAAGGTTGCTGCTGATGTCCAAAAGGACACTGGCCATCTTTTCAGAGTGACACTGCTCAGGACGGTGTCCCCGTCTGACTACTAGCAGGTATGCACGTCCCGGACTTGCCTAAGGCAATGGCAGCAGCAGAGCGCAGCAGCACGTAACCCACACAGTACTTTCCGAACTTCATCGCTGCAGCTCAGCCAGGAGGAAATCTCTCTTGGCTGCCTCTCCCCAAATGCTTATTCCAGCACTGCCTGTCTTAACTCCTCCCCAAATCAGGAGCTGAGTATGTGACCCCACTGCCTTTGGGCTTTTCTGATCCTTTGTGCTGTGCTTAAAAACGTGTAGTGTGAACAGGCAAGACAGAAAAAGAGGGAGCAGCACTTTCAAAGATGACATGGTTATAACTCATCAGGTCACAGCGCCCAGGAGCTCGAGTCTCGGGCTAGGATCTTGGCATGCGAGGCACTGTACAAATGGCAAGAGAGAAAACACCCTCTGCCCTAGAAACTGGCAATTCACACCCGAACACACACGCATAACCCAGAGCCTTAGCTGCTGGGCTCTGCATCCATTCCATGATATTTCATAGCACATCTTGGGGCCTCAGTCTGGAGGAAAGATCAGAAACAATGGGCTGTGAAAGTGGAGTCAGAGAGAACAACAGTTTGGCTCAATGGATTCTGACCATGCTCTGCCATTCTCCGCACCTGTAATATATTGTAACACCAATTCTCGCACCAAGTGCTGAAGGTCACATACACACACGAAGAGCAGCACTAGAGCTGCTGATCTGAAATTGCCTTCAGTGTCAGGTACCAGCGTTCCAGCTTCCTCCGTGTGAAGGAAGCTCCAGCTGCCAGTGTGGAGAAAGCTGTTCCCCTCTGAAAAGGGAAGGAGCCTGTCGGAAGGAAGCGCACCGCTGTCTGCCGCAAGCAGCTTTCCCAGAGGCTCCGTGTTCCAGCTTCCTCTTCCTTGTTTGCTCTCTCTTGGGAACACCAGGGTCTGGAGTCCAGGGGACATTTTACAAACAAGTCTAGCCTATTTGGGAGTTCCAAGATGACTGGAACTGTGGCACTGGACAGCGTTGGGCAGTCTATAGAGATCTTATAGTCACCCTAAATCAGAGATGGGCACTATGGCAGATTGGATATGGTGAAATGGTTTTCAGGGGAATTTCTGAGGCTTTGTACCCTGGTTCAGAGCTGGAAGGAGTGGTCACAGATCAGGCTAGGATCGTGACATTTGTGAGTGCAGGGCCATTTGGGCAGCTCACAGACAGGCATCCTTTCCCCTTCAGTTTTGCCTGAACATCCTAGTCCCAGACAAACTCTGGCCACAGGCACTACAGCAGTGTGTGCCACCCCACGGCAACCCCACACATCTGATCTGAGCATCCTCTGAAGGTGGGGCCGGCTCCTTCCCCTCTCGTTCTGGGCTGGGCGCAGAGCTGCAGGCAGGGCACTGTACCTCACTGCAACCACTGACCTTTGAGAGGTGTAACAAGAGAGGTTTACAGCTCACACAGACATCCATGTTGAGACCGGCAAGCTGTGCTTGCTGCCAGCCAGTCCCTTCCCCCTGGCTCGCATCCAGGGCTTTAGGCACATCATGGATGACAGGTCAGGTCTCAGTCACGCTTACATTATGGCCAGGCTGGAGCTGGCTTCCTGACCTGTTCTCTCTGTGCAGCAAGGGGCACGATGTCCCTTGCTTCCTTCAGCAGCAGGAGCCAGCTCTCTACCAGCATCTGGCAAGGGGTCTGCCCAAAGGCAGCTTCAGAAATGTTTAACCCCTCCTTTAGCTACCTCACAGGATGGTCTCAGACTGTATCAGAGGGCTCACTAGAGAGCCTGCTCTCCATCAGGGTACAGATACACTGAAGCAAGGCAAACCGGCTGTGTGAGGTAGATGGCACGGTACAGGGCCAGGTATCTTTGGAAGATGCAGGCATGGCTGGAGCCACTTACATTGATTAACTGAGGACGAGCAAGGCCAGCAGAATGACTTGCTTTCCTCCATGGTTCAATGAGAGGGCTCAGGAGACTGGTTTCTTTCTGGCTGGGCCTGCTCTGCAACTCAAGGCTTCAAACAGAACAGGTCTGCAAACAGGAGCTGCCTGCCCGTTCCCCAGCGAGGCGTGAAAGAGGCGAGACGATGGACAAAACACCCCTGGCCACCCACCCTGAGGCTGCTGCCCGAGGGGAATGGCGCCGGATGCCAGATTGCCATGCGGGAGCCCAGCGGTGCCGAGCCCTGGGACGGGGCTGCACTGAGGGCTGCGGCAGGCTGCACGCTTGCCCTGGCTGCTCCTCCACCGCGCTGCAGTGCAGCGATGCTGCCAGCGGCGAGTTGCCATAGCAATCCCCCCAAGCATGCCCCCCTGCCTCCCTCCTTTGTCTCTGCTCCCCCAAGCCTTGCCGTCCCCTCCCTGCTACCCCACACATAAAACCTGCTGCACAAGACCCAAAAGCCTCAGCATGCTCCTAAAGGGCTGTTCCTCACCCCGAGGAAGGAAGGGGGGCAGAGGGGGAAGCCCACCCCACAAGCCGTCATCCCCAGCCGTTTCCTGGGCAAGGTGCCTACTCTGGACCCGGGCTTATCACACCCCACCGTGCTCGGTCCCGAGGTGCGACACCGGAGAGCCAGGCAGCCAGACCTGGGGCACAGAGGCCTCTCTAGCTGCACCCCATGTCGTGCTGTGGCAGGCAGGGATACTTCAGCATCACCATCTGTCCCACGCTGCCTGCTCCACGGTGGTGACACGCAGCCCCTGCCCAGCCCAGCCCAACAGGGCTGCCTGCAGGTCAGAAAGCCCCATGAGCTCTTCCTAACTTGTGGCAGCACCAGGTTTGATGGAAATGGGGGTCCCAGACGCTTCTTGCTGCAGCCTGGTAGGCATCTCCTAAGTCTCTGCTCTCCAGTCCCAGCCCATTTCCACTTCAGGCAGGTCTGTTCTGCTGCACTGAACCTTGCTGTGGCTTGAACCGGAGACAGGATCCTGCTTCACTTCCTGTCCTAAAAACTGTTGTCTACTGTTGCTACGTGCTACTGAACAGTTACCCAACCTGGCATGTAAGCAGAGCTCCTCTCCCTTTCACCTCTCCCAGATGGGCAGAAGCTGCAAGGGGAAAACAAAGGACCCTGCTGAACCACACTCAGGTGTGATATCTGCCAGTATCTTTCAATGGATGACTTAATAGAATAGATAAAAAAGAACTTCTAAAAGCTCTGTTTCCCTCCCCATTCTGTCCTTCCCCAGATCTGGCAGGGCCCACCACAACTGGTTACATCACTTGAGGGTTATAGCAGAAGCTAGCGAAGCCTCAGTCCTGATCCAGGATGAGTGACAGAGCTCAGGAGACAGTGCAACTTCCTTCTGATACCATCAACCATGTCTTACACAGGCTAAAAATAAAGATGGGCCAAAACTGCAGAGCCACATCTTGCCTCAACAGGAGACTTAGCAAAGCTCAGCACTGCTGAAAAATCACCTGAGCAGATGGAAACCAAAAAGTGTAGAGAGGCCAGAAGTCTTAGGTGTACAAACAAAGGAGAGGCTGGGAAGCCTCACCCTGTGCTGGGCTGGAGGATGGAGCTGGCAAATGCCAAGCAGCCATCCAGCCGTACAGAGAGGGCCAGAGCCGGGCTCTCGTCTCACTTGGCTGCGGGTTTTGGAGTATTTCCAGACCCAGAGGCTTCGCAGAAGACTGCTTTCTGCACCACCTGCACCCACCTGAGACAACAGGAACTGATTGCTGCAAACAGGAGGGATGCTGCATTTTTGGCAGGGAAAAGCTGGAAAGCCACAGCCTGCTTCCCACCACGCAATGCGTGGGCACCCACAAAGCAAGGTCCAAAGGGTGCTTGGCACTAGGGCTAAAAAAAGGGGTCACATCTGATATGGCTTAGACACTTTGGGTAAGTGAGGAATTCAAAGTTCTTCCTAATCCCTGGGACACTATGCCCCAGCAAAACCTTTGCACATGAGGATACGGGACTCTCACATAGCTCTTAGCAGGGAGCCGCAGGATCGCACACAAATAGGAGCTTAGAGGGACACTGGCAATGTTCGGAGGCCTAAAATTAGCCTCAGCAGATGATCCTCTGCTCCATTCTTGGGAGCAGCGAGAACCGAACAAGGATCCAGCTGTCCCAACGCTCCCATGAACAGGATCTTTGAATGCCCGACCTACTTGCAACAGAGATGGTAGGGCAAAGAGGGGATTCCTCACATAACTCCAGTGCCAGTACTCACGAGGACCCCAGGGCCCCATCTCTGAAGGGGGGAAGCATTTTCTTGGGGTTTCCAGTGGAAAGAAGACCTACTCCTAGATCAGCTGGTCGGACCAAGGGGCAATGGCAGCCCACACACACTAAGAGCAGGCTGAAGGACATTAGGCTGACCACTTTCTCTTGAAGATATAACCTCCACTTTGCCCAGTCTTTTGAGTTTGCCAGCAAAGCATTCCATCCCATTCCCGACAGAGGCACTGCAAGTCTGTCCAAGGGTCTGCAAGCTGTATTGGCTTCCAGATTACTGCCAGCTGCACTGAACTGAGCTAACATGGTTAATTCAGCCTGCATATAGGTTCACTAATATCACCTGGGTTAGGCGATATCCAAGCCAGAGAGAAGAGGTTCATGCTATGACCAAGTAATGGGAGAAGCTGCTGCATTACACATATAGGGGAGATTTGCTGTCCTTGGAGGTATCAAGCTATTTGGTCAGCGGGGGTGGAGGGCAGAGGGGGAAGAAAAGTGGATCCAACACGGTGAGCCTTGTGTTAAAATGCCTCTTGTCAAACAGCTGGGGAGCCCTGAGAGGATGCTGTGAGCTTGGTGGACTGGGATGTGCAGGCAGCTCCAGCAGAACCGAGGGCAAACCTCTTCTCTGGTCTTAGCCACATAACACATTTATTTTCCATCTCTAAGAGAGACATAAGATCCCAGCACGGAGCAGGTATTTGTGATTGCCACAACTCAGCTGGATAAAGGGGCTGCTCTGCTGTCACCATGTTGTTTGGTTGGGAGTCTGCAGCACACAGCACTGACATGAGCAAAGGACTTTTTCCTTCTTTCCTCTTAACTTCCCAGGTAAATCTACCCCTGCCTCACTCACTGTGGGTACCACTTCAGCATCAGGCTGAAGGACGAGATGGCCTGAGGCCCAGTTTCCAGCTGTCTCTGGACCGGCCCCAAGCTTCCCTGGCAGACACATCAGAGCGCGCCACACAGCCTGGGCAGCAACATGTCCTGAACAGCAGCTTCCCCATATAACCTCTCCTGGCCAAACTGTACCCAAGGTCTGGGGTGAGAGAAGGGCTCAGCCTGCCCCCCCGCAGGCACGTTGCTGATGAGGGTTCCCTTCCCGGTGGGAGCACATTGCGCAGGTGGGGCGAGCACTGCTGGATCCCAGGCAGGCACACAAGCATCCAGGCACAGGGATGGGGCAGGAAGCCCACAGCCATCTCAGCCTGCTCCAGGCTGGTTACCTCGGAGCAGCAGGGGCCTAACCTTCACATTTCTTGACAGTGGCAATACAAAGACTACCAGTCCTCCTGAAACACTTCACTGTTACTCTAAGCCTCATACACCATGGTCAAGGGCCTCCTCAAGCTACAAAATCCTGGGGAAATGCAGGCAGAGCTCACCCGCTTCTGATAAAAAGCAGGATCACGTCTGCCACGAGCTCTGGGTGAAGTCTCAGCTCTGTCTGTTCAGGTGAAGGACAGCAAGCAGCAGAGACCAGCAGCTGGGAAACGCTCCCATTCAATACTGCTGGTACGGAGAAGGACAAGTGCAGCGAGCAGCAGACTGCAAGCTCCCAAGGGCTTAAAACACACCACCCTTGAGCTCCCGACAACGGTGTGCAGGGTTCAACAGTCTTAACAGCACTGGTTGTACACATCCAGGCTGCCTTCACCACATTGCCAGCCAGGTGGGAGGCAGGAGCACCCAGCAAGCCTGAGCTGTGGGAGCACCTCACCTGGGTGACACCTACTCTACAGAGATGTCCCTGCGGGCCAAGGGGAGGAGAGCATGGGGTTCCCCTGCTTCTTCACACAGGCCTGGTGAAGGAAGAGAAACCAGTGATGATTGAACGGGTGCTAACCTTGGTTTAGGGCTGAAGCAGATGGGAAAGGCAGCTCTCAGCTGTAAGCACCCTCAGCGTGGTCTTGGGGTTGCTTGTTCCGGCTGTCTTTGGTCATCTGTAAAGACAAGTGCACAGACACACGTTCAGCTCAGCTGGGAAATACCCTGCCCATGCAAGAAGACCTTCCGAACATCGGGTGGGCAGTAATTGCTCATCCAAGCCAAGCGAGTTAGTGGCCTATGCACAGAAATTACAGACCCCCCGCACCCCAGCACCTCAAAGATCCCGCCATATCTTTTACCAGTGCTGAGGCCGCCCCTCCAGCTGCAGCCCTGACTCCCTCCTGGGATTCCAGTTATCACCCCCGTTCCCTGCATAACCCCGGGTGGGTGCACAGTTGGTTCCCTAGAGAGAGCTGCTAAGGTCACTGCCACCGTCCCCATTCCCTGGATTTCAGTGGGAAGAAAAGTCCTTTCTGTGCCCTTGGCTTTGTTCTTCTCCACCAGCTGTACACTGCTCTACCACACAGGCTTTGCCAGTACTCGAGTGGGTGCGCTGGCATACGGTTTATCTGCAAGAGCAGGCTCTGGCTGTGGTCCCCACAGGCCACCCACTAAACCCCACAGGGACACGAAGCCAGGGCAGGGAGGGCCAAACTCTGCTGCGGGGAGACACCACTCCCAACAACCCAAACAGACCAAGCCAAATCCAACACTGCAGCGTTTCCCAGGCTACAGCGAAGGGGGAAAATGACAACTGCTTAATAGAAATCTCCAAGAGGCCTGCCAACACCGTCACAAAGACGTTGTTTAAGACTCCTCCCCGGGCTGCCAGTGCTGTAATTACAGACTACTGGAGATCGCACTGTGTGGGGGCTAGGTCCTCATGCCCAGTAGGTCCTGAAAACTGGGACAACATCAGCCTCCCCAAAAACGGGTCTGACATTCCGCTGGTCACAGGCATGATGAGCAAAAGCTGTGTAGGGGCGGTCCCTGCTCCCCAGCCTGCCCTCCCAGCCTCCCCAGCCTACCACCCTGCGGTACCACCGGCAGCGGAACCCAGCTCCGACCAGAGCCGCAGCAGCAGCGAGCAGAGCACTGCGGGCAGCCGCTCTGCCAGTCCCCCAGAAGCACAGCCTTTAAATCGTGATGTGGGGAGGCACCCCCACAGTAGCTTACTGGTGCGCCGGTCCTTAAAACAGTCATGAAGGCACCCAGAAAGTTTGTGCTTAATGTCACCTGCACCTACACAGCTAGCAGGTCAACCTGCACCAGTGTCCCAGGAGAGGTCCCACCTGGAAGCTGTACCAGCTAGTCACCAGGGCTATGCTTCCGGAGAGCTTTCAAGGAGAACAAGCCCCAGTAAGTGTAGCATGTGTGTATGTAAATAGACATAAATTTAAAACCCTTCACCAATTCCCTGCTCTACCACACTGTCTTTCAGAGAAGGCTCAAAATGCTCCAAGCCTGAGCAGTGACAAGAATTGCTTTGGACATGGCTGAAGTACTGCCACCCACTTACTGCTGTAGCACAGGATGCGATGGCGATGCATCCGACAGGGATGGGTTGAAAACATTCCCCAGGAAGAATGCAACTACCCCAAATGGACTGAGGCCAGGAGATCTGGATTATCACCTCAGCTCTTGCATAAAGGGCTTTGCATCTTTGTTCACTTCCAACAAGAAGAATCACAGGGTTGACATCAGCCCTGGCCTGGGACATGGATTTGTTACTAAAAAGCACTTCCAGCTGAATCACTAACTGCACTTCTTACAGTACACAGGACTCCTTTGAAGGCTTCCCATCTACGTATTGTTCTCCCATCACGCTGCTTAGCTGGGGGGTTGTCCAGGCCACAACACAGGCAAGTATGACTGCAAACCACCGGTCAGTCCTGAAAAAGCTCTCTGAAAGGCAGAGCATGTGAGCTCAGCTGCTCTTCATTCAGGATTCACAACCAGCTGAGGACACTGACAGAAACGGGGAAAATATGTTAATTGGCAGCTGGGCATTCACAAGGCTAAGCAAGCCAGACTATGAAAGAGAGGGGCAAAGGCAAAGGGAGGATGAGTATTTGCAAGGACACTTCCCAGACAAAGAAATTAATTTCTAAAGCAACCCTCAAACTTTGCGAGACCAAGTTCTCTAGGGGTTATATTCACCTGTCTCACTTGCTCACGAGCAAAAGCAAAATGGAAAAACAAAGGAAGAGAGCTGGTCAGAAAACAGACTCCAGGGAGCAGAGCTGCCAGGTGCTGCAGACAGAAGGAAGGACCAGAAACACGCGATGGCGTTACCAGGATGCAGGGACCCACGCAACCCACTGGAGGAAGGCAGTCCCTGGGAGTGATGTGCGGTGGAGAGGCATCAGGCAAAACCCTCCCACAGAAGACTCTCACTGCCAAGTAACCCACAACGACACCCTCCACAAGCCATCTGTTAGTGTACGAATATCTCCCTTCAGGATTTCTCCCGCATTACCCTTCACACCTGTCCTGCTTCAAACCTGACTTATTAATTCCTCCAGACATGGAAGCCTCCAATAATTTGATTACAGCTACACTGATATAGTGCTGAGGACACACTTTTCTAACCAATATGGCTTCACTTTTTCCTTTCACATCTGTGGTGGCATACCTATGAATGACATGCTTCCTTGTTCTGCATCCAGGAGGTGTCCTGGCCCCCAGGCACTGTACATTTCCACACAGCACATGATGGTGCCTACCAAATCTAGCAGGGGACAAGTGTGGGCAGGCCCAGAGCAGCAGAGGCAGGTAAAGGACTCAGGAAGAGTCAAGAGTCATTGACTTTCAAGAGTCAGATCAATAACTATCCCCTTGAACCACTCTCAGACTCAGAAGCAGCGAGGAATGTCCGGGCACCTCTGGCCTCTGCTACTCAGCACGGCCACGCAGAAACATGCCAAGGCAAGCAGTTGGTAGCACGCAGCAAGGAGGAAGACCAGAGGCACAGATGTGCTTCTCTGCCCTCAGAGGTCCCTTGAACTCAGGGAGTTAACTTCTTTTCCTCCTCCTGCTCTGCATGCTCAGAAGAGCTGAAACTGCTGCGGGAACAGGGGCTGGGAAAGCTCAGCACCACAGCAGAGGGAGGGTGTGCGGACTGGGTGCTTCATCGGCCTTGGACAAAGCCGCCAGGAGTGAAACAGCAACCCTACCAGTAAAATTAAAATGACAAGTTATTCCCTAAAGTCCATTTCTGGAGAGAGGGCAGACGTGAAGAACAGAGCATTGAGAGCTGCTCTGCCCCAAAGCCACTGCAGGGTGACCTGCCACCAGCTTTCCTTCTGGCAGTGGGCAAGAAACCTCTCACACGGGGAACAGAAACAAGGCATGTGGCAGAGCTGAAACGGCCCCAGCCCTGCCCCACTTGCAGGCTGGACCTCAGTCCACAAGCCCAGCTCCCCAAGGACCGCAGCTCTATGGCTGGGGCGACAGGAGGGCTCTGCTGTCCCCACACATCCTGCCCACCCCAGGGTCCATGGGAAGGGACGCGTTTGGGCCCCACGAGAGTCAGCAGGAGCCTGGCAAAACGTTACAGGAGCTGCCAGGAGGGTGCAGATCCCAGCCTGCCACGATGCCCAAAGGGGCTGCTGGGCTGCGCAGAGGGAGCTGCATGCTGGGACATGTAGTCCCTACCAGGTCCCCACTGCTCACCCACGCCAAGACCCACACGATGTGAATTGTTGCTGTGAAATAAGGCGGTGACGAGGCTTTACAGGATGACTTAATTCTCCCGGTCCTTAACCCCTTTCTAAAGCAGAGCCCAGCCAAAAGTAACTCTAGTACTGTCACATTGGGAGTCTTGTCCTGTTTCACCTGCCAGACCTTGTTCACCTTCTGCATGTGTTACCAAGTTTGCCCAGACCCTCCTCTGCGTCAGGGTTCAATCCTGCTACACTCCCCACAAGGTCCCAACTTCCCCTCTTTGCTAAGGCTAACGGAGACAATTCAGGCAGAGGAGGACAGGTCCGTAAGCAGATCTTTGCTTGTGTGATGCTTTTTAAAAAGGCACTGAGTGGAAGTGACTTTTAAAATACCCTAAGACACAGCACAGCATTCCTCTACCATACACTTTCCACAGCAGCAGCGAACTCCACGCTCCTTCCTCAAAAAATAAAAGCAAGCTGGAAACCCTGGAGATAAGTCTGTGCCCCTCGTACACATCACCAGACAGGTCACGTTCACAGGTGGGTTGTGAGCAAGCCCACAGCCCCAGCTCCCATCACGCAGCCATCCCCTCTGCCTCCCCTAACGCACAGCAGCTTTCTAAACATAATGTCTGGGACTGCCAAGAGTATGCTGCGCACCGCCCGTGTGGTTTCTGTAGAAATCGAGTGCCTTGGCTACAGCAAAATGCCTGAAAACCCCACCAGGTCTCTAGCTGCTGATTTTGGTGGGTAAACGACCCCCACGATGGGTCCTTCCGCCCGTGGTGGCTGTCACCAGAGGGCAGCAGGCCTCTCGCCACGGATGCTGGGGTTCACATCCGCTCCAGCGCTGTTTTCGCAGCCCCACGCCGAAGGCTGTGATCTGCCCACGGGGCAGGTGCCAGCCAAGCAGGCGCTGGATGAGCCGCGTCTCCCGCTCCCTGCCCCGGTGGGCTGCGTGGCCGGGCCACGGCGGCACGGCCCCACTGCCACGGATCCCTCGGGCACGGGTGTCCAGGGGGGACAAGGACAGCCAGCGAGTCCCAGCCGGTTTGAGCCGATGCCCCGGAGGAGGAGGAGGCCCCATCCTGTCCGCAGAGCCGTGGACGGGCTGTCCCTGCCCGTGTCACGCCGCAGAGGACGTGGCCTTGGCGGGCGAGACCAGGGGACAGCACAGCCTCCCTGAGCTGCCGGGAGCCTTGCTGCCAGGCTAGGAGCCAGGACAGGGGGCAACCCCCAGCAGCAGCCCGGCTCACAGCCCCGCCGTGTCCCCCCAGACCTGCCTCTGCCAGACCTTCCCTCCACAGCCCCCCCGAGCCCACAGCCCCCCCGGGCACCGACCCCCGGCAGAGGGGGGGGCACAGCGTCCCTGCCACAGCCGCCCCCCCCAAGCCGCTCTGCGGTCACCCCGCCGCCTGCCGCAGGCTGCCCCCCGCACCCCCTGCCACAGCCCCCGGCCCCGGCCCCCCGCCGGTCCCAGCACTCCCGGCTACAGCCCCCGGTCACCGGCCCCCTGTCGACAGCCCCCGCCGCTACCCTGTCGCGGTCCCCTCCCCGGCCGTGGCGCCCGCAGCTCTCCCTCGCCCCCCCGGCCAGGGCCCCCCACTCCCAGCGTCCCCCCCCCCCCCCCCGAACCTTCTGGAACCGGGGGGATGGGGGGGGGAGCGGCGGGGACGGGGCGCATTGACCCCTCCGGCGCCGGACAGGCGGCCCGCCCCCCCCGGGGCGGGGTCTGCTCCGCGGCCCTCGGCCCTGCCCGCCGCGGCCCCGCCGGACCCACCAGCGCCCCCTCCGCTGCCGCTGCCGCCGCCGCCGCGGCCCCGACTGCTGCGCGGCTCCGTCCGCTCCTTCCGGGTGCCGGCGGGGACACGCCCCCCGTGCCCGCCTCCCCCGCGCTGATTGGTCCGCTGGGCGGGGCACGGCGCGGGGCGAGGCGAGCGGTGGGGCCGCGCGGCCAATGGGCGGGCGGAGAAGGGGTGAGGCACCGCGCCGAGGTCCCGCCCTCGCTCCGCCCCCTCCACGTGCGGGTGTGTGATGACAGCGGGGAAGGGGCGGTCCCAGGCGAAGCGGCTCCTCATTGGCCGCCGGCGGCAGGGGCGGGGCCTGACTCCGCGCCGGGGTGGGGGGGCTGCCATCGCCCTGACCCTTCGCCTCTGCCCCGGGCCAGGCTGACCTTTAACCTCTGACCTGACCCCGGCCCCACGGGCGCGACGTGTCCCGGCCCCACGGGCACCCCTCCGGCCCCACGGGCGCGGCGTGTCCCACCCCACGGACACGGCCGCCCCCGCCCCACGGGCACAGCATGTCTCAGCCCCACGGGCACCCCTCCGGCCCCACGGGCGCGGCGTGTCCCACCCCACGGACACACCCACGGGCACGGTATGTTCCAGCCTCAGACACCCTCCCCTCAGCCCCATGCGTGCAGCGTGTCCCAGCCTCACAGACACGCCCCCCCCCCCGGCCCCACGGGCATGGCCTCCCCCAGGTGGCACCTCCGGGCTGTCCCCCACCCCACAGACATGTCCCAGGTGGGACCACCCGGGTGTCCCCCACTCCCCGGGTGGTGCCGGTGGCCCACGGGCCCAGCCTGTCGGCCACCCGTGCAGCCGGGCTGGGAAATGGCACTGCCGGAGCCGGCCGTGGGTGCAGGACCCGCGGGGGCAGCTGCCCCAGGACGTGGCTGCTCAGAAATACTTCAGCACCCACCCAGCAGCCGTGGGGCACCGGGGCTCGCTCTGCCACCCGCCGGTGGGGCCCGGGCAGGACCCACTGCCCCGAGGGGCAGCAGCCCGGAGCTCACCAGCCTGACCACGGGCCATCCGGGTCAGGGAAGAGGCACCTCGACTTCAGCAATTTTGAGTGAAACTTGGTAAAAACCAGCCCCCCAGCCGACTCACCTCGCTCCTCAGCGAGCTGCAGCTGCAACACCGCTCTAAAAATAGCAGGGACCGGTACTGTCAAATGATAAATATAACCAAGATCTCGTCTTCTGAGAGTGCTAGCCTGCAGAGAGCTGGATGCGAACCGGCCGCCGAGCCCCAGTGCCCCCCTCGCCTTGCTGCCAGTCCGGGGGCATTATTTTTGGAGGCTCCGTCATGGACAAAGCCGTGCCGTGTGCTCTCCGGGAATAGCCGTGTGCAGGGGGGCAGCAGGACGGCCGGTCCTTTCACCCCCCTGCCCTCCACGTGCTTTTCTGCGGGGAGAAGTGGCAGCTCAATGTGCTGCTAGGCGGCCATGGAGCAGCTGCCGACACGGGACCTCGTCTCCTCCTGGGGCCTCAGCCTGTTGCCGTAGGAGATTTCTTGCTTAATATCCCCTGGCTGGTCCCAGTTTCAGGCTGTGGGCCATTAAAGGGTACTTAATATACGGAGCATTTTAATTTCTGAGCGTGACGACGGGAACACATGATCCTCCGGTGCTCCTGGTGGTTTAGGAGCCGCTGCCTCAAACTGCACGTGTGCAGGTGCCGGTTTCAGGAGGAAGAGCCCGGGAGGCTCAGCTCCCCCGTGCCCCTGCTCATCCCTCACAGCACGGGTTTCCTACACCCTCCCAGGGCAATATTTAGCTTTCCTGCTCTTTGGCCCCGTGTGTCAGCTCTGCTGAGCTGGCAAGAAGCTCTGGTGTCCAACCAGGATGGGAGCAGAGGCCGTGGAAACCAGAGATGGGCTGGAAATGGGTCGGTCCCCATCGCACAGCCACTTGTACGGGCTGCATTTTCCAGCTTAAACTGGCTGAAATGAGTTCAGGGTTAACAAATGGTTAATGAACCATTATTGGCCTGAACGGGAACTGAACTGGAACAACTTCAGTCGCAGCTGAACCCGCCGTAGAGCTGAATCCAAAAGATTTGCTGGTTCAGCTCCTCGGCTGTGGCGAAATATGGGCTCTTTTGTCCTTGACAAGAATAATACATTTCTGTTTATTGTGTGGGCAGCGAAGGATTAATAATATCCCAAGTTATTTACCTCCTGGTTTTGAGTGCTGAGGGTTTGTGAGCGATGTCCCTGCTGAGCACACTGTCCCTTAGCAACCTCCCCTGATTTTTAAAACACAGTCTCGTTCCAGAAACAGGTTTAAGGAGCAGGACGGAAAAGCTCCTTTCAACAGGCTGGGTGGGGTGAGGGTGCTCCCGCTCCTCCTGGGCGCAGGGCAGGACCTCCACCATGGCCGTTTGATGGGGAACAGTAACGCAGGCAGAAGACGGAGGTGGTTCAGAGAGCGTCTGGAAAACCTCCAGAGGCTTGGAGGGGATGGGGATGGGGGGAAAGTTACTGCACGAGCCGGACTGCTGCCTTGCAGAGGGACAGCCCGCCCAGGGCTTGCCAGGAGTGGGCTTCTTCCACTCCCTGCCAACCCTGGGGACCTGCAAAGGACTTTACAAGAGTCGGGTGAAGGCAAGCAGGGAGGTTTAAACACATGAAGCAGGGCTCTGCACCATGGCTGGCCACCTTCCAGAGGCTCGCCTGCCGGGAGGGCCAGGAGGAGGGTGTTTCCCCAGGAAGATGAGGTGTCCCGGGCAGTGCGCGGTGGAACGACGTCCTTCCGCGATGAGCTCTGCTGCCTGCGGGGCTTCCCCTTGAAGGGTGCACTGGCGAGGTGACTGGGTGCCACTGAGTTCATCGCTGGGTTAGTTCCCTCCCGGAGCTGCCAGCGCTGCCCCGACCGGCAGGCCCATGGGCTGGGACCGCTCAGCCTGTTTGCCAGGCTGGCTGTTCCTGCCGGAAAGGCTGTCGGGTGCCGAGCTCCAGCAGGCTGAGGAGCTGACACCAGCAAGGCTCCTGCTGCAGTTTTAATTTAATTTAATAGTTTTCATCACGGAAGGGTGACGTCCCCATGCACATGCTCGTTTTGTGGGTGTGGGCGGGTTTCGCAATCGCAAAAGCACCTTCGAAAAGTAAGCACATCATCTCCCAAAGCTGATGGGGCAAGATGTGCCTCCAGAGGGGGGATGCCACCCCCCGCATTGCCCACACGCTGCCTGCGCCGGCAGGCTGGCCCATGCTATGCACGCCCGATCCAAGTCCGTGTAGGGAAAGCAATAAAGGACCCGAGTGCAGAAACGAGCCCGGAAAGACCTGGAGCCCTGCCAGGGAGAGACTGCAGGGAATTTTAAAAGGCCCTTGGAGGAAGCCGGTGGGAATCCGCTGTCACGTTGTTCGGGGGCCCCTGGCAAGCCGTGCCGGGCTGGCGGGGTGCAGAGCGGCGGCAGGGCTGGACCGGGCACCCCGCGGTGACTCATGGCCTCATCCCAGCTGGCAGAGGAGACGGAGAAAGCCCAAGGGGCAGGCGTGCGAGAGGAGTGTTGGGTGCCACTTCCCCTCTTAATGGCGTGCCGTGCAGGCATCTCTTCATCAGGCTGCCGCAAAAGGGCTTTGGCTTTTCTCTTTCTTGCAGCCTCAGCCCTCCGCATGCTGCGGAGAGACCTTGGCTCCTGCAGCGTTGCCTCCCAGGGTTTTCACACTTATCATCCTCCCCGCAGTTAGCAATGGAGGAGAGTGAGGCCAAACCCTGCCTCTCTTTCCCCACGGCTGTCTCAAGGGGATGCACCCCGGTGCCCCACGGTGCCGTGCCAGAGCCAGGGGACGTCCCAAGGGGAGCGTGGGCTGGCGCCACAGGACTTTCCCCTGCTAGAACCTGTTCCCAGCAACGTGCTTGGTTTACCTGTTCGACCGAAACAGCTGTAAAACTGGAGATATGAATCACGCTCGGAGAGTTTCCTGCTGGAGGAGCCCTCCGCCTCTCAGGGGTAGGGGTGGCTTTCCCTGCCGGCACTGTGGCAATCCCTCCCTGCGTGGCTTGGAGTGGGGCTCGCAGTCACAACTCAGCCAAAGTCACTGCCCCGGTGGCCACTGATGCCCCGTCCCAAACTGGGGGTGTTTGCTGAGATTCAGAGCCCTGCTGAGAAAGGGAGGGGGGTGACAGCACTGCTGAGGAAAGCTGGGTCTGATACCACTTTAATGAGCAGTGGTGGTAGGGTCGGGCTGGGCTGCTCTCTTCTCCCCAAACCCCACGCAACCCTCATAGCTTGTGTTGCCTCTCTCCCATCAGCTGTCTCCCGGCACCTTGCAGAGGACGGCAGCATTGTGACCACCATGGGACCACGGGGGGGACTTAGGCACCGAGGAGCAAAAAGGGACCTTGCAGGCTACGCAGCTGGGTGCAGGTCATTAATTCAGTGCTTTAGCCAGCACACTTCACTGCTGCTTTGTGTCTGAGGGGCTTCCCAGAGCCAAACAGGGGTCTGGGCAACACTCAAGAGGTCCATCCTGGAGCTGCTGGCAGATGGTATAACGAGGGGTGAGGGCTGCAGGTTGGCAGGCTGAGGATGCTCAGCAGGAAGAGTTTTGGCAAGGGAGATGTGCAGCCCCAGGCAGGTACCCAGAGGAGGGATCTCCAGGCCTGGGGGTTTGCAGCACAAAGCCACAGCAGATCTGATGGCGTGTTGGTTACATCCTGCTCTGAGCAAGAGGTCAGCTGGGGATGTCCCTGCCTGTCCCTGCCAGCAGTGCTCGGGGGGTGCCCCGCTGCCACCCCATACCCGGTGCTGGAACAACACCTGGGGAAGGTACGTGCCTGCTCTGCACCAGGGACACAATCCCCACTCACCCCTCGCTGTTGGACACGCAAACTTTCCCCTGCTGCCACTTCAGCCCTTGGGGTCACCCATTGCCACAGCCAATTTGACTTCACTTAACAGCCCTCTGCTCTGACCCGCAGCTGGGGATCTGGGGGACGGGCTGTGGCTTTAGGATGGCACCAGGGGTGGGCTCTAGAGGGGATGCCACCGGTCCGGGCGGGTCTGGGGAGAGATGTGCCATGCCCCAGCGTTGGGCATGGAAATGGGTCCCTGAGCTTCTCCTGCTGCAGCTTCCCTGCAGAAATGTTTCCTTTCCTTTGTGCCTGCCTTGGAAAAAAAAACAAAAAAAAGGGAGGAACTGATAAACTCCATTTACCCACCCAGATAGCATCGGCCCCAAGCAGCCAGCCTGCGTGGGCTGTGCTGGGGCTGGTGCGTGCCAGGGCTGCCCGGAGCCACGCAGTGACGTCTCGGCCTTGCTGCTGCCTCCCTGGCCGTGCCGGCAGCCTTTGCCGATGCCAAGCGTGCGAGCCAGGGCCGATAGCAGAAGGCGAAGGTCCCCTTGGCGTCACCTTGGAGCGGTGGTGGAGGCTAGGGCCACCCAGAAATGCCTCCCACCCCTGCAGGCTGCCCCGGGGCCCAAGGCTGCCCACTCACTGCGTGTACCTGCCTGCACCTAAATTTTGTCATTTCTCCCTGGCCGTGCTCGGTGTTCGGAGCTGAGCCCTTCCACCGAGCTCTGCGACTCGGAGCACTCCCAGGGATCCCGCACCCCACGCCTGGGGTGCTGCACTCCCTCCTCCAGCATTTCCCGGAGGACACGGCTGCTGGGCGGCAGGGCTGAGCTTTGCACAGATAAAGGATTTTTGAACCCCGGGCTGTGGGTGAAGACCGCCCCAGGGCTGTGCTGCGTGGAGGGACAGCAAAGCCCCTTCCCCGCTGCCTGCTGCCGGAGAGGTGCTGAGCTCTGTGGGGTTCGTCTGGAAACTGAGGTCTGGGGGTATATCCCCATTCCGGTCACTGAAAATTTGGGGTGATGGAAAAATCCCTTCCCGTGCCTGGCTTGGTCAGTGGATGCTGCCTGTTGGCACAAGGTGGCAGCCCAGCCCAGCTTATTTTTAGCAGGGCCATGACCGGCACCTTTTGGGGGGAGCTGGGCCCTGCCATGACCTGCCAGGGTGGCCCCTGTCCCCGCAGACTTGGGGTGCGCGTCCTCCACAGGGTGCTGCCCTCGCCCTGCCGCGGACCGGCGTTACGGCAGGGGCAAGCCCTGCTGCAGGACTGTCTCGTCCCACTCGGGGGGTTGCGGGATGCGTGAATCTTTTTGATTCCCCGGGGATTTGTGCACCGACAAAGGCCGATCTCTGCTCGGCAGAGCCGCAGGCCGGTAGAGTCACGACAATGACTCAGAGGAACAGTCAGACTAAAACTTTATTAACTAGCGAACTACAAACTTAACGAACTAGCAAGCTCAGCGAACGAACAGAGGCAATTTGGCAATGGAGCTATTTTCCGGGCAACCCGTCACAATTCATCCAAAACTCATATGCCCAGATATATGTATAGTGGAAGAGCAGAGGAAAAGAGAAGTGAGAAAAGGAAGAGAGGAGGATAAAGAAAAGGAAAGGTATCACCACCCTTGGATCCCGCGATGACGGCGACAGACGTGGCAATCCTCCGGTGACGGGCGCGCGCCGTTCCCTGGGGAGGGTGTCTCTTTATACTCAATCCCTGCCTCAGGTCCCACCCCTGGAGGACTTATGTTGTTCTGGTCCTCAAAGGTTTGCAGGCGCTGGGGGGGGGGGGTGGTTGCGAGGAGTTTCATTCCAAGTTTTGGGTGCTTGCAGGCCCATTCCTTAGATGAAACTCTGTGTGACCTCTGGCCATAGGTGGTAACTGTGCATCCTCCGACGCGCTCTTCTCATCCCGTGCTAGCCGCCTTGCTGCACCTTATCTCGCTGCAATGCTTGAGACAGTACCTCTTTCAGTGTCTCACAAGACAATGCCTCTTTTAGTCTCTCCTCCGAAAAGCTCTCCCCATCCCATGACTTGCCATCGCCATGCAAATCGCGCCTCATCTCTCCACAGGGTTTGAGACATTAACTCTTTTAGTCTCTCACAAGGAGGCAGCCCCACCGGGCACTTGGGTCAGTTGGCCAAACTGGCCATGGTGGCACAAATCGGAGCCTGTCCCCTGCCAGCACCGGGAAGCCTTGCGGAGGATTCCAGCAGGTCGGTGCAAGACCCAGGCAAGTGCCTGTCTCGTATCAGATCTGACACGTCCTCGGAGGAGGGCTGCGGCAGCAGCCAGGCAAAGCCCGGGGCTTGCACCCATACAGCCCGTCCTCTGGAGGAGGGAGGGCCCCTGGGCACTGAGCTCTCTCTGCTCAGATGCGTGGCAGTGAGGCCCCCAAGGCATGGGGCAGCCCTGCCCGTGGGCACCCATGGAGTGCACCTCAGCTGTCCTGGCTCTGCTGCACCTTCCCTCTGCGAGGGGATGTGGGGACACGGGACATGCCGGTGGGCTCCAGTCCAGCAGCTCCTGGGCTAGAGAGGGCTCGGGGTGAGGCCACACCAGGTACATGGTTGCTACCAGACCCTTCTTTCAGGGCCTTTCTGAGCAAGAAGGAGCAATGCAAGAATGAGGGAAATGAGCCAGCAAAGCAATGGGGAATGATGGGCTCTTCTCTGCCCTTGTGGGGAGCAGGGACACCCTGGGGTCTGCAATAACCAGCCCAAGGTGGGGGTGTGAGGATGCATTAAAAGCGCTCGCAGGCTTCTCACCCTGATGTGGCCGTGCACCTCCAGCAAAGGGATGGAGGGAGGTGTTTTTACAAAGTCATGATGCTGTGGGGACTCTGGTTCTTTGGCACCTGGTTTCATTTCTTGGGGTTCACCATATTCCCATGTCCTGCTGTTTCCCTCTGCCTGTTGCAGATCGGAGGCTGGTTTGTGCCTGAGATTCCCTATGGATATGTTCAATGAGACAACCATGAGGAGGCATGGCAGGCTCCCATTTCTTCCTTCCATCCATCTATGCATGCTCTGCAGGTGCATTTTTGTAAGAACAAGAAGAGCTGCGAAGCTCCTGCCATGGGATAATTCAGCAGATCTTCCTCATGGTGCCTGGCTCAGGCTTGGGGTTTACCCATGTCCCCCAAGCAGCCAAAGCTGCTGTGTGTGCCCGCATTGCTGGACCGGCTCCGTCTTGATGTGCGCCCTTTCCCATCTCCTGTTTGCTCATCTGTAATGGCAACACATGAGAACTCTGCTGATGTGACAGACCTTGTTAGAGGTCTTC
Source organism: Ciconia boyciana (assembly GCF_034638445.1). Taxonomy (NCBI): domain Eukaryota; kingdom Metazoa; phylum Chordata; class Aves; order Ciconiiformes; family Ciconiidae; genus Ciconia; species Ciconia boyciana. The sequence continues at coordinate 23,704,383 of NC_132937.1, forward strand.
ACCAGCTAGCGTTTCCTTTGGATTTATAGTCGAATCTCATGCCAGACTTGTTTACCCCCTTGTTATTGCCATAACCTGGGCCTTGACTACCTAAGGCTGGGAGCTGGGCACCCCCCAACCTTTCCTGTCATTGCAGGACCCCGCTCTCTAGGCACTGCACCTTTGTCCTAAAACCAATTTTTTGGGGTAGGGACTGCTCCCACTTCTGTAGGAAACTCTGGCCGAAAGACATCTCACTGAACAGTTGATCTTCCCCTCTGTGCCTCATAAGCACAGCTGCATCTGCATCTACAGAGGAAAGCAGGTCGGAAGGAGCCCATGGAGCAGAGGGGCAGATCTGAAGCAGGGGCTGCGCTAGCTGCCAGCGTGCCTGTCGGCGTCCAGAAAAACCCTGTCTGAGCATCTGCCTGCGTACAACTGCTCTCCGTGCTCAGATATGCGAACTCATCCAGGACCACAGCACAGGCATCTCTGTGCTTGGAGGGTAGCAGGTAGCAGGGAAGACAAACCGTCCCATCCCAAACCACAGCTGCCCGTGTCCTGTCACCTCTGCAGGCACTGGGCTGGGACCCTCCCTCAGGTTTCAGTGTGCTACTTGCAGGCAGGACGGGAGCTGCCAGGTCTGGCTGTGCCACTGGTTTGCTGGCCACTGTGCCACTGGCCAGAGAAACGCCCACACTGGCTGGTATTTCTGTCTTAGCTTCTCCCACTCAAAGGGACGTTTGGGAATAAACCGCTCTCGCTGGGCCCTTGCAGCTCCCGGTGCCCAGCCCTGCCCCTCATGCCTGCCCTTCATTTCAGTGAACGCATTCAATCCCTCAGCAGGCTCTTGGGAGGACTGAGAATTAAACGATGCAAAAATCCCTGCCAGCTGCCCGCACGGGGCTCCCCGGATGAGCCTCGCCGGCTCTGCGCAGGCGAGTGCGCAAGCAAACGAGGTCACGGCCACGGGGCAGGCAGGAGCCTCGGCCCCCGCCTCCGAGAACCACGGCTGTCCCCGTCCCAGGGAAGCATCTGCCAGGGTGCAGATCCCCGGCACCGGGCTGGAGAGGCGTGAGGGTGGCTGGGGGCTGAGCAAAGCCCTCTCACCTGTGGGCTTTGCACTGTGCTGGTGGAGGATGCTGCAGCAATGCTGGCAGTGAGAGCAATGGATGGGAAGTGTTTTCGGGCTCTCTGCAGCAATTTCCAGCCCAGAAGATCTGCCTCTGTGTCTTCATGCTTAGATCCACAAAAAAAAAAAAAGCTCCACTAGCAAAGCTGGTTTGATTTTAGTTCAGAGGGGAAAAAAATACACCCCAAATGTGACCCAGTGCTGATAAATGCCACCTGCTGATGCGGCTTATGCCATTAAGTGAGTCCTTTGGCCACCATATCCATGCTGTGGAGGCAAAAGGGTACAAACAGGATAGCTTTCATCAGCAAAGCTCTCTGGTGTGAAAGCCCAAGGGCTAGGTCAGGAAGAGATCACAGCTATCTCATTTGGGGTGCAGGTGGCTGCGCTGCGGTGGGAGGCACTTGGCTACTTTTGGGGTACCCATCCCCAGGCTGTGCTATCTGAACATGTTCCACAGGGACGAGCTATTTCCAGAAGCTGGCTTCTCGCCCCAGCAGGCCTGGCTCTCGAGTTTTATCTCCACCAGCTGCAGCTGGAATAAACACACAGGGGGGCACAGGGGTGCATGGATCTCATATAAGTGCTGCTCTGCAGCCGCCCATCCACTTTGCTGCCGAATGGGTGAGGGAAGGAAAGAGGATAATATTCATGAATTAACGTTGCAGCCCTTTCCTCCTCCATTACTAATCCCCATTCAGATTTAATCAGGCAAAGAGTGTATTTCAGTCCTTGTGGTCTGAGTTATTGCAGCAACAACCTGCTCCAGAGGGGCTGTACCTCAGCGGCTGTTGTGCAAGCTCACAAGAAAAAGACAAGCCTGTCTCTGAGAGGTTGCAATCTGAAGCACAGCAGCAGGTAGAGACAACGCCAAGGGGCACTGAGGAAAAACAGTCAGCCAGCGTCGCACGGATCTGAGAATGCTAGCTGAGCCAACCAGTCAGCTCACATTTTGGGAGCATTGCAAGATGAGGGTGGAGGGATGCTGAAGACCTTAGAGATGAAGACAAGCGGACAGTGGAGAACTGGGAGAGCTGGATGACAAACGCAGCAGGTTCATGTGGTTTCTCTTTAGGACTGTGTCAGCCAGATGGGTCCAACATTTGGCTGGGAAAAGGGCCTTTGCTGCACAGTTGAGAATAGCTCTGATGGGAGCTTTGATGAGACTCCTTCCTGCAAGGGAGTGGGGAAAGATCAGAGATGTTCTGCTGAAAGGCTCTGCAAGACCTTGGTGTGGAGAGGGACCTGGTTTGAAGACGACATATTGGTTATGGCCTGAAAAACTGGCAGGGTAATCATTTTGTACCCCACGATGGAAGGACTTGATGAATGTGAAGAGCTTTGTTCTAGCCAAGTTGAACTTGAGGCCATGGGATGCATCTGTGAGGAGAAAATTGTGGCAGATCAAGGTTTGTTTTGGACAAAGAAAGCTGGGTCTGGGACAGAGAAGCAGATCTCAGTCCCCAGCATGGAGCCGTATGAGCTGATGCCCATATTCAGAGATAAAGCATTAGATTCATCTCATCTGACATTTTCCTTCTTCTGAGCTAAGGTTCCCAGGCTCTCTTTACAGTCAGTAGAGAAAAATAGGTACTTTCAGGGCATCTAACCTAGTTCAAATATATATTTGAGGGTGAAGGGAACTGTTCGCAAGAAGTGTTTCCACAGATTATAAAGAGGAACACAGTGGGAAAAGCTCAGAGACAGACACCCATGCTGCACACACCTGCAATTGCCCAGCTAAATCCTGACCCAGAGGGAATCTCACAGAAAGCCCAGGGGGATGCCTGCTCCCAAGGACACTCCGAGGGAATGACCAGTCAGGACACAGGACTCAGAATCTGAAGGAAAACAGGGTCTCCAGGAGAAAAACTTGGTCAATGACCCAGTGGTGACAAATCAGGGAGGACAAAGCACCGGCTCACCCTTTAACACGGCATTAGGACAGCAGCAGGACCAAGAAGGGGCTAGAAAATATCCTCAGGAAACAGCTAAACCTGCCCGCGTGGCTGCAAGAACACACAAAAATGTAGAAATAATGAGGCTGAGAGCATTCAGCGCCGGTGGCCTTGGAGGAAGGTGCAAGGATGAGTTTTGAGAAACCCTTGCGTGCAAAGGGAAAGTTTCTTTGTCTTGGTCTGCTTCTGCGAGAGAGCTGCTGGCTCCCAGCTGTGCTGCCGGCTTGGCTCTTGGCCGGAGACTCTGGCATGCATTGCAACCCCCTTTTCCCTGCTGTTGGGAAGGGCTCATGGTTTGGCTGATGGTCCAACACACACCTAAAGCGCTAGAAAAGCTCTTCTCTTCCTTCCAGAAAGCGGAGACAGGGTACAGATGCCAGCTCCTCCATCCCCACATGCAGACGTAATTAGTACTAAAACTTAGTACCTAAGGGGCATTCATGTTGCCTTCACAGCATCCTGCAGTTAGAGATTTTGGTCTGTAGAAACTCACTCTGTCAGCGCTAAATTGGTGAGGTCACAGGGAAAAACTTTCCCTAAATAACAAGAAAACTGGGCAGTTTTCTGGTAAATCCTCAGATTACAAACAACCCCGAAGAAACACATTAGGTTTGACTTACAAGGCTCCTCGGTACTTCCAGCCTCTGCACTAAAACCTTCAGGGAAACGTGTGCTTTGTTGCTGCTGGATGCTGTCTTAGCAGATCTTTGCACATAAAAGCAGGACTTGAGCTGCTTGGTAGTTTCATGGGGGACCTCTAGAGAAACTTGGCTGCCTTATGGGAAGGTGGATTCAAATAGGGATGCTTTTCTTCTACATCTGTGTTGTCTCTGTAGGGCGTCCTGGTGCCAGAATATCTGGCTTTTTGCAGTCAAGCTTGCTATGGATGCTGCAGGCTGTATTCAGCCTGAGGAACTGGGCTTTTTGCTGTGGATACGTCAGCCAAAGCTTGGCTTTAAGGAGCTTCTGAATGCAGAAGACAGCACCGGTGTCACCAGATGGGAACAGGAGGTGATAGTTGGCTGGACGAGAGCTGCAGACTAGAGGGGAATTGCTGGGTAGGAGAAGAGGCAGATGACAGATAAAAGATCCTGTGATAGAAGCAAAAATCTCTTTACCCAGTATCTTTGTGAGCCACAGCAGTTTAGTATGTATGTACACAAATATCCCATGGGAGATAAATGGCTAGCAATTAAGGATCAAAAGACAGCACAAAATTACAGTATCTGCCTGAAATTTCCTGCATTTTGGATGCTGACTTTTTCTAGATTTGTGCGGCTGCCAGTACTCAACATTTTTCCAAGCAGAATTTTCTATGTTAATGTGTGTAGCTCTGAACATGAAAGCAAACAGCATCTGGAAGCAAACAACTTGTAACGAGTGCCATTAAGAATTTCAATCTGCAAACCACAAAATGATCCCTAGCACATGTAAATGACTTTGCCAATCTGTTTCTTTCCTACCCACTAAGCATAACAATGACACTGGGTTCATTTTCCCAGTTTGGGGTCTTACTGCTCACACCTCAGCTCTGTGAGCAGGCTCATATCAGCATCTCCCCAAATGGCAGGAGGACCTCTGACTACCACAGGCAATATCCAAGCCACCCAGGCAATACCCATCCTACAGGCAGGCCATGTACAGTGGAGCCATTCCCCAAGCTCTGCCAGCATTTAGTCTCCCACTGGCAAGGGAAAGAGCCTTGCTAATGACTAGAAGTCCTGAAAGCAGCAAATAATTTAGAGCCAGGCTCCCTAGGGAAGAGGAATGGCATATGTAAGCAGTTACCTAATCATGGTCTAATCACCCGACTGGAATTTGGCCAGGATGCTGGGACTAAGAGCAGTACCCTAAGGAAGGGGTTGTAGGGTCTGTAGTGACTGCACGCACTCAGGATGCTGGCTTTATACACCTAGCCGAAAGTGTAAAAGGGCAGAAAGCATGCCTGGTACTGCCCCAAAATGCTCTGAGCTGGGCAAATGTCATTTCAGGTAGGCTGCTTCTTCATGGCTTCTTATTTCTAGAAATTAGACACCCACCTCTGCTTCCTGGCAGGTCTTAGACACCCCAACTATTAATTGGCAGGGGCAGGTTTTGGTCCAGATGGGTGAGCCCTAATTTAACCTTCTCCTGGGCATCCCTGTCATGATCCTATCAGCTCGTACTGATGGATGTCACTACAGGCTGTGTGGTTTCAGTGCCCAGATGTGAGAAACTACACAAATGGGGACAGGGAATGGCAACTCAGCAGACCAGGAAAGTTCATTTCCCATAGGTGATGGAAGGCTAGACCTGAGCTGCTCTCCAGCCCCTCTTACACCACCCTGCTTCCACTGCTGCACCTGACCTGATCTCAGTGGCATTACTCTGTCGATGCCTTCCTCTCCAGGATTGTTTTGCTTCTGTGTCCCTTTCCTCAGTAAGAAACACCAGTTACTTGCTTAAGACGAGACCTGGCAAACTCGTGCCAGCACCAGGCTGTTGAAGGCACTGCCTGCAGCCATGCTCTGGTTGTAGGCTCTGAGAGATGCTTCAGCTAAGCCCTTGTCAGGCAGATGGGAAGAGATGGGAAAGAAGAGAAGCAGGGAGGAAAATGACAGCCCTGGGGTAATGCAGGGTGGAGATGGGGGCTGGAGGTGTTGGTGGCTCCTGCTCCTTCCCTTTGGGTGGGTTCGGACAAGTCTCCCAGGTGAGCTGAGAGATGGCTGTTGTATCATGGTGTATTGCAGAGGGTACCAGGCACTATGGCAAGGCTCAGGGCTGCCTGCCCCAGTGACCCACAGAAGAAATCCCCATGGGGCTGGCTCTAGTAATCTAGTAACTGGGGACTCCTCACTCCTCAGCTTTCACAGCTTGCTGCCAAGGCAAATCTCGACCTTGCAGACCCCTTACCACAGCCCCAATGTTTAAACAACCGTATCTGTGCCAGGCTATTTCTCTCCAACCTTTGCTGATTTTCCTAAGCAATTTTATGTAACCAGCTAGGCTGGGTTTCCATTAGTATAGACCAAAGGCTTATTGCCCTTTTTTGTTGTTTTATGATAGAAAAGAAAGTTGGAAGAGCAGTATTTTCCTCCTTTTTTAAGTTTACTTCTTTTTATCCTCAACTCTTGGGAGAGGCTTAAAGAGCTTGTGAATGGTGTCTGTTCTGGTTACAACATAAAATGATAATACCCAACCCAAGAAACAGAGGAAATCTGGGATTGTTAGCTACAGTTTTGAATTTTGCTTTTGTATTTGCTTTTTATCAATTTATTTCATTCAAAGATGCAGCAAACAGTACAAATAGTCCCTAAATGATACTCATCCTATTCAAACAGATGTTATTCAAGGCATTGCTTGGGAAGATTTCAAGAGGATCGTCTATTTTTGTTATTCTTTCAAAACCCACCCTCTGAGACCTACCACCAGGGATACAAGGTGAAGGTCAGCAACACACACTTATCAGTAATAAAGAGTTATGGTCCATAAAAACAACAGCTTTCAGGCTGTTATGCTACATCATCTGCATCTTATCTTCACCTGCAGCTTGCTCTGTTATTAAGGAAACTGTGCCCTGCAGCTGCCAGGCAGGCTGTGTTGTGGACGCAAGTAAGTAAAATCTGGAGAGTCCTTAATTTTTTGTTGTTGTTGTATAAGAAAGGGGATGTGAGGGAGGAATGGGAAAAATTACAATCTGGACAGTGAGATGCTTCCTAATTATTAGTTACCGCTTGTCTTAAACCACAGCAATCAGCAGCAGAGTGCTAGGCATTGCATGGGCATTTAATGAAATAGATAAGCTTCTCTTATCTTTGCATTTTAAATTCTTTGGAAAAGGATTTTTCTAAATCCTTTGGAAAAAGGGACAAAAAGGGGAGTCAAAATGTGAACTAGAGAGACTCCTGGGTAAACCAGGGAGGACAGAGTTGCGAAATGCTTGCTTTCTGCACACCCCTCTGAGGAGGCTGGTGGCAGAAAGTGTTCACAGTAGGGCTTTTATTCTGCTATCGCAGCTCTGAAAGCTTGATGTGTGTGCCCGGGGGAGGGCAAGCCTGCCTGCCTGCCTGCTTTCCCCTGTTCTTCACGTAGCAGGAAGGCATGGTACACATGCACGCCGTTTGGACTCGGGTGCCTGTGGAACAACTTAGCTGGAAGGTTAAACAGCCTGTTTGTATACGAAATGTCAGTCACTTGGCCACTTCTAGAGGGTTGGTGGCTCTAGTAGACTGTGGGAGGTTGGCCTTTCCCTGCAGTGTACTTTATTGCTCTAGAAAGTAATTTTACAAGAGCATTATAAAAATCCTCTGACAAAAACCATGTTGCTCATAAACACAGTTAAATGCCCTCCCGTATTCTTCGTGGGTCTTACCGAGGCATTTTTTGTTTCCATGTAGAAGCCCCCCTTCTCTCCCTGCTGCTCTCAGGTAACAGATACACTATGACAGGAAATCACACCAGAGGGGACAAACTCTGGCCAGCTGCTCCACAGCAAAGCGAGAGGGATGCAGTATCCCCAAGGGGTAACACGATTTTCCTTACACCTGTGATGCTCTTTGCTAGAAGGTAACTGACTCTATGGCTTTTGATTGTGGTCTTGGGATGGTGAAGCAGGTCAAGCAGACAGAAGGGTCCTTTGCAGTCTCACGGTGCTTCTTCCTCAGAGCCCATCGCTTCAGCTATATTTGCTGACAACTCTAACTTTGACAAATAGCTCCTCTTTTATCTCTGACAAATGTTCCTCTTCAATGAAGAAAAAATACAAAAGCAAGAGAAAAGCTATCCCCCTAGGCTTCTCTATTGAAGAATAACCTTCTGCACTCCTCAAATGTCTGTTAATGTGAACGGAACAAAAACGGAGGCTGTAAGGCAGGAAACAAGCCTGGCTGGAGTGAGGGTTTTTGCACCTTGCCAAGTTAAAAGTGACTCCTCTTGGAAAGGAAAAATATCTGATTTATTTAAAATAAAATAGTTATTCCCTGCCTTTGTAATAGGGAAGCCATGGCTCAACTTAAATATGAATCTGACCAAAGTGGAGTATGGAATATCAGAATGGGTGTCACCTGTTCCTATTAAATCTGAAGGTGGTCATCCCACGGAACTCCATGGATCTGTGTAGCTAATCTGAGGCATCAACGTCAGAAATACTGGCCTGATCCTGGTGTGACCTGCTGTGCACAATACGTGCCATCCGTACTTGAGAACTGTTAACTCAAACAGAAAGAGCTGCAAAACAGAAATCAGACAGTCAGAGCCAGTGATCTCTGGACCACTCAGAAAAGATGCCTTTTTTAAGGCTGGCAGTGCAAAATTAGAGAGGGGACGGGGTTACTGTCTCATGGGTAAATACTAGGAAGAAAGAAATGCTATTTTAGCTGAAAGGTGAAGCTGGCAGAAGGATGAACAACATGAATATGTTGGAGATGGTGGGTGCTGAGGGGTTCCTGTAAAGTACCAGAGCGAGCCCCTAAGCTGTTTGTGAAAGAGACAGGGCTGGGGAAAAGAGGCAGTGTGACTGTAGGGGCAGGGCTTCCGACCCAAAGGTCTCTTCAGTCCTGTGCCCCCATGTCCCTAGCTCCTGACTGCCAGACGGCAGGTATGTGTCGAGGGAGAGATAGCTGAGGATAAAACGCAGCCAAGAATAAATATTGCTCAAAGGACAGTATTTCTGCTGATCAGAAACACCACTTCAGTCTAAGGCAGAGACTTTCAGAGCACCTGAACATCCTTCAGCTCATGGATATGTCACGGCACGTGCTTTTGGGGGAGCAGCAATAGTGGCAGTGTCCATGCTGGCCAAGTGAGGGATCACTAGCAGAGAGAATCAGTCCTAGCATGCATGATCAGGTCCTGGGAAAATATCCCCTGTCAGGGTCTATATTTTACACAGACCTTGTGTTGCCGGCTTTGCTGCTCACTGCTTGGACAGACAGAGGTCCCACACTGCACGTGTGTAGCCCTGGGTGTAGCCTGCAGTGCACTCCCACTGTATTGCTCAAGGGCAAAGTGACCTGATATGAACAAGAAATGCTGTGTTCGGGATGCTTGGGATAATTGCATGAGAAATGGGTTCAGTCGTATGGACTCCAGCGTGAGCGGCTGCAAGACTTTTGTGCAGAGCAGCTGTAATTGAAAGGTCAGTTCCCATGGAAGCTGCCCTCTTATGCAGAGGGTTTTTTCCCTGAGATGAAAGGATGCTTCTCGCCTCTCCAGCCTTTTGAACATGGATTTGTAATCTAAAAGCTGGCAGATCTCTTTGTGCTGTCTGTCTTAAATGGTTATGTGGTGACAGTGTCCAAGCATCTCATCATTGCTAACGTATTTACAATCAGGACACCCCTTATCTTTAATGCCTCCTTCCTTAAAGAATTATCACAACCTCAATTTTGTGGATGGAAAATTAAGGCACAAAGACTAAACCCTACCCAAGTGCCCATGCTATCGAGGGAGGAAAGCTAAATGGCTGCAGAGTTCCTCAGCATGCCGAAAGGAAAGCCTCAGTGCAGGGACTTCGATGGCATGGTGGCAGGTTGAACAGGACAGTTGGAGAGTCTCTGATTCAAGAAGGAATTAAAATTAAGCCACCAGTTAATGCCTTAAATAGCCAGATCACTGTCACTTCCAGATATTGCCAATCTTTAGGAAAAGTCAAGACTGGGACACTGGAAAGAAAATGCCCCAGACGTTTAAAATTTCACAGGTATCATCCTGTTTGAGCATTTTGGAGTGTTAAAACCAGCATTCTGGTTTACATATAACTGAGAGGATTTCAGGCTGCTTCCCTGCAAGTTTCAGTGCATGTATGTGGTGCTCTTCAGCTACTGCACTGATTAACGGTTGCGATCCACTCCAGAGAAAGCTACATTGCAAGATGCTATTGAAATGGCTCCCGCGCACAGGTAAGACACCACGCAGTGTTGTGAAAAAGATCCTGTGATCCCCTAGCTGTTCTGCAAATGTTACATTTTATTAGTAGACAAATAGAGCAGAAATACCAGTGAAAGCCATTTCAGCAGCCTGTCACCTTTATAGTCAAATCTGAGGGCTGCTTCCCAGTATCAGAATATCAATCAACTGCTTAGTCTATATTCAGCACTCAATTCCTGCCAAATGTCATAGGGTAAATGAAAAGCTTTTTTTCCTTATCTTTAGAGCTTAGCCCCAAAAGCCAGGTCTGAGATGATTTTTTTTGTCAGTTGCATAACAGAAAAATGGTTTAACAGATCTAAACCCTTTGATTTAAAATAAAGCCCATGTGTGTTTGCTACACGCCAAGTTTCATCTTGATCCATTCTCCAGCGGCAGAAATACAAAACTCAAAAAAGGCAGAAGAACAAGAAGAGAAGAAGAAAACAGTTTACTTAGACCGCAAATATAGCTGCAGTATTGCTCCCTGAACAGGGAAACTATAGCAAATAGGCAGGTATAAAACAGCTGGCAAGCTGCAGTGAGTGGAGGATCACCCATTTATTACTTTCCTATCCAACAGCAGGTGAGCCGAGACCAATGGCTGGGGTCTGAGTAGCCAGAGAAAATTAACTCTTGCTCTGCAGGGAGTGAAAACTGGGTATCACATTTGAGTTGGCAGTAATGCCTCCTTTCTGGGTTTGCAGAGTACTTCAGTCTTTGTTCAGAAAGGCACAAAAGTTTCCGTGTGTATGAAGGTTACTGTAGTGTGCTCCCTGCACTGTATTTTTCCTCTTTAATTCAGCAAAATTCTCCATTAAAAAAATACACTGCTGATGGAGTGTACTGCCTGTGCTACCAGAGCATGCTGTCAGCTGCAGGATTTAGATCCACACTGCTACAACAGGATTTGGGGCTTTGCTTGTAGTTAAGTATTTGTGAACCTGGCATTCCCTTTTGTGGATTTATAGAAATGGACCTGGAAAGATTGTTCATGTTTAAGAGGTTGAGAACAGCACAGGAAGTGGTGGGGTTTTTTCTCTTTCTATTGCACTGTTTTTTATCACTAAACTATTTTTGTACTTATGACAACAATGTCCAGAGGGACAACTAGAAAAAATAACAGAGAAAGGTGCATTTGGGGAGTGTTACTTCAGCTGGGAAAACATAAGGAAGTTGATTTCAAGGAGCAAGCATAATTTAGAAGAGGGTAATTCTACCTTGCAAAAGTTTCCCACTGGTGGCATGGTCCTTCTTCCAGCCTATCTGAAGTGGAAAGGAGAGGAGGGGTGGGCAGACACACAAGTAACCTCTGTATTTGGGAATTGGGAGTTATACAAGTGGTCTCTTTTGATTAGATAAAGACTAGTAAAACACTTGCATCTAACTAGACCTCAGAACTGCAGGGAATTCGTAACATCTATGATAATCCCAGCCTTCACAGTTACTGCTTGTAGTAAGATATCTCATCCTAGCTACAAGATGCTTACTTGATTGCCATGCTTGCTAATAACACATTACTATGATTTTAAAATGCGTATGACATCATCTGCCCTTGATGAGATAATTTCTGTACTATGGTAGCATTTACAAGCTGTGGGCAAGATAGCGACTTGACTTGCTGTACCAGGTGCTGTGTGACGCAGTAGGTGACAATCATCGCCTCAAAGGCTTTAATTTTTAAATTAGGGCAGGCAGAGCAACGGGGCCCAGCAAAGGGAGGAGAGCAGTCATGACGGGATTGTGTGGTCATGGCAGAGATTAGCTCATGCACAATTTAAGAGCTTTCATTTGCAACGAGGCTGCAAAGGAAGACAGGAAAGGAAAGGCATCAGAACAGCTCAGGGACGCCTGAGCAGACGTTTCGCTGATGAACAGCTCTGAGGCTCTGATGAATGCAGAGGAGCAATGGAGATCTGAAGAGGCTGGGGATCTGGCGTCCTACCCTAAGACTCATGGGAGATACATAATAAAGGACTTTTTTGAGCAAAACACTAATGTCCCCTGAAGTTAACTGAAAAGCCAGTGTTGTGCCCAGCTCACAGGTGGGGCAGGCTTCGATGACGTACAGCCAAAATGGAGAGGCTGGTGTGCTGGAGCCCCTACAGTCTGCCACTCCTACACTTGAATAACACATACAGAAGCAAACCAGAGCTTTTGAGGAGTTTAGCAGCATTTCAGCAGCACCGAAGCCAGTTCAGGGGCAAGAAGAGGAGATTCCTTCCCCACCTGGCTCAGTACCGGCACTTGCAGCTCCCTGCACTGACAGTCCGCATTCACGCTGCTGAGTGGAAGTGTTCCCAGTCCCTTGAGACTGCCTCTGGTAACACCTTTAGCGCACAGCCTGCTTGTTTGTCTGCAGGAACATCATGGTTTGTCCTTTCAAGTGGGCCTTCTTGGTATCTCAGAGAAGCTTTATGTGTATTTTTGACACATTTCCTTGACTGATACACTTCTGTGCAGCAAACATAAGGGCAGTGAAACACGCTGTGCTGGACAGGGCAGAAAGCAAATCTCTCCTGTCTAGGTCTGAATTTTGGGAAGATTGGTTGTGTCTTTGAAACACCCAGCTAGGACTCTTGTCCTCTACCCTCTGCGTAGACTTTTGAGTTATTCTAAACATTAATGCAATAGCAATCACATTATATGACACTTTGCTGTGGCGTTTCAATATCAGAAATGATTTGTTTCTCCTTGGATCCTCTGTTTGGAACCAGAAGCACATTCTGCAGTGTTATGGTTATTTATAGGCTGGGATGAAGCAGTGCTAAAAGCGTTAGAGGCCATCAGAGAAAACCACTAGAACCAGGCTCAAAGAGTGGTTCTTCCTGCAACAGGCAGCAGACCTGTGAAACACCTTCTCAGCAGATGGGGATGCAAGGACTTTGCAGGGGCCTGAGAAAGACTAGACAAGCCGAGAGATGGACTGAGGGTTACTAACGGCACAAACGCATCAGGCTCAGGAAACCCTCGGAGCTGGTCGCACGTTGGAGCTGGAAGGGTACCGAGGGAGAACTTAATGCACAGTAAGCACACCTGCTTGTCCTGCTCCTGCTCTTCCCAAAGCATTTGCTACGTGGGGGGATACGGGTGGCTGTGCATCACTCGACCTTCTAACGGTGATAGACCAGAGCCCATCGCAGCATGGGCGGCGTGCAAATGGCGGGAGTGACTCCCGCAAGGAGTCAACTTGCTATGAAACTCATAGCAAGGCAGGATGCTATGTACCCCGTAAGTTCTCTCACCTGGCCGGAGGAAAACAAAAGTGAGAAAAGGAGAAAAAAAAAAGAGGCAAAGTACCAAAAAAGCCCCAGCCAAGTACAGCCCTCCCTCTCCTCAGGTACGGACACCTCCTCCCAGCCGGGCTCGGGCGGCGGGAGGGGACCAGGGCCCTGTCCCCGCCGTCCTGCCCCGCGGCCTGCCGCCGCCCGCGGGCGGTCCCCGGGGCCTTTCCACCCGCACACGACGCCCCGGCGACCCGGGCCGCCCCGGCCCCGGGCGGCGAACGCCCCCGCCGCGATGGTGGCCGTGCCGCGCGCCCCGCTGCGGCGCCCCGCGCTGTGCTCGGGGGCGGGGCCCGCGCCGCGGGAGGCCCGGCCGGTTGCCGTGGCGACGGGGAGCGGCGGCGCCCCCTGTCGGCCGCCGCGGGGTGGCGATGGCGGCGCGGCCGGGGGGGTGTGCCCCGCCCTGCGCCGCCCCGCCCCGCCCCGCCCCTCCCCTCAGCGGGGCGGCTCCGCCCCCGCTCACGGCGCCGCCGCCTCGCCCGCCCGCCCGCCCGCCCGCCCGCCCTGTGTGGCAGCGGGTCGGCATGAGGAGAGCCGGGGGCGGCTGGCGGGGCCGCAGCTGAGGCGCGGCGGCCGGCGCCATGTCGCTGCTGTGCGTGCGAGGTGAGTGGGGCGGTGGCGGGGGGCGACGGCTCGGCTGGGCGGAGCGGGGGGTGGCCGGTGCCGGGAGCGCCTCAGGCCGGGCCGGGCGCTGGGCGGCCACACCGACCCGCCCCGGGGGGTCTCCTGCCTCACCTGTGGGGAGAGGCGTGGGGCAAAGCCGCCGGGCCCCCAAGGGTGAGGCCGAGCCTGCCCGCCCCAAGCACCTGCCTCCAAAGTTAGCTGTCAGCCGGGCACCCCGCTCCTGTCAGCCGGGCACCCCGCTCCCGCACAGCAGGGAGACTTCACGCGTGTGTGGGGTTTGGGTTTGTCTTGTTTTAAGTGAACGACTTCTGTCTCGGAAGCGGAGACGGGCGTCTTGGTGTCCTCTCAGCTGAGCCTGCGCTCCATCGAGGGCGGACAAGCCGTGCTGGCCTCGGGTGGGAGCGTCCACCTGCCCCCCGCGTCCAGGGCGTGCGGTGTCCACCCCGGGGCTGCCGGGGTCGAGGGCGGCTTTCGGAGCGAGGAGAGGCGAGGGAGCAGGTGCGATGTGGAGGAGCGGGAGTCCCACCCCGGTGCCAAAACCCCTGGAGGGCGGAGGAGCCGTGTTTGACTTTCGTAGTTCGTTTGAACACGAGTTGAAACGCTGCCGCTGAGTGAAACTGTGCCCGCAGGAAGCAGGTTGCTGTCACTGGATTTAATGTTGCAGTTTTCACTCTCCATATACCCGCCCATAACATGCATTATTATTTCAGATACACAATTATCTTCTCATCCTGCTATCACGCCCCGTTCCCTTGCTGAACAGGTTACTGAAAGGTGGCACTTTCTCATGCAGGCTGGATTATAGTGCTAGCGTCTTGCTGTCTGTCTCCAGTTTTCAATTTCTTGTTCCTTTGTGCCAAGAAAAATAAAATCCCTGGGGAAAACCATCTGGCAGGACTCGCGCTACTGGGACGTGTCTCCCGTCAGCGTTCTGCACTGAATGCTGTGGTCACAGGGTGTCCCCGGACGCCAGCCATGCCCTGTGGCTTAAAAGTATAGTTTTAATGTTCTCAACTCTTTTGCCAGGTATGATAAAAAACTGGCATTGGTGTGCTGCTGACAGTTAGCTCCTCTTTCACTCACATCAGTTGATTTGATAACAGCTCTTCATCCAGCTGTTTGTCACTTTTTGGAATCAAAATCCTTGTTTTGATGGTGGTGTTAATACAAAGATGCCAGCAGAGTGTCTTGAGTGTGCCTTATTTTGGGGAGAGCAATGTTCTTGTCGGAGAGCATTTTTAAATTAAGTTTTCAGCCCTTTTATTAAACATATATTGTGTTTAAGGAGTTAGGTATATGAGTGCAAAGTTTATCTCAAAAACGTTTTTGATGCAGTTCTGTGTGAACTGTGAAGCACGTGTAGCATCTGTGGTAGACTTGTCTAGTCTATTTTGAAGGCTTTGCCAAAGTATCTTCATTGAAGCTGATTCTTATCAGCTCAAGGATGCTTACATGTTACAGGTGTTCCTTCATTCTTTTTGGTGGTTCATCCTCAAAACGTTCTCAGGCTGTCCTTTAAAGAAGTGTGGCTTTAATGCCACTTTGAGCTGACTGTGTTAAAGATATATTTACACCCCATCTACTAAGAGTAGTGAAAGAACATGAAGTGCGTGATTGAGTTACTGAAACTGTCTTGCCTTTTCAGGGTGTAATTCTTGGTCTGTAGAGTCTTTGGGACAAATGCATTTCAGCAGCCTGGAACGATACGCTCTTGTGTTTGGCTTATTCTTTGGTTAGGTGTAAAGAGCTAAAGAAGAAACTTGAGGTGGCTGGTGACTGTGTGTGATGGAGAATTATTGTGAAAATTACATCTTTCATTTCCATCTGCTGTGCTAAGACAGTACAAAATACCAGCAGTAATTTAGATAGATGATACAGAGCAATTTTATTATAAGAATACAGAATGTAGTCAGTTTGCTAAACTTGAAGAAACATGTTTTCTGAAATAGCCATGGCTGAAAGAATGAGCTGATGAGATCTCACAAGTATGAACCATTAAACGTAAAATGGAAGTATGCTGATGTAGAGCACCCTGAAAAACAAAAGGGATACCAGGAGCTGAGATAAAAGAATAACTTTTGCAGCAAGGAGAAGAAAGCTCTATTAACTGTCACTTCTTTTTTTTTTTTTTAAAAGTGGCACTTTTCTTGCATTTTCCCTTTCCACCAAAACCAATTAATCTTGCTGAGAAAGCAGTGCAACTGTTAATAAGAAAGTTGTAAGACCTGCTTTTTTTCCATTAAAAATGGTGCACATGTAAGACTGTATAGTAACATGGGGTTGGATGCTGTAGACCTGAGATTAAAAAAAGAAAGACAATAAAAAAACCCTGTGAAATAAATGTAGGCGATTGGAACACTGTTAATAGCCTCTGAATTGCAGTTTAACAGATAGAGGGAAATGTGGAAAAACCCCTAAGTGGCAGTGTAACAAGAAGCCTGGCAGCCAGAAAGATAGTGTTGTAATTCATAGATTTATTTTTTTTCCCCTTGAATTACGCACATTAGTAGTATTTTAATGAATGGCTAATCTAAAACAGTGCACCAAACATGTCTGAGTGCTGCCTTTGTTCCTGAAAGAGCAGCTAGCATACATGGCTTCTTGATCTCATGTTTAGTGGTACCTTTCTTTTACATTTTCTTCGTAGAGAACAAATCAGGTTGGGTTGTTTTCTTTTTTTCTTTTTTTTTCAGAATCATTGAGCTATATCTGCCACAGAAGTACCTGACAGAAAATATAAGCTCAGAGGAATTGTGAGTCTGGGCTCACCTGCAAGTGTTCAGAGGATGTGTGAAGTGAGCTAGTGGTAACAAGCTGTTGTAGGAGCAAATGAAGGGATTCTTTTGGAGCAGGAAAATATGCGGAGGGTGTAAGTGAAGTGAAGGAGAAAACAAATCCTGAATATTACATGACTGAGGCTTTTAGAGGAGACTTCTTTGTATTTTGATTCTACTGCTTAAGTGCAAAAGAGATTGCATATACTCCTGTTTAGAGCAGCTGTGTCTGGATTATGTCAGATAATCTTCTGTTGGCATAGTTTGCTTTATTAGTTTGCATTTAGTGTTGTATTTGTGAAAATAGCACATATTGAATAAAACTAATCCCAGTGAAGCGGTCTATTTTTTCACATCAGTCTTGCATCATTAACTTTCTTGGCCTTCTCTTGGAAGTCTTGATTTTACCTCAGATCTCAGCTTAATTAAATTTCATCTTCTGATCTTTCCTGTCTTCTGATTTACAGGTAGAAATAACTGCTATCTCAGCACAGCTTGCAAGGGTTGTAGCAAAGGAGGACCCTGCTGAGGTTGGATCACCTGGTCACGGGTGCTCTGTCATCGGTTCCTTTGCTCTGTTTGCATCATTGTCCCGAGACATACATCAGACCTTTCACTTGCTCACTTTTATTACATCTTCCTTTGTCTCCAGCTCTTCCTGTCTCAAGATAGTGATGGTTCTCTTCTAGTTTTCCTCCTCTCTGCTTTATAACAGCTTATGCTGTGTCTTCAGTGCCGTTGTATTCCTAACTTCTTGACCTACCTTTTATCCTTGTGGTAATTATAGTAAAAACCGTCTCTTTGTCTCATACCTTGCCTGTCCTCTTCGCTGTATCAATGTCTGAAATGCTTTGCTGTTGCAAGGATATTGGCTGTGTGGATCTTCCCACATCCCTGTGCACAGTACCTGTCTTAGTCTCATGAGGGCATAGTGCTTTTGTCTGATGTGCTTTTGTCTTGGGGCCCGATTCGCAGTATCTGTGTGAGATTTGGCTGCCTGAGGTATGCAGGAGATTGAGTTAGGTGATCTCTTCTGGTCTTGCACCCTAAAATGTTAAGTTGTTGACTGCCACATGGAATGACACCGTCTGGAGGTTAGGGACGTTATTTTTTTGCCTACCGTTTATCTTGCTGTTGCTCTCAAGAGTTAGAAAAGCTTGCTTATCTGGTGACATTTTTGGTTTGTCAGAATAGTTGGAGTGTTGGAATACTGCTCAGTGAACTTAACTGTGCATCCCTGTATTGCCAGCAAAATTCAAGTTCTAGCACCTGTCCACCAAATTAAACTCTGTTGACATCCAAGTGAAAGAAGCAAACAGGGAAAATGGAAAAGGATGTTAATGATAACAGAAAGGAAAATATGTTCATCTTGTGGAGTACTTAGAAATATCCATAACTAGAAGACCAGTAGTCAAATGTCAGGGCTTTTTCTTTGTGTTTAAAGAATTTTTTTCCCACTGATGCAATAGCCCCAATTTACCTCAGTGTTTTCTGTAAGGCTGAATGCAGTGCCTCCAGCTCTTTCTGTCTCAAAGGCGAAGGTCTCTAGATGGAGCTCCCTACATTGCACACTTGTAAATGGTACTCTTAGTAATAGGGTAGTTGTATTGCTCTGTTGTGACAATATTCTGAAATGGTTGCAGAGTTGAAAAAGAAAAACAAAACCCTGCCTTTGTGTAGGTCAAAATGGAAAAGGAACAGAATTGAACTCTAAAAGGGGTAGCAGAAGTACACGTTCTAAAGGTAGGATGTTAATAAAAATATAATGTTTCATGAAGAATTTGCTATGTAAGTATTATGAACTCCTTTTCTCTAGCTGCAACTAGTCAGGAAGCTGCCAGTGTATGTAGTGTTGGAACAAAATAAAATACATTTGGAATTTGTATAAAAACACAGATAAAAAGAGTCTTTGCTACTAAAGGAGCTTCTTTGCATTGAGTCTTAAGTTTGGGGTTTGTAAAGCTGTAATTGGTGGCTTAATTGGAGAGAAAACTTTTAGACTTTCAAGCTTCTTCTGTTAAATGGTAGGAATGTTTAAAACCTACAAACCACATTTGGCTTGTGATGCATGGGCGGTCATTCATTTTCCTGTTTCAGACCCTCAGTCCTTCAGCTTTGGACACTGTTACTGCAAAAGTTTCAACAAACAGTGTGAAGTCTTTGTTTTAAGTTTTTAGGGGCTAAGAGCTACTTGAAACCCCCCTGTGATTTTCAATGGGATTGAGGAATGTCCAAAGTTGCTTCCTGTATGCATGTGAAATGCATATGTCTGATGGCAAATGATCCTCTTACAAATTTCCTTTGAAATTTCCACCTGCATTTTTTTTTATGCCTCGTGATCAAATTTTACTCCATGTTTTGAAAAACAGTTTAATCACTTGGTGAAAGCTGTTCTTGGTGCTTTTCCAAGAGAGCTTAAACCAGAGTGATGTGCCTAATAACTCTTGCTTTTTCATTCAGATAATTCATTGTGTGGTCTTGCAGACAGATGGGGAGCTGCTGTGAGGGTGTGTAGGGTCTTCCCTTACTCTGCGTCTTTGGTAGGTTAAAGCTTCCTAGTAGCTGGCATTTTCTTGGTGTGGAAGTGTGTGAAAGCAACTTGCTATTCTTGTCTCTTGTTAGATAGGAAGACCTCTGAAGTCTGTAGTTTGAAAGTTTTCTCTTTAGCATTTGAATTTGCTCTTCTTTGCAGTCTTTATTTTCTGACCATACTTCTAAAGTTTCTATAGAAATGAAAATTTGATTTAATATTCTTGTGTTGATCTCGTCATCGTTAAATGGAGAACTAAAACCTGCTTTATTCCTCCTGCCAGCTCATGCTTATCTGTGCATGCATTCTCCATATTTGCCAAGGACTTTGCTGAAATAATGTTTTGCTTGTCTACTGTGACCTGTAAAATTTGGCAGATGCTTTCTGTGATACGAATTCCTATTCTATAGGTATATTCTGGGTGTTTGGATCAGGTATCTCTGCATTTAGCAGGATTTCAGATGGATTTTCTTTTCTCTTAGGCCCTCCTTTACTTGACTAGGCTGCTCTACATAATGCTTCTTTTATTATCTGCCTCTTCACTGGCTTCTGTGTCCTCCTTGGTTTTGTATAAATGGCAAATGCCCAATCTAGGAGCGAAAGTGTTGAAACATGGCAGGCATTAATACTGGTATTTGGGAAACCCCACTAATCATGACTGGTCTCTCAAGTGGCTAACAGTTACTCTGTTTCACTGGCTTTCCACTGTGTTATGTCACTTTACACTTTAATGAGAATATCCTGCGCTATTAAGTCATACGTCTCCATTTTGCATGTTTTATCTGTGTGGTTTAGGTAAGTCTTTCCAAACCAGTGTTGAATAATAGGCATAATTTTTTCAGGCCTTTAACTCGTTACACATTGATTGCTGTATTAGTTTTTCCAGATGTTTGTCTGTTGGAACCTGTCCTCCTACAAGCATGCCCTGAGTGTCACCTCGTGTCGTACGCTGCTCTCCGTGGAGCCCGTTTTCTAATCTTTCAGGATGCATTAAAGCAAATGGCACTGGGCTACAGACTTCTTCACTGACATCTGGGTGCCAGTTATCTACACCTGATTTTTATTATTTGCGTCTTGGATGTTAAACATCATCTTCACTTATTGATGGGCTGGAAAGTACCTGGTCTCACAGGTACTTGCCTCTCCCCGAGCACAAGGCAAATGTTTATTGGATGCCTGTTGCTTCTTCACTATTAGCAGTTAAGTCAGTTAATGCAATGGGAGAGCAATATCCTTGTTGGTGTTTTTTGTCTAATATAATTAAGACTTTTTTTGTTGCATTTATCTCTCTCACTTTCCCCTGCATCTAACTTCCTACACCTAGAGCCACCCAACCTGTGTTGGTAGTGTTTATTTCTTGTATATTTTACCATGGCTTATAGCTCTTTGGGGTGGAATGGACTTCAGCTGTCCCCCTTGCTTGAGGAGTAGTGGCTTTTTGGCCCCCTAGAAAACTCTTAATAAATGATTCCTGCATCTGATATCACACTTTTGGTTCAAATTTATTCTTTGCAGTCAATTTTATAATAATTATCCTCAGCTTTATGAAATTAACCCCCTCTGAAATGTCCCTTCTGTATTGCTAGGGATTGTCTTTGGACAATCCATGTTGTATTTCATTTGATCACAACTACTGCAGGTAACTTTTAAATAATTGTTTTGTAGAATTAAATCATAGTGGGGATCCAAAATAGTTGTTCTCCTGTTTAACAGTTTTTGAGTTGGAATGCTATTTACAAGTTTTAAAAGAACTGAAGAAGTACTGGTAGGCATATGAACTCTCCAGCATTTCCCAGTTTGACTGTCTTTATATGACTAATTCTGTCTTCTGTGATGAGCTCACAGATCTCAGTTAAATACATTACGAAATACACTATGAGCATCTATATTTCTAGTTCAGCTAGGAAGAAAGCTTCAAGTTTAATCCAGATTTTTTTTAAAAAAAAGCTAAACGAAGAAACTTCTGGTTCATAGGTTAATGAGAAGATGCAAGTGAGGTTTACTTGGCATATTGCAAAAAGCTGAGATGCCCATCTCCTTCACCAGGCTTTCAAAATAGATTTCTTAATGTCCTTTTAAGTTACTTTCGCCATTATTAAGTTTGAATAATTGAATAATTACACTCCTAACTAACAAATAACTCACTGAGTACCTAGAGATATTGGTGACCTTTTCCTTCTTGTGCAGTGTGGAGTGCAAGAGACCACCTGCGGCTATGGCATCAAGTTAGATAATGAGAGGTCCAAAGCTGAGGAATTCTTTTGACTGATGTTGGTTGAACTTCATAAGCACCGTGTTATGGCATGGATTCATGTCCTGCTGTTGTGGAAAGTAGCAAGTAATTGGAGCATGGTGCTGGCAGGTACGCTGTCTCTCTGACAGCTAGTTGAGGGCATCTTAAAAATTAAAGGAAGCGCTGCCAGCTAATGGTTGTGACTCAGTTTATGTTCCCTCTAGCTCTGGAGTGTCAGTATGTTCATCCTTTTGTCAGATGAGTTGGGGTGCAAGTTGGAAAGAACTGTAAGGGAATTGAGTATCTGCATTCAACATGGAAGCAAATGTTACAGAGACCTTCAGTTTATAGAAATCCTATGCTGAGAGAAAATTAAATTGTTGTCAGGTATATATAAACCTCACCTGCTTTGTTCGCATTATTTACTTTTGCTGGCCAGGCTTAGATTTGTAAAGATCTTAACATTGCTGGGCAGGGTGCATGGGTTAGAAACTGGTGTTAAAAGTATTAAAAAGCTGATTTTGTTCCCTTTTTGCTTGCCTGTACTTGGGGAGTTGGGGCATTTAGAAACGTAAAGAAGGTATGATCAACAACTTTGTGCTGACCTCAGACTCCTGATGCTCTTCCTTGCAGTTGAACATCCTGCATGAATGGAAAGTGAATTGGACTGGAATGGCATGTGAGATGAGGGATAAGAGGAGGTGTCGTCTTTGAAATAATCTCTAGCTTAAAACTGTCGGCAAGTTTTAAAAGCAGTTTGGCTTCCAGCCTTGACCATGTCCCTTTAAGGAATACTGGTTTTAACCTTATTACTTAAAGCTCCTGTGACTTAACTCTCTTAATTCTTTACAGCTAAATGCTCTGCTAAACAGACTCCAGCACTTCCACCATGGAGGCATAATTATTAGGTATAGAATAACTGCAGAATTACACTTCGAGTATTGGCACACTCAGTGCTTTTCTTCTCAGCTCAGGCCAATGTAGTAATACTCAGTTTAAGAAACATCGTTAGAAAAAAATTACCTGCTAAAGGACTTCTTGGGTCACCCCACTGTCCAGATGAAGTCTGCAACATATAACCAACCTGCTGTTGGCTTTGTTGGCCTCTCCTGAGGAAAGGAGTTTGGGTCTGGAGCTAAGTATGGTGGCCCATTAAACTCTTAATTCTTTTAAGCTTTTATGGCAGCACAGTGGTGCAGGCCCTGTGGCAGGGATGCAGGTGTGCTTGAATAAGGCAAAGTGAACTGATGAAGGGACCGCATCACCCAAAACCTGTTCTGGAGGATAATATAGGGCTGTTGTCCAAGGCATGGGTTGGGAGATGGTTGGTTAGCTTGGGAACAGACAAGGGTTGTTGCTTGAACTTCTATGATGTTGTAGCAAATCTGTCCTGTGTTGTGCTGCTGTCTGGCATTTTTGTGACTTTGTGCCACCAGATATTCTCTCTGCTCAGCTGTTCCTGGGCAGCACTTCAGCTGGGGAGCGGGGTGAGTAGTGGTGCTGTGCACAGAGAGCAAACCCCCAGAGTCAGGCACTGATTTGGAACCTCGTGTGCTGATGAAGGTGCATTGTGCTTCTAAACCTTCATGGGACTTTTCCCTGGCCACCTCGCTTGGCTTGCCATAATTTCTGGAGTTGTCATAGATTTATCTTATTTTTTGTGCCACTGGATACCTCATCGAGGCCAGACAGCTTTATAAACTTCAAGCATGGGGAGCTATGTGCTTTATTCTGCTGTGTACTGATTGTTGGCATCCTGAATATCACAAGAAGGTTACCTACTGTAAGGCTTTTTTTTCCTGCTAATCCTTGAGCAGATTATTCAAAGACTGCTGTGCAAACTGAGTTCTTTCAGAGTTTTATGTTGGTTTTTTTTTTAATTGCTCTAAAATATGTTTTAAGAATATTTCAAAACAGTTCCATATAGTCAGGTAGTAATGAAAGGCTAGGTATGAAGAAACTTTGGGTCAAATTTCACTTAAGCTATGTTGTAAAATGAAAATTTCTGCTTAGCAAACATAGCAGTTTCCAAGGAATAAATATATATATGAATATGTAGATATTTAAGTTTCTGGAGAGGAACTCTTTAGAGACATTTTCCTTTCCTGAGGGCTTGTATAAACCTCAGAATGTGTTTTCAGGAAACGTTCAGGGACTTCAGACTTTCACTACGTGTGATAATTCATGTTTAGTCGTCACACAGTCTTCTGTTGCAACAACCACAGTCCTTTGTAAATGAAGTCCCTGTGGAGTGTTACGGCTGCAATTATACACTGGAGATCTACAAACTGTTATTCTGGAAATCTTTAATAACTGTTTTTTCCTATAGGGCCAGGAGTACCGGACACTAAGTGAGATGATGCCAAGGTAGTTTATTGGCTTTGGATGAGGAAGGAATTTGACTGCTGAGTAAACTACTATACACATTTTAGAAAATTATGTGTCATTCCTATTTTGTTCACCTTCCCAATTTCATGAGTTATTCTTCATCATGAGAATTCTTTAAAGTCAAGCAGATGGTGTTCTTCAGAAGATTGTTTGGACTCTGTGGAAGGCACACTTCATGTGGCTCCTCTTTGAGAGTCTGAGGGGCCATGGATTACTAGAAAGCTGAGATTGCCTCTAGTTTTGGATTTGAGAGTTCTAACACTACCAAAATCATAATGCCATTTCATAGATTAATAAAGTATTGTTTTTTAACAAAATAAATTATTGTTATTTTCTGGTTCAAACATCTCCCAACCTTGAACTCCTGATCTGAGCCTAAACTTGTAGTATGTTACTTGAATTTGGCATGCAACATGGATATGGATTGGTGGGAAGGGAAAAATGGATGCAAAACAGTAATTTTATTTCAGCCTTTCCTACCTGGTATAACTTGCTGCATGTGCAAAATTTTATTAGATTTTGACATATCAAATTAAGTAAGTGGAGTCTGCGTGTGCTCCATTTTAGAAGAAGATTTTTTGAGATTAGCTGCTTAGAAACTCTGTAGTTATAAGGCCAGAATGGATTGTTGTAATCATCTAATATGACCCTCTGTAGGACATAGTATTTTTTAGGGTAACAACCTGGAGTCTTCTAGAAAAAGATCAGATTCTGAATTAAAACTGGTGAAGGATTTTCTGCAGTTCTTGGCAGCTTTATGTTGATTGTCATTATATGTTACATTTATGCTTTTTAGACTGAACTGGTTTTCTAGCTTTAGCATCATGACAGCAGAAGTTGGTGTGCCTTTCCTTAGATTGGAGAAGATATTATGAAATTTGTACTCCTTGCCCTTCCAGTACTTAAGGGTTGGGAAAAATAGTTTGTTAATGTCTGCTACTTCAGTAGAGGTATGTGGCTGTTGTATTATGATTAATCTGACAATAATGAGAAGTGTTTACATATTTTTCTATGGTTTACAAGAGGTCAAGACATGCCATGACCTGCTGGATTGCAGTGCTAAATGAGTATTTTTCTACACTTTGGCTAGGTGGGAGGAGTGTGGTTTAACAGAGCTCTGCCGACAAACCTTTTACTTATATTGTAAACTTGAGTTTGAAGTTACCGTTCTGTATATATCTGACACTTCGGTCAAAGATACAGAAATGTGTTCAGGCTTTATTGGAGCAGAGCAGCACGTGACAGAAGTCTGAACACATATGAGTTAACCCTGTGCATGCTTGCTGGAGGCCTGCATTGTATTTTTTTTTCTCATAGAGCATCAGGAAAGAGCTGGTGTTGGAGATGAAATAGGGATTACACGATCCTAAAATGACAAGTAATACAGTTATATAAAGTAAACAGTGAAAAGCATTTTAATGAGTAGTTTTGAGTTTGTTTCCAAGAGGGTGCAAACACATTCGTGCTATAAAGCAAAGGTGGGGAGCTTCTGACTAAAGTGGTGGGAAGGGAACTGTTGGTGTAGGACCCAGAACTAGACCTCATAATGTTAGCAGGAGCTATGAGGGGTGGGGGTTATGAGGGGAACAGAGATGTTGGAGGGGATGCCCTGCTCAGGAGAGAGAGGAATAAAGGTGGCTGGGAAAATTCCACTGTGTGTTAGTGATGCAAAATTGTAAAGCAGCATTAGTGTGGATAAAAGAGAACCAGCTGGACTGAAATTGCTTTGGGAAGAGCTGATAAGAGATTTTGCTGAGATAGCGCAGGAGATCTACCGCACGTAGTCCAGGATTTAGATGTGGGTAGAAATCTCGTAATATGGTTAGAGAGAAGTATTTCTGTGTATTGTCACTGTGAGAGACCAACTCCCCACACCAGAGAATTAATGCTGTTGGTAATGGCTGGTTACAGAGCACTGTGTTATCTGGCAGTTTCATCATCAGTAGTGACTGAAGCCATAAAATTGACGGAGTTAACTGTAGATGTGGCTTTAAGAAGCACAGAAGATGCTTCAGGGAAGCTGGACATAGACGTGAACTTGGTTTGAGTGATCACAACTTAAACTAGGTTAAATTAAACAGATAAACATGTACACCAGCAGCTGTCAAGCCTCTAGAGAAACTGAAGAAGCTTTTTTGTGAAGCGGGGAGCTTGGATACGGAGGAGGGCATGAAATTCAGTGAAGCTACAGTGGTAAATATTAGCACCTCAAATAACAGAAAAGGCTCCACCTAGGAAATGACCCCAGAGCTGATGATTCACCTGATCATTGCGTCAGGATGTGGTGAGGAAACATAGAACCTCTGAGAGGTGTGGGCAAAAAATCAGTTTGTAAAGGAAGGTGTATCTTGAGAATCAGGAAGTCTGGGGCTAAGGCAGGGGCTTCCACCTCAGCAGACAAGGTGACGTCTTGCAAAGGGTATTAAAACAGATAACAGAAGGTGCTTTGGTCACATGAAAAGGAGAAACAGCCAGTCTTGCAAAGGAAGGAATCAGACTGCTGTGCATAGGGACAGTGATTTGAGTAAAGGTGATCCTGGGTATGATCCCTGAGCTGTAGGAATTGTTTCTTATGAGGATGACGCTGAAAATGATGCACAGATAAATGGGGCGGGAGCAAAACTTTTAATGCCTTGAATTTGAGTCTAGTAATTTGTAGCCCAGAGTGCTAAGACATGCAACACTTGAAACCTGAACTCTGTTAGCAGAAGTTTAACTACTGCTGTAAGCAAGCAGTGGCATCACCTAACTGGAGAACAAGAAAGGTGGTTTCTGTGGGTTGGCAGGAAGATAAGGAGATGGGTGATAAATGTGGGTAAGTATGGGTCTTGACTTCAAAAGCAGGCAGGACTGTGATAACATGCAAGGTTTAAAATAAACTTTAAAGAGAGAATAATAAAAACTTTATAGACAGGTGGAAGCAGTGTGGAATGTCATCGGGTATAAAATGTGGCATGGGTTTGCAAGAGGAAGATTGTGCTGGGCTAACCTCTTGTTTCTAGATGAAAACATGCATGTATGTGGACTTTGTAATATCTCACAAATCACCACAGCAGACATTTCTTTTTGAAGAAAATTGGAATTGGCAAAAGAAGTGTAAAGTGTATAAGGAACTGGCTGTAGCAGAAGCTAGTAACGTTGCAGAGGCTGGTGGGAGAAGCAGATAGATGTCCTCCTCTTGTGGTGTGGCAAGACAAGTAGGAATGTGTGTGTCAAAGTTGTTTTTAAGGCAAGTCCTAATGGCATAATCAATTCGGAAGTAGATAAATATAACATATGAAGAATTCAAAGACCCTGAGGACAGTGATAATGAAAATGAGTTGATATTATGTAGAAGAGCTATGCACTTAAAGGCAAATGACAAGAATTTCTGAAAAATGCAAGGCTTGGTGAAAGAAGAGGTGTTGGGGAGTACCTGTGACTCGGCACCAGTAGAGAATAATTGTGGGGAGAGGAGAAGGTGGTTGCAGTATGTGCTGGAAAAAGTATTCGTGGCAGAGAGGGGAGGACAAGGGCATGGGTAATTTGTTCTTGCATGCTGTGGCCTGTGCTGGCTGACCTTGTTCAGGGAGGATGAACTTAGGACTAAATGGAGAGGGTGAAAGAAAACCTTCACTAGCTCTCTTTTCCTTTCAGTCTCTATGGTAAGAAGACTAAGAGGCTGTGACTTCTATCTGATAAACAGAAACTGATGTGATCTATGACTTCTGTCCATTAAAAACATCAGGAAATTAAACACGGGGTGAGGAAAAACATTAAGGTGGAGGATAGTGTTGACATAAGATATAGAAGGTATAAGCATGCCATTAATTAAAGCGTAGGCTGGAAGTCAGGAATGATTTTCAGTGGCTTAAGTGATGTGTAGGTGCTTGGAGAACCAGCACTAGAGTTGGTGACCTCAAAGGACCCTTCCAGTCGTAGGATCCTCACTGCACTAACTTCATTATCATGTGCATTACTGCTCTGACAATTACTTGCTATAGACAAATTGTATATTAAGGTAAAATTTTGGTGTATCATCTTGCTTAGTTATAAATTTTAATAATAAAAAAACCAAACTACATGTGAGGGAACTTGCTCATATTCAGTTGTTACCTAAGGCTGTTTATTTTAGTTAATGATTTTGATTCTAATGGCATTTAGCCTGATGGAATTTCACTTTAATTTTTATGGAGGCCCAAATGCAGGCAAACAGCATGGGTTTCAGGAGAACAGTCTTGGGCATAATCCTTGTCATTAGTAACACCTGGTTGTGCTTGAGTTCTTCATGTACATGCTGTGTCAAAACAACAGTATTGGCAGGTGAATGCTAATGTGTTTGGGAGACGCAGCTTCTTCAGACACTGTAAAACTGGCATGGGGAGCAGCCATCCGGCTGCTTCTCCCAGGTGGAGTTAAAATCACGTGCTTGCTCGGGTATCGGTCTCTAGGCTGAATTTTATAAAACACAGTCTGTCTTTACAAACTTAAAAACCAGATTTCCCCAAACCATCCTTTTCAGCTTCCTTCTGGGGGAATATTGTAAGTGACTGATGTTCCAAGACCTTGATAAAAAAATAACGTGCAAAAATTTTGTGCCAGTCTAGCTGTCCTATTTCTGCAATTTGTGTGTGTCCTCCAGGGACCAGTGTTGTCTGAGCATTTGTGAATGCTAAGGGTGAAGTCAGGCTGCCAAAGAATTCATCTGCAGTGTTCTGTTAGATCTCCACTTCCCGCCTGGGAATCTCATCCAGTTACACCATAACTCATATCCTAAACAGTTCTCTTACTCTTTCTTAACGCTCACAATCCATTTATTTCTATCTCCTAGATATTAATATTTTCTCTGGTTTGTGAACTCAAGCAAGTAAATATTTAAGTAACATGGCATTAATATTTTCATTAAAACTATTTTTCAAACTAGACCAATCCTGCTTCATTATTTGGTGCAGGAAAACACAGGTGCTGTTTTTCCTGGGAGCTTATCATTTGCTGTAGTATGGTGGGATGTTTTTGCTTTAAAAAAAAGAAAGTTACTGAATCCACCACAACTGTGCTGTTGCTTTATTTTTTAGCTTCTCTTTTGGTGAATATGCTAGACTTCTGAAGTTGAACAATGATATTTGTTAGTATCAGTTTTTATCTCAATCCCTTTCAGGGCAAGCTTGTGCTCAGTCCTGTGTGACAAGTAGCTGTGTTCCAGTTGGTTGATTGCTTGCAATCCTGTAACTTAAATCGAAACTACCAGAAAATATACCAAGGCTGTGATTAGGTGGCGATCACTTCTGGTGTGGTTAGTCAGCAGCTCTTGTTCCAGGGTGCATCTTGTTTAAACTAAAACTGAACGGGAGAGTAGAAACCTAGGTCATTTGGGAGATGATACAGGTGACTTCAGTGCTCTTGTTGACTAAAGAGAGAAGCACATGCCAGCCAAAGGAAAAGCACACAAGTTGTTTTATTCTATCTGTAATTCCTGCTTTTTCTTCTTTGTTTGATACCAGAGTACTCGTGTCTTCTAGCAGCTCTTACCTCACTGTGACCAGGCTGTGTGATTTGACCTAGGAACTCTGGCAAGATTCTAGTCATTTAAGTGACCTTCACTTGTACAATGTCTGACCAGCAGCTGCATGTGCTTTGTGTCTTGGAAGAAATTATTCTGTAAAGAGGTGTATCTTATTTTCAAAATAAAAATTAAAAAACCTTCAACTTCTCCTGGTCTCTGAATGAGTTTTAAGTTTTTTGGGGTTTGTTCTTTTTAATTTTTGCTCTTTGTCTTTTTTATTTTTTTTTGCACTGAAGCTTTTCTTATTAACTAGTTGAACTATCGTTGTCTCAGCAAAGTCAGTTTACCAACTCAGACTGGCTCCTAGCAGACTTAATACATTATCAGTCTGTCTCTTTTCCTGCCTTCTGGTGCAAGGATATGGCTTTCATTATGCATATTTCCTTAGTCTCTGACAGCTGGGGGCATATATGAGTTGAAGTCTGTTTTGTGTAAAATTAAGTAGTGTGGGTTTTGTTCCCTTATTCAATTAAGACATTTCCACTAATTTAAAATAACATATTTCTGAACCTCACAGAACTTGAAAGAAGGGTAGTTTATGCCACCGAAAATTTGAAGCCTCCTTTATTTTCTGCTCAGTAGTATTTATCTTCTATATCTAATAATTCTGAAAGATTTGATGGATTTTTTTTTTTTTTTCCTAATCAGGCACAGATTCAGGAGTAGGGATGCTGTCTCTTCTGATCATAAAACAGTTAAAAGTTCAGCAGGAATCTGTAACCTGCAAGGAACTCCTTAAAGCAAGGCGACTGAAGCACAATCTAACAGAATACATCTTCTGAGAGTGAGTCACACACACAGTAACTCACTCCAGTATGCTGCACCCAATCTGCTTTTTTTACCAATAAAATAAAGGCTGCAACAGAATATTGCAGAGAAGAGGCAGCTTGGATTACTGTTTAGTTCACCTCTTGGTTAGGGAACCAGGTCGCCTGACAGAGTTGTCTGTGTTGGCAGCGTCAGGAGGATTAACCTCTCATAATCTCTGTGATTTGAGTAAGAGATTTTGTTCCTGTCCTCACTGCTCAGTTCAAAGCAGCTGCTGAGCAGAAACTCAAGTGAATCTTCAGGAACATGTCTGTGTTGGTTAGCCGAAAAAGGGAAGAAATAGATGTTAGAGGATTTCTCCTAGCTGTGCTTTTTAGCAACTGGTTTTAGTGTTTGGATGGTAAGTGTGTATAGGTAGAGCTGTTCTGTAGAATCAGAGAAGTTGGCTACATCTTCAGTTTCCTTTTTGTTTAGAAGGTGTTCTGTTACACCATCCTCAGTTTCCTTTTTGTTTAAAAGGTGTTGTGTTACACAAATAGTATCAAATCCGTTTCTCCATCACCACTCTGCTTCCCCACCCCCCTTGCAAAGCAAACTTTGGACAAAGGCATCATGTCTTGGTTTGTAAGCACAACATAACAAAACTTCAGTGTATGTTTGTTTTCCCACTTCTCAAGAAAAATGTAACTGATCTAGACCAGTCAGTCCGAGGTGATGCTCACCTGCCTGTGCTAGGTCAGGCCAAAGCTAGGAGGGATTACTTGGTGAACTAATGTATATCTACCCTTGAGGAATGGTGGTGGTAGTAACAAGGGACTTAGCTCTGCTTATGGCCCCACAAAAATTGAAGAAGGGTTTTCTTTTGTATATTGTGTTTGTGGGGAGGCTATTTATTTTAGTTTTTTTTTAAAAAAAAAGCAACCCAGACTGTATTTGCTGTGTCAAACAGGTAGCAAAGCATCTTGCCTCTCTTGATGAGCGATAGTCCCTTTCTTCTCAATGGAGAGTGATACGGGTTTGCTTGTGTTGTCTGCCTACTTTAAAACAGCTGATACTGCTGTCAAGTGACAGCAAAGATATATAGCAAAGAGGCTAAATTGTGAAGCGAGGCCTCTGAAGCATGTGTTCCCCCTTGCTATTGAAGAAATACCAAAGTGGAATTCACCTGAAATTGCCTGTTGGCACCCTTAAGTCTTGATTATATTGAGGATGGAGGAGATTTGGTGGTAGAATAGACTGTATGAAACTCTATTTCCCAAAATGTCACCTCTGGGTACTAAGCTTAGAAGGTGGGGGTATATTAATATATAGAGTAGGTGCTGCTGTATCATCACGTCATGCTCTTTCCTAGGAATCATCTAGGTGTTTATACGGACAAGATACCAGGCTAAACGGGCTTGTTCTGCAGCCCTTCCTGTCGTGATAGGACTTCTCTTAGTGCAAACTCCTGGTGAAGGTGTGCAAAGAGCCCCTTGGTCTGCAGGGCAGGAGACATCTGGTTTGGGACCCAAGTCCAAGATGACATTGATGTCAAAGTGGCTCTTAGGGAATTCCAGCATCCAGTTTGAGCAGTGAGACTGTCGGACTTATGCAAGCAACCAATGTTTTGAGAACAGTAAATTACAAATCTGACTGGCTTTGTCATGGTGCTGGTGGGGGGAGAGGCAGTAACCACAAGGTTACATCTGTGAGATGGCAAAAAGGTCTCTGTGGAGTATCATCTGTGAATACTTGTGTGACTTGGTTGCAGTTCTCAGTGGAGAATTAGACCAGGAGAACTGACACTTCAGAGACTTTCCTTGGTGGTGAAGAAAACCATCTGAAGACAGCCTGAGCGCTCCACTAACTGTATCTCAGAGCCTGGGCCTTTGGTTTTGAGTAGCAAACAGATGTTGAGGTGACAGCTAGGAGTGAAGTTAAATTTCAGGTAGATGTTAAAATGTCTGTGGGAAGGTTACGAAGAAGGAAAGCACAGTTCTAAATAAGTAACGGAGTATGCTAGCTCTCACCTCACTAGAATTAACTTGTCAGTTTGCATTGAGATTGTGATGATTGTCAGATAAGTTGAAAAGGTGAGTAATGAGGTAAAGGGCTCTCTGGAGAGCAGCACATAGACCTGGTGTATCTTTGAGGCATCTTGTACTCCAGCACAGGCTGTGAGGCTCTTGAGAGTTGGAGCTAATACTTCCTGCACAGCCTTGGAGGGTGATAACAAGATGCATTGCTAGAGGAAGGATTTTTGTCTGGACGCTGGGAGGCTGTCATTCCAGCAAGTCCCGAAGCGGGCCAAAAATGGCTTAGGATTCTCAACTTGTTCTAGTTACCTGAAAGGTGACTTGAGCTCAGTGGGTTGATCTGCTTTGTGTTGGCTGGGGAAGCGTCCTCAGACTGCCTGCCTGCCAGCTGAACTGCAGGACCATGCAGGCAGGAGAAACAGGGATAGATAACCCCATAGCCTGGAAGAGTGTCTGCAGTGATGTGTCTCACCTGGAATTGGGAATTCCAGCGTGATGTGTTCCATTCCTCAGACTGCTGCCTCCTTCTCTCTCCTGTGCAGTGTTTAGCCACACAAGCTGCCTGGAAATAGAAGCTTCTGGACTTCTTCTGTTTCCAAGTATATTTCATGTAAAAACTGGAAAATATTTTATGGGCTATTGGCACTCTGGATTCACTGGCAGTGCTAATCTGTTTCAGGAGGTGGTAAAGTTCAAGGCTTGCATGTTCCTACTTTCTTTACTGCTTCCCAGCATCTGTTTCCAGATTTTCTGGCTGTATGGTTCATGAATATGCTCTGCCCCCACCCACACCCCCCCCCCCGGACAGAAGAAACAATATTGTCAAGCTTATTTCAGCTGCTGCTTGCCTGAAATCAATTGAATGCTTCCTACTGCCTTTCAGGAAGCTTTTTCTGGGATCAGCTCTAAGTAAACTTCTTGCAGCTTCCTCACTGCAAAGCGGAAGTTTCACTAAGTGCTAGTGTTTAATGCAATCATGATTTAAGCTGTGGTTTACAAAATAACTTGTCAATGTTTTAAGCATTTTATTGGTAAGATCTCCTGAGGCTTTTTGGATAAAATGATCTGCATGTTTTAAAATGCTGGAATTCTTTTGCAGTACCTAATGATCATGGTATATTGATTGTATTTTACCACTGTAGATCCTGTTCTGTGCTAGCTTTTTAGTAAAATCATCATATCCACGCACAAGTTCAGAGATGAGGGGAGTTCTGGGTTTTGGGACCTGCTGTTTTGTGAGTCTCCTCCCTCCCTTCCTCTCTGTGAACCTGTCCTGTCCTAGTTGGTCTGTTTCAAATTATGTTTTCAAACCAACAAATAACAGCATGACCTTGCTGCCTGATAACTATTTTCCAGAGAAGTGCTGGTGTAAGGATCCTGGCAGAGCAATCTGATGTCTACTCTGACTTCAGGGAAGGAACCAGTTGCAGACCTCTTTAGTTTTCCTCTTGCATTTTGTTCCCTGTCACAGTTGCTTTCTACAAGTTGCATATGTTGTTTCAGTTCCATTTTTCCTGTCCTATATTCTCCTAGTAAGACACTTTGTTTCAGTTTGTGTTTCTTGGAGATACAGGTTTGATTTTTTTTTTGGTCCAAAATTCTGTTTGTTCACAGCTGCAGTCCCCATGGCATATCTTCTGCAGCACGATTTATAATTTTTTTAACTGCTGTAGCATTTTCTTCACCTGTGAATTTCTGTTGCTGAAATTTTTCAAGGAATATTTCAGGTGAGTGAGTTCTTGAGCTAAGCAACAAGCAAGAATGCATATGAAACTCTTCAGTTCAGGAGGTTGAAAATCTGTGTGATGTTAAGTCAGTGGGTCAAATAAAATCTGGTAACAGATTAACCTGTAAATGAGACTCAGATGTCTCTAACTGTCCGAATCTGTTTTGTCATTGAAAGTGTTTAGAAGCCTACTTACATTAACTGCCTACTACATTAAACCATCATAGAAAGTAAATTGAATTGTCACCCCTTCTGTTGCATGAAATACCTTTTAGAGAAGTAGGGTCTTTTAAGAGAAGGCTTCTTTTGCTGATGAGGACTGAGTTGTTTTTTTTTTTTTTAAAAAAAAAAACAATTAAACAACCCTTGCCACAGGGTCTGCAACGTTGGTCCTCTGCTCCAGGTATACCTTGAGAATGTGGTTTTGATTGGAGTGTTTGCAACTGCCAGAAAGGGTTTCCTACCAAGTTTTTAAATTTCTTCTGTTTAAGTTATCTAGTAACTTTGGTAAGGATGGAAGAAGTAGAGCTGTATGAAGCTCTGGTGCAAGCTGAGCTGTGCTGTATACACTTCCCAAGTTTTATGCAAAAGCTGAGCTGAAAAGTGACAGTATCTGCAGGAGGTGTGAAATTACCTAGTTCAGTAAAGTGATCAGACTGGACGATTGAACAACGTAGTCAGATATATCTTTCATTTGATGACTGGTTCAGCACAGTATATTAACTGTGCATTTGCTCAGTTTTGTGTAGGTTGGCCATCGTGTTGTCCTCCTAGCTCTCCCAAGTTTGTGGAGAATACTCCAGATATCCTGGCACTGTTCTATGTCACTCTGATGCCCATGGGCTACGGCAGTAATAGAGATTTAGACAAGACAATGATATATAGCTTTTATATATAAAAGGTAGGCTTTTTCTGGGTAGATTGCAGTACTTTGCTCACCAAAGTTCAGCCCATACAGGTGGTGGGATGCTGAGCCTGGGGCTGTGAAAATTCTGGCAAGAAATGAATGTTGCGGTGAAGCTTAGTAAGCAGAACCAGGCAGCAGCTGCAGTGTCCTGTCGGGACTGGAAACATCTGTCAGCCTGAAGATATGGGGTGTCTGGGCTCTGGAGGGAAACAAGGAGGGTGCTGTCTATCTGCAGGTTGTGACATTTGTGTGCGTGCAAGCCCTGGGTCTTAACTGACCAGAGAATTTACAGATGAACAGGGGAGCATCTAGTGAGGTTTGGCAGTGTGGAGGGTTATTGGGATGTGTACTTTATGTAGTGCTTTCCTGGATTTGCTATATGAAATGGTGCTGAAGTTAAATGGGGTTAGTGTTGAGTGTATCTCCTCTTAGCACAGGAATCTGGAAAACCCTTCCAAGCAGCGACACGTGTCCCAGCTGCTCTCAGTCACTGTCCAGTGGGCAGAAAGGGTGGAGGGACTGTTAGAAAGCTGTTTGTTGGAAATTGTATTGTAAATCAAATAAACTTAGTAGCTTTGTGTGTCTCTGGACAGAGTAATGAATTTGCAGATCATCTGAGCAGGAAGATGTTAATTCATGTGAATTAGGAGGGATTCTAATTCATTCTCAAGACATCTGGCAAAATGGAAATCCCTTGGGTAGATCAATTTGCTACCACAGGCAACAGAATAGAATCTCTTTTATTTTTTTTTCCCTCCTTCCTGAGAAAAATCTAAGAGTGATAGTAGTTGCCTTTTAGATGTGGTTGGTTGCTGAAGTGAGCATACCTTCCTTTTGTTTGACATGGTTCCCAAGGCCTTGAGAAAGGAGAGTCAAGTTGTCCTATGGGTATTTAGAGTGGTCAAATTGAAGAAAGCTCTTTGCTACATGAACGGGAACTGCAATGTAAAAGTGGTGTGGTTTTCATTTTGATGAACTATTAGAAATTCATAAACTCATATGGTGTCCATTCCATTTATTCTGTACTTATTAAAGCAGATCAATCTCTCTGTTCAGTTGAGGTAAATTTAGTGGTCCTGCTGGCTTGCTTTTGAGGCTATGTGGATTCCTCCACAGTTGTCTCAGTCAAACAGGTATTGAATTTTTTGAAGGACTATTTCAGGTAGTAAGTCAGAAAAATTCAGCCCCTAGATGCAAGCTTAATTCTTCAGGTACTGATGGAAATCTGCACTATGTTCCTGCTCTTTGCCAGTTACCTAGGAAAGTGGCATTTCGCAGTGGCTCTTCTTCCTTCTGGTGGCAGAGCAGTTCTCTGGTCAGCCTAGCCCTTCATTCACATCAAGCAATAACAAAATGTTATCCTCTGTTTTCTGTGAATGCCGTCTCAGCTATTACGTCTGTTGGTACATGAAGGTACCCACTGTGTTTCCATCACGTCATTCTCGAAGGGAATACGCTGGTGCATAAAGTGCTCTCTTCCCTGCTCGAGTGGAACGGTGTTTATATGTAAACCAGTGGTTTGTTTTCCCTGGGAGAAAGACAAAGCATGAAGTAATAAATGTGATTTAAGTCTCTTGTCTCTCAGTGGCCGCTGAGGCTGAAGGGATCTTGCAGCTGCCGTAACCACCCCAGCTCAGCAGGGCTCTGCTGCAAGGAGAGCCCAAGCGGACCCAGCTCCGGGCTCTCTGCAGTTACAGCAGAGGCTGTCGAGGTGCTGCTGAGTGCTGGTAGGTCCCTGGGGCCTCCTGTGCAATTATTCCTCCTCCTCTGAGCTAGTTCAGGAAAATCTTTTCCTTCTGAACATAAGTTAGGTCTGAATGTATGAGAATGCAGTGGAGCCTTTGTTTTTAAACCTGTCTCAGGCTGGGAATACCAAGGTGGCTGTGACATTGAATCCTCATAACAGACTTGGAACACGATTAAACTGCTGTTTTATCCAGATCTTTGTTTCTTAGAGTTATGAAGGGATGAGATGAGTTTCATGG
Organism: Ciconia boyciana; assembly: GCF_034638445.1. Taxonomy (NCBI): domain Eukaryota; kingdom Metazoa; phylum Chordata; class Aves; order Ciconiiformes; family Ciconiidae; genus Ciconia; species Ciconia boyciana. The sequence continues at coordinate 23,741,113 of NC_132937.1, forward strand.
CACAGTCAGTGCTGCTGTTCTGCTGTGGCACATGCAATTGCTTTTCATAGCATACCTCTGATGCTGCTGGACTTCTATAGGGATCATGTGAAACAAAACAGTGACTGAGTTAAAATCAGGGGGGAGGTCACTGCATGGCCTCTGCTTCCCCAGCCTGGAGCACCTTTTGGGTTCAGGTAGTGGGCAAGACAAGGGTTCCTCACCCTCAGGTGGGAGGTGAGGATGTGCAGGGGCTGTGCATGTAAAATGTTTTGATTTCCAGGGGAGGGAAAGGTGCCTGTGTGTCAGGGTGGGATCCCCAGGGACAGAACAGTCCTTGTTAGATGCACTAGTCTTGTGCCACTTGCTAGCCTCTCGTGGATTTTATAAATAGCTTTCAAGAAGTGAGTAGGAGGTGTTGAGTTTCTGGCTCTGTGGTGAGTACATGTGCTATAGCTGTTGGTGCAGGGTTCAGACAGCAAAATTATTACCAAAGACTCAGTTACAGAAAATGTAACAGCCCTGAAGGGCTAGAGCACTGCCTCGCCAGTGGTTCCCTCCCAGAAGGGATTCTCTCCCTCTGTGTGCGTGCTGCAGGCTGCACAGGCCGCGAATTCGGTGTGTTGACTTAGTCTTGGGTAGTACGGGCATTTTGTTGTGGTCTGCCATTTCTGTGGCTTAAGCAACCTTTGCACCTCGTGCTGCGTATCACTGCACACTGAAGTCTGAGCACCTGGAAGAGGTGAGAAATGCACAGAGTGAAATGGAAATATGTATTGGTTCTGCTGTTCTGCTGGGGATGGTTACTGTAGAAGTTAGAGTGCACTCAAAAACACATTAACACTGCATTCGTGTTTCACAGAGAAGAGGAAGCTATTTGTCAATGTGCTGATCATGAAAATGCATTTTGAATGCTCTACTTTCAGCGCTGCATTTCTTTTTAAAAGCACTAATTAAACTGCATCCTTTTGTTCTTCTGATTTCTTCCACAGCCCCTCTGTGGCACTTTATTGGCCTCTGTGTAAGGATGTAGATTTTGTTGTCGTGTGGTGAGTGACCAGCTCTTAAGTCATGTGCTGGATTTAGTTAGGATGTACTCTTTTGGCCGTCTGCTCAGGCACTCCCTGTGTCTGCATCCCTCTGATTTGCAAGCAAATGTTAAAGGTGATGTCAAATCTGCAGAAGTTCAGAACACCCAGTTTCCCTTTAACTGAATGCAAGCATGTTCCCGCTGAGGAGGTTTGAGCAATGTGTTGTCTGAACCTTGCAGTAATTTGGCATGCTCAATTTTAATTCTTTGGCTGGTGTGTGTGGCACCTAGTCAGGAAAAAAAAATATCCTTCAGACTGATTGAAAAATAAGTGGATAGCAAGAATTTCTCTGTAGAACTGAGTTTAAGAATACTCTGATATAAGTTCTGCTGTTGTTTTTCCACCCTCCCACAATGATTCTGGACCTTTTTTGCAATCTCTGGCTTGTATTTTCCTTTCTTTAGGAAAGACTCTTTAGGAGTCTGCCTGACTCTCCAGCCTTTTGTAACTGACAGCTGTAGAGCATCTGGAATCCTGTTGTGGCAAAACTTCAACTTGATTTTTTTCTTGTCTCTTTATTTAGAGTAACACCAAAATGGTGAGAGATTCCCAGAGAAAAAAAATCTCTGGATGAATTGAATGTTTACATCAATTTTCATTGCTTTTGTACCTGTCTAATTTGCATCCGGTTATTTCAGTGCAACCTGTCTGCTTTCTAATAGCTCCTTGAACTGAGGTGCAATAGCTGTGTCTCTGATACACCCAAGTCTTTTTTAGTGATTAACTGAGTATCTGCTTGCACAGTGAGAGCTGGTGCATCTCTGTGCATCTGTGTCACGCAGTGCTCACACATGGCAGTGCAAAGCGCCAGGTCTTGCTTTCCTTTCTAATTTTCTAGCATTTTCATTCCCTCCCTGGTGTCCTTCCCATACAGTGTTGCAGTGGCATAGGAGGATTATGGTTCAGCATAGTTCAATCTTTGCCTTTGAATGGCTGGACTTGCTGTGCTGCCCAGTTTGCTGAGAGAAGCCCTTTGAAACTGAACGGAATTTAATATTTCCAGATAGTTTGAAAATGTGGTTTCCCCAGAGCTCAGAAGTGCCTGTGGGATAAATGGGAGTGAGTCAGGAAATCTCTGATGGAGACCTTTGACTTGCTTTGTCTTCAGGCTTTTACTTCATGGCAATGCAGAAGCAACTTTATCTGTAAAACTTGATGTTGCTGAGTGCTCTGGAGAATGGTTTCCTTTTGTGATACAGATTTTATTTTCTAAAATGTACTGTTTCACATGGCTTGATTTCAGCCTCCTGCCCCTGGAGTAGCGATGAGTTTTCAGCCTTTGTTGCAACACTGTGAGTAATTAACTGTTAATGCATCAGGCTTCTTCACGACTTCATTACTCCTTTGTGTCCTTTCTTGAGCACTTGGCGTAGAGGAGCTCTAAGGAGACAGAACGAGCAGGTGTGGATACAAAAGTTTCCCCGGGGAAGCTAACCTTACTGTGCCTTTCCAAAGCAGTGGTCCTTTGGCAGTGGTATGGTGCATGCTGTTCTGTGCATTGCACCTGACCCGTGTATTCCCTGGGCAGACGAAACGGCTGGGTCTTGGCAGCATCTAATGGCTCTTTCCAGCTCTGAACTCCCAGACACTCACGCTGTTGTATGGGGAACCCTGTGGTCTCACGGCCAGTCCTGATCCGAGATGTTGCAGGAGCTGCACCTTTGCAACGGTTTTTTACACACCCCTAGGAAGTGCTTTCCAGTGGGCTAACAAAATGAAAACATGTCCGAGTCACTTTTCATGGGAACTTGTTGGACATGCTGTGTAAACTTGCAGATAGAGTGAGTTACTGGTGAGATGAGACTCCCAGGTTAGTGAGGCAGCTCTTATTCATAAGCCCTGCTTCTGCACCTAAAGGTGTAATTTATTACACGTGGGTTGTCTAGGGACATGGGGCTCATTCCTGGTGGATACTAAAGATACAAGACTCCATTGTTGTTATGTGGGTCCGTAGCAGGCTTGTGATCCTCATTTAGCATTGCTGCTGCCCCAGGATATCCCTGTTGCTGCAAGGCCTGGGACAGCTCTTGCTGAAGCCCCACATGGGCACTCTTCAGCAGGGTTTGCTGCCTTTGTCAAATGAATCTCTTAATACTTAGTGGTTGAGACCACAATGTACAGACAGCATCTGTCTCTTAGTTTGCATATTGCTTGCTGCAGAGACAGTGCCTCGTCTCTGTGTCTAGGAGCCATTGGCTCAGTCTGGCTGCTTTTTTGACAAATAATACCAAATTTCCACACTGGGGTTGCCTCCACTTCCCTGCTAATAGCAGTGGAGCTTGTTAGGAACAGAGACACCAGCTGAAGCTTACTGAGCATCCCCTGCCCTCTTTCTCCTTTTTTCATTCCCTCAAGCACATGCACTCGTTTCTTTGTCTCCTGCATCTTGCAAAAGGGGGGGGAGAGGGGAGGATCAGAGATAAGCTGGTGTCTGTCCACTCCAGGGCAGTATTTCATGAAATGCCTGCTTTTGTGTGGTATCCAAAGGCTCTTAGAAAGTGGGTGGATCGCCCTGCCTGTTTCTCAGTGGTTAAACAGGCTGATTGATTTGGAGATTAAAAAGGAATTTGCATCTTCAGTCAGCAGGAACACTGGCCCCCACCATTGTATGTTTTGCTTGCACCATTAGGTTTAGCATCAGGAATGCTTCAGGCCCTGAACCTGGGAAAAAATGAACGTATTTATTTTGGACCTAAAGACTCGTGGGCCTTGGCAGTCTAGGTAAAAGCTACAGCTCTTCTAACTTCTGTTTGAGATGCCTCTGCCTCGTACTATACCTGGTACAGCATTTCTTTCATGTAAACATCTACCTGGACTGTAAATGCTTGCAAAGGAGAATTTCTCAAATAGCAAGGGTGTTCTCCAGCATCACACTCCATTGCAGCTCTGTGCATGTAACTGTGTAAGGGCCATTTTTTTTTAATTATTATTTTTATTTTTTAATGTTCCTTTCTAGAACAGTTACCTTGGAAGTTAGACTCTGTGAGCCCTTAGTAAGTGTCGGGTGGTCTGTTTTCTGGAGGAAATTTCACTACACCAGTTTTTAAATCTCTTTGCTCTCAGGTGTACCTTGCTTCCTAGCTTGTTAAATATGTTTTCTTCTTAGTGTTGGTTTTCCACTGGGAAAACTAGCTGGAGCCTAGCGATGTCTTCTCAGTGCTTACACTTAGAAATACCAGTGGGGATATGAGCTTGCAAAAGAGAAATGTAAACAAAATTTGTTTTGTTTACCCCTAGGTAGACATGGACCTTCTCCATCCAGTGAGATAAGAGCCAGTGCTGTTTTATGTTCTAACCATTGTTTTTGATAAATACTATCCTGGAATTAAATTAACAGAAGAGTGCTCTGAAAAGTGACATTTGAGTTTAGACTGCTGCTTGTTTAGCATAGTGGGTTAATTTGATTTACAGATGTCATACTATAGAGCTTCTATTCAGGCTTGATTATTTTCAAATTGTGATTGAAAGTCTGCTCTGCACTGTTGAGGAGAGATTCTTTGTTTTTAAAGAAAAGTTTGTTTCTTCTAGAGTGTCTGTAACTTCGTAAGTGAGGTGGTATGATATGACATATTGCTAAGCAGCAATAACTTCTGGTTGCAAAGGACTAGTTTTGAAATTGCTTTGCATTAGCCATATCACATCACTTTCCAAACATTAATCCTGTGATTATTTTTTAAATGCATCGATTTAGAGAGGTGAGATGGGGTACAGAAGAGGTTTTGCCTCCAGATCTGTTAAACTCTTAAAATGAGTGAGGATTTCCAGCCTCTCTACTCTGGGGGATGTTGTCCAATTAATGCGATGCCCAGTGATGCTTGGACTGAAATGAAACTGTAGCAGCACAAAATCACTAACAGCCTCTTTTTTTTTTTTTTCTTTTCCTTTCTTCTCTTTACAGTAAAAAAAGCTAAACTCCAAGGACCACCAGGTAAGCCATGCTCTACCACTTGTTTGCAGCAATGGTGACACCTGCTCTCACACTCCTGCTCATGCTGCTCCCTCCAGTTTTCATCTACCTCCCCTCTGCTCACCCCTCTGCTCACCTTATCTGCTCACCATGTTCACCTTAGGAGTGACAAAAGCTACCCCGAGAGTCCAGGCAGACAGAGTTAGTATAAAGCTTGAGGATGTGACCTGGTGTCACAGTGCTGTGAAACCCCTACCTGCTCACCTCACCTGAACAGGTGATGGATGAGGAAAGATGTTCCTTTACTGTCACCAATTCCCACCTCATCCTTCCTCTTTCCCTGTTAAAAACAGGATCTGAAAATGTCCACTGAGCAGAAGTGGTGTGTGCCTGTCTGGATTCAGTGCCTCCTCAATCCTGATCGGGGTTGCTGGATGGTACTGCAGAAATGATTCATTCTCTTATGTGGCAGTCCATAATGGCTGTGCTTGGGATTGAAATCCTGTCCGCCAGGTTTTGTGTCTGCATAATAAAATAAAAACAGAGAGCTGGTGACACCCAGAATTTAGTGTCTAGGCAACTATTTCACTGTGGTTCAGTAGCTAGCAGGGTAATTTGCCCTTAACAGGTAAATACATTTATTGAATGAAATTTGATGTACAGTTTACAAAAGAATAAGCAGTTTGCTTCTGGAATAACACCTATTCAGGTATTTAGATCCAAAGCAATTGCACAGCTGTATTCATGACTTTTTGTTCAGCTTTATTCTCTTGATATAGCTATCCTCAGTTATAGCTGAAAGCTTCCCAGACTTCCTTGTCCATACTCCATGTCAGATCAAGATCTGTGTCTGCACCAACCTTGAATTTCAGGGAAGGAAAGCTGAGTGCCCAGATTGGAAGGGAGACTATGTGTATTTTATCCTTTCTCTAATCAAGAAGCCTGCTCACAGTGGCAAAATATTTGTCCTGTAGTCTAGATTTGACTCCACTGAAGCGTATGGTTTCACTGACAAGCCCAGTGTCCCAGGAGGATGCAAGTGGTGTAGCTAGATATGAAGGAATCTGACTTCCAGTGACTCCCACTTCTTCCTGAGCTTCTGGATCATGTAGTTTCCCTTTCCTCCCTTTCTGTTAGGATATTTGAAGCTAGGTGCTGGGACTTGCTCTAGTAGCCCACAGCAATGATGCATGTGAATTTTGGCAGTATTAAGATGGACTGTGATCTAACTTATGCTGGGAATGGATGCAGCGTAACATTGAAGTTACTGTTTTCTAGCTGCATAGCATATGTCTTGTTCCAGGCTTGATGAAACTGATAGATAGGTCTGAGGTGGTAACTCCCCTTAAAAGGGAGTTTGTTCATTCTCAGATGGTGATATTCAAACTTTGTATGTGTCTGTGCTTGACTGCTTTTGGTTTTATTAGCAAAGAGATAGCAGCAACTAGGAAAAAAGTTGTTCCAGGCTTTTTCTTCAGATTTTAAATAAAAGGAAAACATCTAAGCAAAGCCTGTCTTATCAAAATGTCAGTGTAATGTGGTTCTTCTAGGTCAGCTGGTTTAAGCAATACAGATAAGTTTTAGCACATTTAGCATAAATCACTGTATTTTCCTTCTGCCCCTGACTGGTCTATAAAGTTCTTTGTGGACTCATGGATAGAAATCCAGGTTGGAACTAGGAGAGCAGTTGGGTCAGAAGAGATTATATGATCAGCCCAACTGCTTCTTGTTTGTATGTTTTGTTTGTTTGCAAGTTTGTGTTTTGCTCTGCATAGTCTGCATGATGGGCCCTATTCCTTCAGACTGTCTCTTCTTCCTCTCGACTGCATTTCAGTAAGCGGTATCTTACACATAGAGTGTCTGTGTTCAGGATTTTACACTCTTTCTTTGCCCCTGACTTACTGCAAGTACTTAGTGGCCTGTTTTTGTTTGTGCATGAATTTCTAAAAAAACTGATTGAAAATTTGATGGCAGGTGAAAAACATCTTGAACATTTGGCTCCTTAACCCAGTGATGTCTTCCCACATGGGCTTTTCGTTTTGGGTCCCCCTGGGATGCAGTGTATGGACTGGAAACCTTGATATGTTGTGCTTATGTGATGAAAGGTATACTGAAGGAGGTAACTTTTTGCCTCTCATTCCCTAGATAAATTCAATACGTATGTGACCCTGAAAGTGCAAAATGTGAAGAGCACGACGGTAGCTGTGCGAGGTGACCAACCCTGCTGGGAACAGGACTTCATGTTGTAAGTACAGTGTGGTGCAGCGATGAGGTGCTTGTGGTTGAGTCCTTCCACAGCACTGACGTTTATATGGAGCTGCTATTGTGTTGTATAAATTGCAGTACTTAAGTAGGTAAAATGCATAAGCCTGGTGACAACCTAAATCATTTGCTTTTTTGTTGTACACGCTGACCTGTGCTGAAGGAGATGTGTGTTGGAAGATTGTCTCTGCTGGTGCCATGGACTGGCTGGAGTAGCCTGTGTCCTTTAATAATACCAGGTTGCCTGGATTCCTGTTCTTAGACCTGTGTGTCAGGGTGCAGCGAGGGCTGGCTGCTCGCACAGGGACAAGGAGCCAGAAGCAGGGTGTGGTAGGATGGCTGGTAGGGCAGGGTCCTCTCCAGCCAGGGCCCAGTCCCACGGTACCTGAGCAGTGCAAGTGGGGCAGGCCTAAGGATCAGGTCAGTGTCTGCCGAGAGGTCAGGTCATCAGACAAGTTAGTAGTAACAAGGCAGGCCCGAGGTCAAGCTGGGAGTGCAAGTTAGCAAGGCAGGCTCAGGGTTGTGTCTGGTAACAATAATCAGGGTCAGACATAGTCCAGCAATTGCCAGTCAGGTCCATAGTGATGGGGCAAGTCTGAGGCTGAGCTGGGAAGTCAGTCTGTGGGTTGGGTCTGGATTCATGTGGCCCATGGCCAGGCATGGGCGCAGCAGCAGCTAAGCTGGAGACAAGCATGCTGTATTGGGTTTGTGTGGCAAAGTTTTGGTAGCGGGGCAGCTACAGGGGTGGCTTCTGTGAGAAGCTGCTAGAAGCTTCCCCCATGTCTGATGGAGCCAATGCCAGACGGCTCCAAGACGGACCTGCCGCTAGCCAAGGCCGAGCCCATCAGTGACGCCTCTGGGATAATGTATTTAAGAAGGGGAAAAAAACCCTGCGCAATAGCAATTGCAGCCAGAGAGAGGAGTGAGAATATGTGAGAGGAACAACTCTGCAGACACCAAGGCCAGTGAAGAAGGAGGGGAGGAGGTGTTCCCGGTGCCGGAGCAGAGATTCCCCTGCTGCCCCTGGTGAAGACCATGGTGAGGCAGGCTGTCCCCCTGCAGCCCACGGAGGTCCACAGTGGAGCATATCTCCGCTGCAGCCTGTGGAGGACCCCAGGTCAGAGCAGGTGGATGCCCCAAGGAGGCTGTGACCCCGTGGGAAGCCCGCGCTGGAGCAGGCTCCTGGCAGGACCTGTGGACCCGTGGAGAGAGGAGCCCACACTGGAGCAGGTTTGCTGGCAGGACTTGTGACCTCGTGGGGAACCCAGGCTGGAGCAGTCTGTTCCTGAAGGACTGCACCCCGTGGAAGGGACCTACGCTGGGGCAGTCTGTGAAGAACTGCAGCCTGTGGGAAGGACCCACGCTGGAGAAGTTCATGGAGGACTGTCTCTGGTGGGAGGGACCCCACGCTGGAGCAGGGAAGGAGTGTAAGGAGTCCTCCCCTGAGGAGGATGGAGCGGCAGAGACAACGTGTGATGAACTGACCACAACCCCTATTCCCCGTCCCCCTGCACTGCTGGGGGGAGGAGGTAGAGAAATTGGGAGTGAAGTTGAGCCTGGGAAGAAGGTGGGGGGAAAGTGTTTTTAAGATTTGGTTTTATTTCTCATTACCCTACTCTGATTTGATTGGTAATAAAATTAAACTAATTTCCCCAAGTTGAGTCTGTTTTGCCTGTGACAGTAATTGGTGAGTAATCTCTCCCTGTCCTTATCTTGACCCATGAACCTTTCATTATATTTTCTCTGCTCTGTCCAGCTGAGGAGGGGAGTGTGATAGAGCAGCTTGGTGGGCACCTGGAGTCCAGCCAGGGTCAACCCACCACAGACACCTACAACATAGCTTAGGTAAGGACTGAAGGCCTGTAGCTGAGCTTAAATGGAGTTCCCGGGCCATAGGAAGAAAGTGTGGGTGGAGGCCACTGGTGAGGCTGGTCAGGGCAATTAAGGGCTGTTGTTAGTGCACTCAGGGCCTCAACATGGTGATCCTGGTTAGCTCAGTGTGGGAGTTGGTCTTGTGTGTTGATGTTGTCTGCCATTGGCCTGGTGCCCGTGAATGTGTTTTTCAGCTCCCCTGCTGCAGCTTGAGGGGCTGCCAGTCCCTGCCATGAGCAGCAGAACCAGTTCCAGCTCTCTCAGGGTTTCTGGTGCAGTTGGCACCTCTGATTTGCTCTTGTCCTTATAGGCCTGACATGTAGCCAGGGATTTCCCAGTATCATTTAGAATGGTGGTTTTATTGCTGGTGGATGAATGACTCATTGATATATTGCATCTGCTTCTGTTTCTATAGCTTTCTAAGGCAAAGTGAACTAAATTTACTAAATCCTGGACTCCAAGTGCTTTTCTCTGAACTTGCCATGGACACTGGTGTTGGGGGGAATGATGTTGTGCTCATCTTGTGGAGTCAAAGCTAGTGCTGCTGTTTTTGACTGGGTCTGAAGTGTTTGCATAGTATCCGTAGCAAGAGACCCACATGGGATTTTGTGAGTATGTTTCCCAATCCAGCAGAGGTTGGTTCTCCTCTGCCAAAAGTGGGAAGCTTTTGCCTCTGGTTGAGGAGTTCACCTGGGTCCTCACAGTGTTGCCATCATAGCTGCTTTTGGAGCAGCACATGAGGTGTGTGCTTCTGCAGAGAGATTCTGGAGCCTATCCTTTGGCATCTGGTGAAACGTGTGCTTCTGAACACCACCATCTTCTCAGCTCTGCAGTACCTGGTCAGACAGAGGCTGTGGCTATCGCTGACGTAAACCATGCAGGACTGGGGTAAGGTTGAGGCAGGGAATTGTACCTGTCTGCCAAATCACGTGCCCATACCCAAACTATTAACTCATTCTTCCTGTGATTTGTGTTTAACCTGTGGGCAGGAACTAGCTTTAAACATGGCCAGCTACAGAGTAGGCTGCTCACCAGTGATTTAAGAATGGTACTTCTTTGTGTTGGATGACGGCCCTCACGGTTGCTCCTCCTCCTTCCCCTCAAACAGCTCCTGGAACTGCTCTCTGATATCAGCTGGGAGCGTAGCTAGCATGCTATAAGGTCTCTGTGCTGCTCCATAATTAGTTGCTAGGGGATATGAAAGCAGAATATTAGCTAATAGCCAAGCAACAGCACAGTTGTTCTGATGTTTCTTTATAACAAAAATATTACACGTGGCAGGGAACGTGTTTTGCATGATCCTGTGTACACTGAGTTATCCCAGGAGAAATAACACTGATATTCCAATACTACTATTCAGTGGTTTGCTCTTTTTTCTTTCTGAAGTTGGAAAAGGCTTTTGAACACAGTAGTTTTTCCCTGAGGGAAGGATGCTTTTACTGTCTGTGTTTGTGTTTACCTTTTTATGAGGCATAGTAGAAGAACAGACTGCAAGGAAGAAAAAGCTTTCTAGCTGTGTTTGTTGTTTTTGCTTCCAAACTCCTTGTGAGACATAACACTTAAGAATTTGGGGCTCTGAGGATGTTTGAGATTTGCTTATTTACCAGACCAGTAAAGCACTTTAATGTCTTTTTTGGGGACATTTTCTAATTTTGAAGCAGCTTTAAAAGGACTGCATATTTGCAGCAAGCACATCTTGAGTGAAAGTGCAAACTGATGTTTAGAACATGATGATTAAATCGGTGTTGAAGTTGTTAGAAATGTCTTTCATTTAAATTCCATGTGCATGTGGAAAGGGAGAGACACCAAATTCCAGTCTCAGCTCTTTTGTTCTTTGAAGCTATTCTACATCTAACCAGAAGGTGGAGAAAGGGAGACACAAAGGCAATCAAAACCACCGTACTGAAAATATTTTTCTTTTTTATTCTTATCTGGTGACCTGTGCTGTGGAGTTCTGTACAGAAGCACGTTGGGTGTCTTATGATCAATGTCTTGCTCTGTAAATGTATGTTGAAGCAAAGAACGTGGTTTTACAGTGTGCCTGAAAATACAGTTTTTCTTCCTTCCCTTCCCAGCCTCACACTAGTTCAGCCAGCAGAAAATCAGTCGTTTCTGTTGTTATTGTAAGTTTGTGCAATCAGATAAGTATCATCTTCCAAGAGGCGAGCAGTGGGAGGGCAGAGCAGTGGTGGTGCAGGTGGCTAGTTGTTAGCTTGGCTGTTTTGAGTAGACATATCCAAATAGAGGCAGCTGGACACTCGATTTCAGGATGCTAGCAGTAAACTTATAATAAGCCTGTGTAATAGCTTGATTTTGAACTATGTAGTCTGAGTCAGCCAAGTACTGGACGCTCCTGACCTCAATTCCTGTGTCCTTAAACAAGAACAGAAGCACTTGGGTTTAAAATAGGTATTAATGTCCTTTGCTGTAGCTGTAGGGTTTGTCTTGGACCTTGTAGATACAATATTCTCTTTTAAAGTTGTAAGAAGTCTTTGGGGCAAAGCTCAAATAGACGCTGGGATTTGCAGCAGTTCTTTTTTTGGCCATGACGGCAGTCTATAGAAATTGGCGACTAATGTGCGTTTAAATTCCCTTGATAAACTTAATGTGCATAGATTTGGACAGGACAGCGGGCAGCGGCACTGCGTGTCCAAGATACCTACTTTTGAGGATTAGCAGTTGCACTAGGAGAAAGTCCTGAGCTCAGAGAAGTAGGAACAATAGCCTTTCTTCATGGTTAGTGTGAGACAGTTGCGTATCAGCAGAGAGCTCAGGATTCTTCTCTACCTCGTTGTTTTGACCAGCATTCAGGCTGTGCATGTGTTATGCTCTTCTTAAGTAGGCATGTTAAAACCAGCATGGAAGAAAGAGGCATAAATGCTGTGAAGCATTGGGAAGAAGCAAATTTGGGATGCATCCTTTCCTTACTGAGAGTGAAGATGTTCGTGAAAACCTTCAGATAAGGATTTCCAAGAACTTGGCACTTGGTGGTCGTGTGGCTGTATTGCCGCTTGCTGCGAGAGATTCACATGGCTCAAAGCCTTGCAGTGTCATGCACGGGAAGAAGCTAGCGCTGGAGCAGAAGTGGTGCAACGCAGCCCTGAGCAATAGGTAGTGCTGCTGATGCAGCTATGCTGGGTTTGGGACTGTTACTTTTGGCGTGTGGTAGCTCCACTCACAGATAAGTATTGGCATGTTTGGACCTGCCAGAGTACGCTTGTGTCGCTGTGCTGCCAAGGGAAAGGAGACACCTACTTTGTTAGAAATGGGGTGCCTGATGACAAAGAACAGCTCACCTCTAGGCTTTGGCCCAAGATACCCTTCCTCCTCCTGTGTACATAGCTGCTGAGAAGAGTTCCCAATTGTCAGTCCATGCATGAGAGAGTTCAGGGTTTTAGTTTGCAATGTTTGTGTAGTTAGTGTTAAACTGTGAGAAATCAGTTGTTAGAAACTAGTGTTCCCTGTGACTATGAGCCGACTCAACCACAAGCTTCTAGAAGCTCTCTGTATCTTGACACAGCTCTGTGGAAAGAGTTCACTGGTATAATCACCGTGGTAATGCAGAACCTAGAGCAGAGTTAGACTGTATTCTGCTTTTTCCTCACCTGTGCTGCCTTTTCTTTTCTTGCAGTGAGATCAGTCGGCTGGACCTGGGCCTAATTGTTGAAGTATGGAACAAAGGACTGATCTGGGACACCTTGGTTGGGACTGTGTGGATTGCTCTGAAGGCCATTCGCCAATCTGATGAGGTTAGGCTGACACAGAAGCTTTACTTTGAAAGCTCCAATGTTGATAGTTAATGTGTTACAAATCTAGCCTGGTGCAGCCCAGGACTGTGCTCCTCAGCAAAACTTCCACTTGCAAAGACAAGAAGGCTAGGTGGGGGAAGAGGGCTGTCAGCATCACACTGGGGTTTTTTGGGGTTTTTTTTTGTGTGTGGTGGTTTGTTGTTTTGGTGTGTTGGTTTTTTTTTTGTTTTCTTTTTTTTTTTTTAAGGATGCTGCCAACAGTGAGGCCAAATAAGACCAGATTTCTCTGGTCTTATTTCACTCACATGGACTCAGAAAACAGTGCTTAATCTTTTAAGGAACACATATAGTTGACAAGTGTCTGGAGTCTTAAGGCCTGACTCCTTAGTCTGATGCTCAAATTTCTGTAAGTTCCTGCTAAAGGCAGAGGGTGCCCTGATAACAGACAATCTGATCTTTAAGGTAGGCCCACAGCATGTCTACATCATCTTGTTAAAGTTTCTGGTTGCAGTGTTAGAGGGTGTCTAGTAGTGCTAATATGAATTGAAAAAAGTAGGAAATGGGATGTGCCAATACCTGTAACTGCCCTAACTACTGAATTTGGCAGTTCTTGCAGCTAAGCAGGACATGTTTGTTTCTTTACCTGAAATTTCAGGGCAATTATTTAAAAGATGATCGGATTTGAGCAGGGAGAGAGAGCTTATATTTTCCATGAAAAGAAAAGCGTGGGGATGCCCAGCAGTGTGGCCATAAGGTGTAGCTGGTGCTCAGTTCCTCTGGCTGTCCAGACACTCCTCGGTGTCTGCCTTTGAGGACTTACCTTTGCAGTTCCACTGAGAAGGCAGTAGCTCTTCAAGGAGGTGTTTGCTGCTTGTCTTGGTAAAGGCCTTTGAGATTTGGAAGAAAAGCTGCCAGCATGTGCTGAATGGATGTCATTTGATGTTAAAATCAGGTACCAGGTCTTGATAATACTGTAAGGCTCTTCCTGGAGTCTTTTATCTTAGCAAACGTGTGAGAGTTGCTGCATAAGGACCTACCAGACTTGAAGCTTTACCTGTGGCTTGTGATTCACAGGAAGGTCCTGGGGAGTGGTCTACGCTGGAGGCAGAAGTTGTAATGAAACATGATGAAATCTGTGGAACCAAAAACCCAACTCCTCATAAAATTTTGCTGGACACAAGATTCGAATTACCTTTTGGTGAGTGCATTTCAATGACTTACTCAGGGCACTGACAGTGGAGAGAAAGTGTTTGAGAGCAACTTGAGTTTTATAATCACGTTGTGCTTGTTCACAGTTCAGCCAAAATAGTTCAGTGCAAATTAAATCGCTGGTGTTCATTTCTTATTTGGCTTCTTTCTAACAAGATCAGAATAAATAAGGAAGATTTGGTGGTCTCAGAGTGCTGGAATGTTTAGACTAGCAGCAGTTTAAGAAACTACTAATACTATTTCAGGATTGTGCAGTCAGACATTTTGTTCCTGAGCAGAGAACATTCGCTTCTTTGTATCTAGACAAATTTGGCTCTAGAAGAGGTCAAGTGTGTTGTTAGAGCTGTTTTGTGGTAGGTGCACTTAAACCCTGTTAGAAGCGTGCAGTTCGGTTAGTGAAACATTAATGCTCACTGCTCCTGAACATTATCATTAGCAGAGCATATAAATAACTTGGTGTTATAAGAACAACTGCCTTTCTGGCAATTACTTGTGGTTGAAAAGTACAGAATGTGGAAAAGTAGCTAATTGAAGCAAACCCATCTCAAGTAAAGTTATGTGTGACTTTTTTATTTTATTTTATTTAAATCCAAACAAAAAAAACCCAAAACAAACAAACAAGCCTGCAAAGGAAGGGCTTAATCAGAATGCATCCAAGGCTTACATAGCTTCTCTTTCCAGCTCTTTGCTGACTCTTGGGACAAAGAACAAAGATTATGTTTTTGGGGCTCGTGGTATTCTTTTTTTTCTGCAGTGGGCATTTAAGTGCTTCAAGTTGTCTGTCATTGCAAGGCTCATCTCTCCTCCTCTGCCTGTTGCTTTTTTTTGCAGCTGAGCCCCTGGCAATGTGAGCAATTTGCATCATGCTCTAAGCACTGATGGAGCATTTGTGCACCCACTGGCATTTGGCCAGCAGCTGTCAGGATTGGCCATCTGTTGTGGAAAAAGGTTAGGTCATCTATCAGTCTCATACTACCCTTCCTGGTGCAAGGGAGGATGCTGGCTTTGGCCCTGCAGCACTAAAATCAATATAAATTGTATCTTGTGCTCTGGGAGCTAAGCTGGGTGTACTGTTTTGAGTGCGCAATCGGCTGGATGGTGCAATTCAGGGTGGGCGCAGTGTTTTATAGATTTAATAGGCACTGCTCTTTAACTACAGTCCAGTGTGTAAAGGGGAAAAGGTATCTGACATCTCAGCTGTCTTGATAACTAAGCTGTCTAACGTTGGTCTGGGGCCATCCTTCTTCCTCATGAAAATGTCCTGTTGATTCACTGCTGTCACCCTGTCAGTGGGAAGTTTATTACTGAAATTGCTTGTTATATAAGAAGAGGAACAACTCACTTGATTTCCTTGTGAGGTGAAACATTGGTTATTTGGAGAAAGTGTTTAGGCTTCTGGGAGGGAGAGAATACAGCACACGTAGCTGAAGGCAAGGCTTGTAGCCGCTACCTTCTCATCTAAGTTCATTCTGACAGTTCCTTGTAAACTGTCTCTGATTTAAAATAAAATGAAGTTCTGAGCTCTCCCTGTGTATTCAGAGAGTATCCAAAAGAGAATTTGCTTTCTTCTGCAATTCATGTTTTGGACTGCATTACATTTTGTGAAAAAAATTTTTTTTTCAAGTATAGGAAAACAGACTCCCTGTAAACCATTATGTGTTACAGCATCTGGATTTAAAAAATAAAAAATATTTGAGGTAATAGTGTGTTTTCTCCCTACTACTATACTCAAAACACAGGACTCTTTGTTTTGGGGTTTTTTAAACTACTATTTTAAATGTATGATGTTCTATAGAACATAGTATTCTTAGAAGTAAGGTTTCATGCAGACAACTGAAAACATTAAGTAAAAACAAGCTTTTTGTGACTCTTCTGTCTTTACACATTTGATCATTTAAAGCACATCTATTACTTATTCCTTTGCTTACAATACCAAATACTGAAATAACAGGAACTCCACACTGCTGTATTGAAGGGTTTTTGTTTTAGAGTGTGAAAAGTTGTCTGCCTGTCCAGTGTTTCATAACGTTCAGGAAAAATGGGCACATCAGTTACCTCTTCCAAGGATTCTGCTGCTCTTCACTTGAAGAGTGCTTCAGTTTTTCTTGGATCTTCTCCATTTTCAGTCTGTCCTGCCATGGCGAGGTCAGAAGCCGGTTGAAAAGCTGTAGGCACCAAGAGTGTGGGATATTCCTCTAGAAGGTAGCATCTACCCATATCACCTTTTCCAGTGGTGCTTCCCTTCACACCATGACTGAACATCTCCTGCCATCACCTCTAGGATAGAGAAGAACCCTGCAAGATGGATTAGGCTCTGTCTCCCTGCTCTTGCAGTACTTGAGGCTTGGAGGGATGCATGGGGGTAGCTCAGTCAGCTCACAGCAGTGCCTCTGCATCTCTCCTGATGGATTTGCAGGTCAGTTTTCCTCTAAGCGGAGGGTAGCAGTATGGAGTTATAGTGCCCCACGTGTTAAGACTGTGTTGTCATATGAGCTGAGAACTGCTGCTTTAAACCTACACAGAGAACGAAATGTATCATTGATCTGCTGTGGAAGTTCTTAAGTCAGCAGCTCCATTGCTGTAGAGGTAACGTTTTAATAGCAGCATGTTTGCAGTGACACTTAGGAATATTGTGTATCCCGTTTTGTTTCCCAGGTGAAGATCTCCTGGCTATTGTAGAGATACACAAGAACTGGAGTGATATGTGTGCTGCTTTCCAAGCTGTCTGGGATAGCAGCTTTAACAAAATAATTCGTTCTTCTGTTTGGCTGTGCTTCTGTGCTTTTCCTATCACTTCTGGCTGCTCATTTTCACTTAGGTTAGATGATGCACATGGATGCCAAACCCCAGGTTACTCAATCTGTGTTTTTAAAATGTTTCATTGCATTTAGGTGGAGCTTGAGAAGTTTTTAAGGGATTGTAAGAGAGAATAAACAAATTTGAAAACCAGAAAAGCTGAAGTCCTTGGTGTAACACATGATTGCATATGCAAAGAGGTTTAGAAACTGGTTTGTTGTTTGCACTATATTTATCCCGGATTAGTTTGCTGCTTCCACCTGATATGGAAGCATACCAGGATTCTTCCACCCTGGTATGTCTTCTCCTGGTACTCTGGAGACTAGCAACAGCTAAGGCTGAAATAAATGCAGAACGTGTTGATGCTGCTAGTGGTAGTAATACATGATGAAAGCAACTTAGACATTTTTAAATTTTGTTCTTCGTTTTTCATATGAAGTTGTTTTTAAGTGTTTACCAGACATGGAGTTGGGAAGCAATTTCCGAAGAGAGCCTGGTGGGAGTTGTAGTCTCTGCTCCTGGTAATATAAAATAACCTTTCCTGAGGTCATCCAGGAGTTAAACATTGTTAACACACAGATTTCTAACGGGGCAAAGAACATCTGTGGTGGCTGTGATATATCCTCCACGTGTCCCATTGCATGTTCCAGGTGCAGCTCTTGCTTTTTGTTCAGTAGTGTTGTTAGTGTGACATTAGCTTGCGGTGTCCAGGGGAGAGAGTAGATCTCTGGGCCCTTCTGCAGTGAGCATCTGTGTGTGACGGACTGCAGTGCTGGAGACCAGACTGTCATCTAACATTCTTTGCCAGCCCTATGTTCTTAAGTGTTCAATCTTGCAGAAGCAGAATGACTGAAAATCCTCTTCTATAAAAGTGCAGCAAAGCGTAAGCATTTGAAATGTGTTAGTGAGAGTTGATATTAACCCCTAGGGTGCAAAGCATTTTTATGCTTGGTAGTCTTTTAAAAATGGCAATAAACTGCTTTCTTGATGGGAGGAAGTGGTTGTTAGCAAAGACAGGCTGGAGCAGGTTTCTCCACCGATCATATCTGTTTCTTCTCAGGAACCAGACAGACATATCAAGGAAGGGAGACAGCTTTTCTTCTTGGTTGGTTTAGAAAATGTGCTGCTAGGGAGAAGACAGTCTTGCTATTGTTGTGTTGATGTGGTGAACATGTGCTGGCACAGACTTTCCAAGATGCCGCTTTTCAAGTGTAAAATTATGCTGTTTAAAAGCAATTTTACTCTGTCCCCCTTTTTTAGAAGTGCAGTGGCTATGTGCAAGTCCCTCACAGGATGGAGTACTCAAAAATGCTTTTGGCTCCCAAACTATAGCAGTTTGGGTCTGTGCCAGGCTGTTTCTGGTAGATAATTGGAGTGAAAATGCTTTTAGTGTTCTCACCACTCCCAGGCTGGGAGCATGCTGATCTGAGTCCAGCCATCAGGTGGAGTAAATGTGCTTTGTTGTTTTATTTTCTTGGGAACTGTATAGAAAGAGAAATGCTCAGCTCTGTAAAGTTATTTCAGTCAGAACTTGTGAAGATTCCAGTACCTCTGGAAAGGGAAGAAATTGGAGCTGGGAAGAGAGGAAGCCAAGTGAAAGCTTGTAGGAAAGCGGGGAGAAAGGGAGTATCACTCTTACTTCCAGCACTTGTTCTCACTCATGCCTGTCTGGGTATGCCCCAGCCCAGGACTTGCTACCTGGGAAAAACTCAGGTGGCACAAGGTGATGTGCAAGGAGTAGAGCAAGGACCACCAAGCCTGACGTGAAGAAAAGCTTTAGGGCTGAAACTGCTGGTTATTGCCAAGCTAGAGATCTCTAAGGGGGAATACTGCCATGTTCAGGTAGCTGAGAGGGTCTAGCTGTGAGTGAAGTGATCTGTATAGATGCAGCAAGTTCTCCTCTAATTCCTTCTTCAGTCTGATAAGTCTCCGTACTGCTGTGTCCCCATTTCTGTGGTGGTGCAGTGTATCCAGGTGTCAGGGCCCTAGGTGCACTGATAAGTCTTAATTGCTCTGCGCAGCCTCACCTGGGACCTCTACCTACACCCCCTGCTTATGGGCCCAGGAGTCCCACTTCAGCTCAGCTCTGAGCCTTCACTCCTGAGTGATGCTGTGGGAGTTACCGATCCCCCACCTCGGCCATAGTCATGTCAGTGCCTACTTATGGACCCCAGAGATCCAGATCCAGATGTGGACCAACTTCCTGGCTTGATCTCAGACCTTCCTTGTCACCATGGTCCTGCCTGCCAGTCTGGGCTCCTGGTTGAACCTGGCCATGATCTCTGGGCCTGCCCAGCTCACCTTGCTCAGGTGCTATAGGACGAGTCCCTGGCTGGCAAGTCCCCTGCCCTGCCAGCCATGGGATCTCCCTTGCCTCCCCTCCCTTAGGGAGCAACCAGACCTCACTGCTCCCTGACACCAGGAGCCCAGAGAAGACAAGGGGGGTCAGCTTCCAGCTGAAGACAGCAGTAGGAGCAAGGACAGTAAAGCTTGCAACCTTTCCATGTTGGTATCAAATTAAGAAACCCCAAAAGCTAGTGAACAGATCTGCCCATCTCCTCTCTGTTCTTGTTCAGCACTTTTGTTTCACTGACATATGGCCTTGCTCCTCTTGTTTACCAAGCGTGATGTCAGCAGAGTCCTGAGCTGGCATCAGATGGCCTCTGTTTGGACTAGTTCAGCTTCTTATCTTGTAAGCAAAAGTTAATGTAGCAATGTTAAAGACTCGTAATCAAAGCTGAGCAGTGATGTCGGAGCTGGCCAGTGGACATGGCCTTGCAAGCAGTCAGTCTGTGATCTCTGCACTAGGGATTTCCATTCTCTGAGTTCCAAAGAACCAACTTCAACAAAACAGCTGACTGAGGCGAGACACAAATGGATGGTGAAACTAAAAAATAGTTATAAGCTGCTTCCTCAAAAAATCGACAGTTCTGTCTCATTGGGCATTTATTCTTCTGAGCAGGTAACTTGACTCAAGGTTGTAGGGCAATTGCTTCATGTTTAAGGTTTGCTGTGCAGTAGCTGTACTGCCATTAGTATTGATGACAAGAGTTTCTCTAAGATTAAGAAGATGTCCTTAAAGCAGCCAGTATCCAGACAGGAGCAGATTTTTATCTCTGACTTGCATAAGAAGCTGTTTCAATAGAAAAGCAGCAATCCTGCACTAAAAATCTGATAGCTTGGTTTATGAAACGAGCACCTTGGATACAAGATAGGAACAACAGATCCAAGAGACACATGGTGCTCCTTGATGCCTGGGCATGCTGCTAAACCGTGGTCTATGGGAAAGCATTGAAGCCTACCCTGAGACAACTGCAGTTCCTGCAGTGTTGATGGTAATCCATTGCTTCATCCCTCCTAAATCTCTTTGGTTTTGATTTCAGGCTCCAGAGTTGAATTGTTTCAACTCTAACCGTTAGTCCTCAGTTCATGAGTTTTTCTTCATCTTTTAGAGAAGTGATGGCTTTCAAAGACAAAATTCCATAGGCTTTGCTTTAATGTTTGGATTGCTTCAGGTCTTTGTTGGAGTTTGTCCTCTTAAATCTCATCAGGTGGTATGCTGATAGCACTTCAGTTAATCGATGTCCTCTTTCTAGATCAGTTCTGTCCAGATTTCCTTTGAATGCCATCTCTCATTTGTGTAGAGGTCATCTAATAAATCTGTGCAGCTGTGATCCACAGCCCTGATGATCAAAAGCATGTATGTCTTTCTACAACCCCTGTAATTGTGGGAGACTCTCTCATGTTTCTCTTACCTTGTTTTCTAATAGCATGTAACAACAAAGCAATGTACTGTACATCAGAAGGAGCAACTGGCTCTGTGTATTATGGTTAAAATAAATTACTTTGGTCTCCCTTCAAGCAAGGAGAAATAGGTTGTCTTTTTTCTACTTAATGCAAGTTTTCTAGAGCCAGGTACTAAGTTTCCAGTTCCCTAAAACTTTCTCAAGTGGGGCCTGTTTTATCCCCCTTGTCTGGGTGAGACTAGTTGCGTAAAAATACTGTGGTGTTTCTGTGACAAAGGTGTAGACGTTCACTTGTAGTCCAAGGAAATACCTACTTCTGAAACTTCAGTTTCCACTAAATCTGGCATCTTCCTTGTTCTTGTTGAATGTGGTTCATATTCTAGTACACTGGCCACTATCATCTCCAGATGTTTTGGGGTCACTGGCTTCATAAGATGATTGTTTGTGTGGCTGAGAGAGGACACACGTAGGACAGATACCCCCTTTAGGTATAAGAAGAAAGCAATACTTGGTCCTTTCTGAAAGCATCATAGGTCCCAATGGAATGCTCACCTGCCAATAAATCTTGTTCTTGTTTCTCTCAGGAGTGAGAGTGGATGTAACTTTTAGAACCATCTTTTCATCAGGAGACCATCCCAGCCTACTTCTCCCATTCTGGCCAACGCATAGCTTGGCATATCATTGCAGCAGTGTTCATGGAGTACAGTTCATTGCAGGAAAACAAACTTGTTAGATGTAAACTTCTTGGCTCCTAATGAGGCGCCTGAGAGTGTAAAGAGTTACAAGAGATTGGAAAAATAGCTAAACTGGTATTATACTCATCCTCATTTGTCAGCGTTTGGGATGGTGAAGCTTGCAGGGGTGGTGGTGTCTATCTGGAGCAGTCCCTGCCCCTGTCACTTCCTGTGCGAGCTGTGAAGTTTCTGTGTTGATGCAGTTTCGGGCCATGAATAGCCAAATTTCAGAAGTAATTGCCCCTTCTTGGAGGTAAGACCAACCAACCACTCTACTGTCAGGGGAATGTTGAGTGGCTAAAAAAAACACAAAACTTTTTTTCCTCCTCTTTCCAATGATTTTACATCCCCCCATCCCTAAATAATTTACCTAATTCTCCTGGATTGAGAGCCTGACTGATGCTTTTTCTTTCAGTGGGTTATTTCCCTTGGTGCTGTGCACCTCTTGCTCTATTCCTTAAGCACAGTTTGTGCCTAACTTGCCTTGTGTTAAGCTTTCCACAGCAGTTCATCCGCACCTCCAAGGGTGCACTTTGAGAGATGAAATTGAGTGGCAGAAGTCTGTGTTTCCTTCAAACCATTAGGACACTATATTGCTTCAAAGTGTGAACTAGAAAATAGTTACCAAAATAAAGGTGGTAATGCTTGCTGTCAGTCATCAAGTTGGTAAATCTTCTAGGAGGTAAAAGGGTTGTTGTGATTCATTTCACAATGAAGTTGCAGTGTGGTGTAAAAATAGGAGCGTGCTTTCATGTGAATATGACTGCCTATAACACTGTTCTTTACCTCAAAAGATTTGGCTTATTGCCTGCAAAGCAAAACAAGAGACTGTTTCTTTTTTGGGACTTACGTACCTGGTTTAACACAAATTAAGTAAGATGCGCTATTCAAAAGGAGCCCTTGTTCTTTTGAGGTTATAAAAACCTCAGGAAGAGGCTCTTGATCTTGCTATGTGTCATCAAGCATGTAGCACGTGTATTAATATAATTGTGAAATGGCTCTTCATAAAACTAATACTTGAATTAAATCTGAACCAGTCTGTCTTACTCTTTCCTGCCTTTGTGCAGTGTGCATTTGGTTAATCAGCTTTAAACAAGAAAGCAATGTAAGCCCTTGAACCGTGTTACTATTTACAATATTTATTTTCCATCTGAGTGCTAACATAAGACAGTCCTATTACTTCAAAATTAAGTGTGGATTTTTTTGTAGTGTGATCTTGGAGTACCCTCCCTGTTTTAATGCTACTGGTAATAAATGCAAATTTGCCTGGTTAATAAGATGGTGTGACTTATTCTTTTGGTATAGATATCCCTGAAGAAGAGGCCAGATACTGGACCAGAAAATTAGAACAAATAAATTCACTGGGAGATGATGAGGTAATTATCTAAATTGAAAGATTAATGTAGCCGCGAATGCCTTATAACTTGCTTTTATTCTTTGTATAGGATCCCTGTGATTAAGGTAACTAATAAATGTTCATAATTTACAAGTCTTCTATGAACTGTTTAGAGAACTGTTTTCTCAAGTGTACTGTTAGTGTTAAGGAGAGGAACATTTTTTCCACATGCTGGAAGTGCTCAAATAGTGAGAACTGTTTTGTTGATGTGCATACACTCAAAGGAAAGGTAATGTCATGCTTTACCTTACAAGACAGTGAAACCGTTTTTGACAAGCTGTGGTAGATTCTCTTCATTTGTGAAATCGAGTCAAAAAGGACATTTTTGCAGTTAGCTGCTTCTGGGAAGAAGGCAAAGCAAGATACGGAATCTTTCATGGAACTGAGGGCTGTTGGAGCTGTTAGCTTTTGTCCTAATCTAGTTCTTAATGGCTCAGTTTATGAATCTTTTATTATAATACCTGCTAGCTATGGCTTTGGTTTCCTGTTTTTTCTAGTGTGTACTTGGGTAAACAGCTATAAATTAAAAGTTACAACTTCTTTTTTTGCAAAACTAGAACAGTTGCATGATTAAAACTTTTCTTTACAGTTCATACAGTTTGCAAAATAAGATTTGACATATTAATGCCTGTACTAAAAGTTTAGCATTTTTAAAAAAACCTCTCGTGTTGATGTCAACATCATTGAGTAGAAACATGGTGCTTGCTTAAACTCTTAATAGGCCTCTTTCTGTAGCAAGATAACTTGCAAAATGTTCTGCCAGTGACTTTAGTAGGTTTTTGTTCTGGGATCGTTCATCTATTGTTTTCCACTCCTTATTTGAGTCATTGGGTTTACTGTGCAGATGGAGAAAAATAAGGTGGGTTTTCTTTTTGACTGAGGAGGGACCAATATTTGGGTGGATAAAAACATAACTGCTTGAGGGCAACCTCTCCTGCCTTCCTAGACATCTGAGAACGTGTTGGAGTTGATGACAAGCTCAATCTGTGATTTGGCCTGTCAGTGATACTGGTGTGGTGCCTCCTTTCTCCTGTGGACTGTAGCAGCAGTCTGTACCAGGTACTTCAGTGAAGCATAGGTGCCCTCTAGTGCTTCACTGAACTGGCACTTGGCGAAAGATACCCTGAGCTTTGTGAGACTCCTCTTTCCTTGGAGTGCCATCTGTATGCATGCTGGGTGCATGCTTTTATCAAATACCATAGCGAAATCATGTCTCTGTTTTTGTGACCTAATGGTCTCAAATTTATTATGGATGTTCCCTGTCACCAGTGAGAAAATGAAAAAATGTAAGAACACCTGTGCAGGGCCTGACCTAAGGTTCATCTTGTCCCATGTCTGACAGTGACCCAGAGTGGGGATGATATCTTCCTTGCATATTCCCCTAATTTGCAGTGACTTGTAGCTCAGGAACTTCCAGAGCCAGAGGCAGTGTCTTTATATTTAACAACACTCAATGGATTTTTCTTCTGTGGATGTCAGTTGCCTTTTGAACGCACCCAGGTCAGTTATGTTGAGCAGAGGAATTCAGCACCTTAATAGTGCATTGCCTGAAGAAATATCTTATTTGCTCTGAGCAAACAAACCCTATGTTGTGAAACGAGCTGGAGGCAGGTTTATTTGGAGAAATTGAATGACTGATCCTCATTCATCCAGTCTGTGCCACTCAGCTTTACAGACCTCACCTTCTTGCATGGCTTTTGGGCTGCAGAGTCTTAGTCTGCGTAGTGGTATTTAGTACCAGACAACTTTGTGCCTTTATCTTCTTTTCTGTGCATTAAGTTCAACTATCTCCATTTGAGACAATGGATGAACAGACTGAAGTTGCACAGTGGTATTCAAGAAGCAGGTTCCTTTGGAGTTTATGTGGTGTCATAACAATGCTTTCCAGTGTCTATTCCTACAGACACTCAATATTCAGTTTTCTTTTTGTGACTGCTGATAGCCGTTGGGCTGATGTCTTAAAAAGAACAAGCTACTGCCGTTTTTGGATCTCTGAGTATAATAATTCAGAACCCATTGCTGTCCTGTGCTGCTGGTATTGCTCGTCAATGGACTTCCTTTCACCACTTTGTCAACCAGTCAGTGCTGTGAGATCCAGCAGTTCTTGTTCTCACAGTCCTCATTAACTCAGTGAGTTGGCAGTTTGCTGATGATAAGACTAACCACCTTTCAGGATCACTTGTGCATTTTAAATAGCACAGATTGGAAGATAGCTACAGCGGAATTCTACAGGTTGTCACCTTCCATGTAATGAGCTGGTCATTAATCCTTACCAAATCCAAGGAGAGGCTGTCTGGTGGCCCTGTTTTGCACAGATTGCAGTACCAGGTTGCTAAGGTCACCACTTGCTTTGTTGTCGGACCTTTTATTCCTAGCAGACTGTTCTCATTATTTTGCTCAATTGTCCTAATTTTCTCGTATCTCTATGTAATACGAGACAGAGGAGAATAACAAAATAAAACCACTGGCATTCCCCTAGGGAATGCTTTGATGCTGTAACAAACAGCTTTGTAAAAAGTCAAGCTGGCTAATTGAAATATCTCTACGTCCTCTAATTAAGTATTAAGTGAGATGAAAAATTCTTCACTTTCGATGTACAGTGGATCATGGAAGAGTTTGTAAGTGCTGGCTGGGCAAGCATTGTGTTACTGCCCTGACAGGCACTCTGATTATCTAACCGCCTCAGTCTCCTGCAGTGTCACTGTGAGCCCACATGAGTTTTGAACTGTAGAAGCTATGCTTGAGTGTCTAACTGTAGATGGGCTAATACTCAGTTCTGAGCTCCCTGTCACAGCGACATTGTGGTGTGGAGAATCAGATCTTCTAGGTGTCTAATTTGAGGTCTTGTAGTCTAGGACAACAGTCTCAGAATTGAGAACAGGGCCTGTGCTTGTAGTAAAGCAGACTTCACCTTAACCAGATGTGCACTGTTTAACACCTGGTTTTGGCATGAAAAAAGAGGAGACTTATGGGAGTGTGGTTGAATATGGATATTAAAGAGAATATTTAATGCTTTGACGCTACCAGGGATGTTTTCCCTTATCTGTGGCATGCTGTACTTTGAAAGCTGTTTCATAAAGTTACCATTTGCTTTCTTATCGGTCTGTGTTCCTTCTTTGTTTTTCTCCTTTAGTATTCCTTTCAGGAGGAGGTCCAGAAGAAACCATTGCCCAGTGCTGCTTCTCAGTGTTGTAAGTTAGACTTCATTTCTTCTCAACATCTTTTTCCTCTTTCAGTGTACTTTATTTCCTTCTTTGGTTAGTTATCAAGCGATGGTACATCTGAACAATATTTTCTTGTTAGAATTACTTAAATCTCTGTGAAGCCAGTAACTTTTGCAAGTTATGAAAAACTGTGCCCCTCAAAATGTTGGTCTAAAGCTTCTGATGCTAGAAAGTGAAATCAAGCATTGAGTCTTTAACCTGTTTGTGTCCTCACGTGCAATAGGAACACAAAATGTGTTCAACGTCACCTAGGTTGTCAGACCCCTCTAATATTGATGGAAGTAAGAAAACACTGAGTTTTTTCATATAACTAAGTCAGGCTATGTTCTCTTTAAACATAATGTGTTGAATATTATTTTTATGAATTTTTAATGAAATTTTAAGAGGAGGAGAATAGATGGAGACAGGTACTGCCGGTAGCCTTGTACTAGCCTAGCCCAGCGGTTTGTGTACTTGATGCCTAATTTCTTTGATATTACTTTTAAATGCTGTGTTGATGGATGAAAAATATTTTTACTAATTTCTGCTTATCTCATCTTGCATTTTTTTATGCTTCTGAAAACATGGGTGGAAAAATAACCTAGGACATACTGTATCTGATGGTCTGCAAAATTAGATTTCTGAAACACTGCTTTTAACGTACAATAGATGAAAGCTCAGTGATGTCTCTTATGAATGTCTTATCTACTTTTGGCAACAACATTAATAAAATTCAAGTCTCATAATTTAAACAAATCTTTTATCCTCTACTTCAAATCCTATAAGACATGCATATTACACTTTGCAGGCTGTTTATCCATTAGGCTGATTATAGGATCTCTACAAAACTGTTAATGTTAGGAGTTGTTAATTACTGTTTACCTTTTTTGAGTAGAATTAATTTATCTGTATACTGTTATTATGTTATCTTAAAACTGTCTTCAACAAAACATGGACATTAACCAATTGCCTAGGAAATCTGAACGTGTTGTTTAGCTGGAACATGTACAAAGCTATAGGAAAGCATTCTGGCAGTGGTACCCTCGGTAACAACAAATGTGTCCTCCCTTTTTTTAAAAAAAGTGTATGTAAAGAATAAAGCGTTTGTTTGTTTGTTTTTAAATAGTGAGAAGGGTACAATTGATTTGTAAAGCCTACAAATAAACATTGTTGGAGAAACTAATATTTGACTAAATCATACTAGCATAGTATGCAGAACCCCTAATGTCGAAAGATCAAAGAAAAACAGTCTGATATGAAGTGTCCAAGAAATGGATGTGTTATTTGCTGAAATTACTTTCCTGGCTATGTGCCCTGGACTTTGCTTTTGTTCAAGAGAGGCTGGTTTGATTGAGACTCCGAAGTATTGGGATGTATGGGTAAATTAGGAGGAATGCTTCTGTGTAGGGAAAGTAGCTGCACCTGTTCCCACAGCATGGTGCTTTTACATCCTCAAGCTCTTGTAGCTCTTCCTCCCTGGAGGACCAACTCAGCTCTTGTGAACAGACATAGTAAAGAGGAGAACTGCAGCTGCCCTTTTTGTGTTGCCTGCTAACAGCCTGCATCTTGCTAGAAAGTGACCTTTTGCAATAATTAATTGAAGGCCCCTGGTTTGAACAATTAATATCACATAAGAATTAATTTAATCACTCATGCATTTAAAACAGTAATTAGAATTGATGTTAAATATTTAATAGCAGTATGTGGTTAATGTATTTAAGAATTTTCTAGTAATTCAATAAAGCTTGTGGCACTGCATGTACTTTTCCTTATCAACTGCCTGCAAGTATCCAACATCTATGAATACCTAATTATTTACATGGATAAATATAAAATAGTCATTTAATGTAGAAGTACTTTTGAAAAATGAACTCTGCCTGCTCAATCTGTGCGTAAGAATTGTAAGCTTGCCTGAATGTAGCATAGTCCTTTGGAACTCAAGAATTCAACTCAGAAGATGCATTGATTGTGTCTTTATTGAAAGCTGACCTGACCTTTGCATATGACGCAGGAGCTCAACTCCCTTTTACATAGGAGCAGGGTGGGTGTCCTTCTCAAACGTAAAAAACGTTGAGTACAGAGTGTTCTTACTTACCATGTGGGTAAATAATTGATGGATATATTTTTAGATATAATAAAAATATCCTCAAGAACATTTGTAAGACTCATCCAATTTTCCATCACGATGTGGTAGATGAGATGTGATCACTGCTGGGAGCAGGACACAATCCGCTGGACAATAGACTAGGTATCTAGGAGGAGCAAAAAACCTCCTGAGTGTGAGTCAGTTTTGCCCCATGAAAATATCTTCCCAAATCCTAAAAAATACAAAGTTATCTTCAAACCTCATGCACTGTAGAGCAAAAGTGCAGCAAAACACTCCATATAGCTTGCATTTCAAGAAATAACAGTATAGCTGCACATGCCACTGGTGTCCTGCTTAGCCATCTTGCAGCTCTCAGAAGACTCTTCTGGCATCTTTGTTCTAGATAGAGAAAATCCTACTCCAGCAGGCAGGGTCAGGTTCATTAAACGGGGAAATACAAGTCCTTACATGTCATAATTAGATTATATTTTTGCCCTGTTCTGCTTCTGTGTTTTCCATCACTGTCTGGTCCCTTTTTCACACCACCTTTTCTCATGGTTGGTTTGAGACCAACCATCTCCTGCATGGGTGCAGGTTGTTCTGTTATCTCCCCTGAGCAGGGAGGGGGAGAAGGATGGAGCAGGGTGTGAGAGCAGAAAGCTGGGCCGTGTCTGAAAGCCACTATCTGATCTGTGAGGGTGGGTTTTCATCTCTGGTCATGTGTGGGCTGCTGCCTTGGCATGGTGCCATGGGAAATCTCATCCCAGACTGGGTGCTCTAATTTTTCCAGAGATGATGAAGCTTTCAGACCCACTTTCACAGTCTCAAATGCTGCTTTGTTCTTTGAAGAGTCTGACCCATGATTTCTGAGGTAATGCGGGATTCGGGCTTCCTACCGATTCTCAAATGAAACAGGTGGGTCTGTTCTTGTACATGCAGTCTCTTCTAAGCCCTACTGATTTTAGCACTTCCTGCCTCTTTCTTCATCATACTTAGCCATTTCATTTTTACCTCCCAGCTTCTGTGCTTCCCTATATATTTCTCTTTCCCCAGAAAGATCACATGCTTCCAATTGATTTAACTTTCAGTGATCCCAAGCAATAAGCAAAGCACTATAGTGCCCATGGATCCAGTTTTGTTTGCATTTCTAGTAAATGTAATTGTAATTCTTAATTTCCTGATACCTCATTGTTGGATAACTGCAGCATCCTCATATTGGCTTTTACCCACAACCTGAAATGGAATGTAAATTAAAAAGAAAGCAAACTTTTATTGTCTGGAAATTCACTTTAAATGAAGCATATTGAAAAAATGTTATTTGATTACTTTGGCATTCATTGAGTCAATAAGCTCTAAGTTATTTATCGTGGTAGGTATAGATTTATTTTCCTTGTACGCTCAAAATAATTTCTGGCAACATAAAAGTCCATTATAATGTATAAGTGAGTCACTCTGTCAGTATTTTAAACGCAGCTCTGACCTGGAGCAGACACCGTGCAAACTGGGATGAGAAAGGTATTCTGTATCTTCGTGGAAAAGACTTGGCAGTCTTCGTTAATATCAGCTGCTGTGAATAGTGCCCTATACCTTGTGTCAGGGAGTTTACAAATCTGGAAGAGAGCAGGTTTGTTCAGTGTGATTCTGGGGAAAGATAACTTAAGTGCCACTGAATCAACCAGTTATGTCTGTCCTCTTATCTTTGGCTGATAATCTTTCCGAGAATGCTTTATCCTCCCTTCTCTGCATTTATTTTTTTTCTTCCACTTCCTTGAGTCTGTGGTGTTGCTCTGTGCACAGTAAGACCCTGATAGACCACAGCGCACCATAGTTCTGTCTTGCATGTCTTTTGCTCTGTAAAATCCCTGTCTACCAGGGTTGTGGGGTATTTTTTTATGGTGGGTTTTGTTGGGTTTCTTTTTTTTCAGAAGAAGGTAAATTTGTTGCTTGGCTCTGGATTGTGAGTTGGTGCAACAAGGAAAGAAATAACTTTTCTGATACACTGTTATACAGCAAAAGGAACCAAAGCTAGTCTGTGCTTGGTCTTCCAGTAGATCAGAGGGAAAGAAGCAAGACAGGAGAATAAGAAGGAACCCTAAATGCTATCTGGAATGTGTGTGTGTATGCGTGTGTGTGCATGCATGCAAGAAAAAAATGCTACAGCTTTGCTGTAGATACATAAGCAGCCTTTTAACTACTTAAAAACTAGCAAAATGTTTTACATGCATTACAGGAATAGCTGTCATTCGGTGCCAGATCAATTTGTTGTGGGAAAGAACGGTCAACACTAATATTGAAGAAATCTATTTCTGCAAAATGTGTAAGGCAAAATTCTGTTAATAGCTACACATTCACTGCTATTTCAAAAGTACCAAAGGCTGACTTTGAGAGGTTTCATTCCTGATGCCCATTAGTTCTCTTTTTAGGAGCTCAAATTCCACTGATGCATCAGGAAGGCTTGTATCTTCCTCTGCATAGACTGACTCTAATGCTGAGATTATGGTGTTTTCCATGGCACTGATGAGGAGCTTTGTCTGCTAAAAAGCCAGATGACTGCCTTCCGTGCTCCTGACTCCCCAGCAAGCCCTGATGACATGCACAGTGATTCTATGTTCAGGGTGCTGTACTGTGGATACTAGCATCTTTATGCTGCCATTAATGGGCCATTGGGTTGGAGCTATCAAACCCTGCTGGTAGGATTTCCACAGCACAGATGATATGGTCATAGCAGAAGCAGTGGCACCAAGTGCACAGATCTGGGCAGGCTGTGGGTCCAAGGCAGCTGGATAAAGTTCTTGCTTAAAGAGCTTGGTTGGCAGGATATGCATTGCAGCCTGTTTTAATGGAATGAAGTCATAGCCATCCAAGGTTACATGTGCACTTGTTTGAGCATGCCATCTTGTGCTGTTGTTGAATCCTGTGGTTTATTCTAGTCAAAGAAGATGCTGGTTGCCATCCACCAGTGCTCAACTGGGTGAACTGACCCTATGGCAGCAAATGTGCTGAAATTACATCCTATAAGAGATTTTTCTTTTCTCTTTGGTAACAATATCTGAAAAAATGATCTGCTATACCAGGCTCTCAAGGCTAGGCAGCATCAAAATGCTTTTAAGCAGGCCAGAATTTGACCATCTCAGTTGTTCAGAGAGCAGTATGTATGATCTGTAATAGTGCAGTGGCAGGCAGCATAGTTGGCTGCAATTGCTGGGAGGTGATACTGCCCTCCTTGTTGTAGAGATGTATGCTATACGTCTAGATTCTTGCTGGTTTTTTTTCTGGTTAGCAGCCTGCTTCTGCACTTAGAAACAACAGAGGTCAGCAGCTACCTATGGCATCTCTAGACCAGGCAAGTTTGTGAAGAGTAAGGAAGAGGTCAATGATTATTTTTACCCCTCTCAATGGTAGGTGACACTAAAGATCCTGCTGCAGTCATTGAAAAGCTGTGCTCTAGTAAGAGTAAAACTACTGTCCGTAGTGCAAACAGCAAGCCTTACAACAGTCCTCAAGAAATGTTCAGTGTAAGTGTAATTCAAAACAGGACACATGAATGACTTTTTTTTTTTTTTTTAATTAAGCTAGGCAGAGGAAAAATTACTCTTGTCTGTACAAGTGAAACAGTTGTATGAGCTGTTTTGTGGTAGTTTGCTGACGGGCTGGGAAAGCGAGTTCCTTGGCCTCTCTGCTTCTGGGTGACTGGCAGCTCCTGTTCCTCTTTGTTTAGGATCAATCCCATCTGGGAGACTTATTTTCTTGTGGCTTTGTGGTACTCACTGCCTGGGCTGGCTGAAGGCATGGTAGGTCTGCTTGAAGGAACACAGATTCAAGGACTTGGTCTAAAATGTCTGCCTGCATTTTTAGGATAAAGCTGCTACTTCAGGAGTGGATATGTCTAAGGAAAAGTACTCAGCAAAGGGAAGTTAAAAATAAAAATACTGCCTATATTAGATGATTATACAGTAACAAAGTTTGACTTACTGCTGAACTCTAGAGGAGAGCAGATCTGTGGTTTTGCTGCTGATCCTCTAAATGTGCTTTGTTAGTTGTTGTTTTCCTAGAGTATGTGCTGTATTCTGAAAGGTGTTGACAAGGAAATAAAGCTTTGAATTTTTAAATAAGCCCCAGACCTAAAGCTCTTCCTGAAATGCCGAACACTGCTAATACGGACATGCATCTCTATAAGCAGTGATCAAAAAAAAAGTAAATGCTCGGTTAATCACTCTAGGTTTCATAATTTGTTTAGTGCTCTTCATGAATGCTGTTTTTTTTTTTTCTGTTGGGGATTTTTTTTAAGGACTCTGGAACTTTATTAGTCATCCTTTAATGTCGTAGCTATAACAGAAAATTAATTTTAATTTTGTTACCACAGTGGAATATAACCTTTTTAAGAATTAAAGATTTTAAACTGATAGAAAAATTA
Organism: Ciconia boyciana; assembly: GCF_034638445.1. Lineage (NCBI taxonomy): Eukaryota > Metazoa > Chordata > Aves > Ciconiiformes > Ciconiidae > Ciconia > Ciconia boyciana. Next base: position 23,773,557 of record NC_132937.1, read on the forward strand.
TTGCTCAACTTTATACACAAGCCATAAATATGTATCCTTGAGTGATGAGGCTTGTACTGAAAGTCCAAGATTGAAAATCAAAAGAAAAAAAGGCACCAAATATTTTATCTCAGCTGCTGTAGAACATTATATTCCTCTTTGCTGTTATGCATATATGTAATGTTAGGTGATCCACTATTAATGAGTTGCACAAGCTTATAATAACTTAGTGGATACTCTTAATGATTTGATGGTGATCCAAGCCCTGCTTAAATTCTCAGCTCTCAATCTGATTTTGTTTAGCCATAGTAAAGGTGGCCAGAGGGGCCATTTCATTTACTGAAATAGAATACTCCAACATTTCAGCATAAGCGAAATGCTAAACTAGAGTAAAAAGTGGTGAAAAAGAGGGAGTAGTGAGCAAGGAGAGTACTCTAGTGTCTGTATGAGAGTACTCATACTGTAATGCCTGTCCTGGTCTCTGTCAGCTCCTTTTAGCTCGTTTCCCTCCTGTGCTTTCTCATCTCCTTTTGTGCAGAGGTCTTAGCCCTCATCTGTGGTGTTCCAAAACTGAACTGGAAATGGAGGTACTTGTGGTGAAACCTTCTTGGTCATCCTACTGAAAACTTGGCTTTGTTCTAAAAAGCTGTTCAACATTTGTTTTGTATTTTAGAAGCTTATTCCAGTAAGATACCATGTTTAATTTTGGGAAGTACATTGAATACTGAAAGAATGTACATTTTTATGGAATCTGCACTGTGTTGAGGGTCTTAGCCAGGGGAAAAGGAGGTTTATTAAACCTAGAAGAAAGAACTGACCAAGACCTTCCCAGCTCTGTTTGTATTCTATAAACAGTACTTTATCAGCACCAAATATAGTGTAATTTCCTGAGCTCAGTTTACTTTTATAAACTTGTTTAGATGCTCTCTGTCTTCGCTCAGCATGGGATATAACAGGAGGATTAAATAAATTATCAGCATGACTGTAAGCAGTGGACAGCAGTAAATGATAATGTTCTGACAGGGATAGTACATCCCAGCCACTCTCAGAGACTTGTAAACCGAAATGAAACAAAATGGCACACAGGAAGTCACATTAGACTGCATTAAAAACATGGAATGTTCTGCTTTTCTACAGTGTCCCTGCTGCTCCAGGCTTGACAGTGTGAAGCAGGGAGGAGGAGTTCCTCCTTGAATAGTTGCATAATTGAGACACAGAATAAGCATATGTTATGTTCATCTAACTGTGGGAACTTAGATGTGCTTTATAAAATGTGTTAACGACAAGAATGTTGTAGCTTCCAAGGCAGCAGGCTGCTGGCATCATTTAGTCCTTAATTGGAGGCTTATATGAAACCTCATTTTTTGAGTACTGAAATTTATGGATACAAAATAATGTGATAACCGAGACACACACTGTCGGTATTTAAGAGCACACAGAGTAACTAGTCTGACTTGTCTGTATCATCTATTCCAGTGTTAATGTATGTTGTTGTTGTATGTTTTTAGAATTACCACTTTCCATTTTCTATCTGTCTGGACTTCTTGGTGTTTTCAATTCAAGTTTGTACAGGTGTAAATTTGTTCCCAAAGGTGATCCAGAAGGGATTTTTTCTTAACAAATTGAGGTTATGCATATTATTTTTATGAAGCAGAAAAACAACTTGAAAAGGCTAAGAAGAAATTCTGTTTTCATTAACCTTTAAAATATCAAGACTGGCAGCCCAGGTCTTCTGCGATTATGCTGAAGGACCGAGATATATACTGTTAGCTCCTGAATCTTAAATGAAGCAGCATATGTGTTGAATCTTTAATAAATTCATCTTTTATCCAAAATGTTAGACACTGAAGTGAAGTGGGTGTTAGTAAAAACAAACAAAAGCAGAGTTTCGAGATTCTGGCTGAAAATCCCTTACTCTCTGTTATTGCATCTGTTTCTGTTTGCTCCTGCAGCATTGCCTTCCCAGTTAGTCTCTAGTTGTAGCATGCCCTGGTTAGCCAAGACCCAACTTCTCAATGTGAGAAAACTTGGAGGGTAAGGAGCTGGTGTCTAAAGGCATCTGCTCATCTCTCCACCCTGCCCTGCTTAGCATTGACTGCTATTTGTCTTAGGCATGGAAATAATAGTCTGTAATCTGCTTCTGAAAGTTTGTGGGGTTTTCATGCTGTTCATAAGGAACTTGGTAGCAGAAAGATAGATAGGTAAGCAGCTGGCTCAGGGATATCACTGTCAGTTTGAGGACTTTTGTCTATGGGAGGTGGTAATGTTTCTACTCCAAGGACAGACCTTGTATCTGTGAGGCTTGTTTTTAGCACTTGGTGGTTTTCTCCTTGTTGCAGTCTGAAACTGTGAGTAGTGTTGTGCCAACCATCGGACCATTTGCTGTCAAGGAAACAAGGGCTAAGAACAGTCTGAGCTGGTTTCAGGGGTAAGGCTTTCTGTTTTCCTTTAAAGAGCCACTCATTCCCTCCATGCAGATTACAGTGGTTTGTGCAGAGGCTGTCAGTCTGGGTGTTTTATCTTTGGGAAAAGGTGCAGGACAAGTAGGCTCTATTTCCTCTGTAGCTTTTCTGATCCGCATACTGGTTTGGGGAATTTATAGTATCTTCTGATAATTCTTCCCCAGCTGCTTTGGGATGTTATCTGTGCATTCATTTGTGAATAATGACATGCACATAGTCTGAATGCAATCATGTTGTGCCACTGCAGAGTTTTTCTGGATCTTTAATAGTAATCCAGGCTGCAAATGCCTGAATGTTGGCTTCCTTTGCCTCTTATTGTTTACCTGAGATAGGAACATTTTGATGGAAGGAGGTGCTGAGGTTGCTATCCCATGTGTTAGTGGCTTGAGATTTTTGGGAAGGAGATACACATAAGCTATTGTTTGACTTATACATTAATAGGAAATTGTCTTCTCTTTAATGTGAACTATTTATTACAGCAAATTAAAGCTCAGTGCGGAGTTCTGTCAACTTCTTGCTCTTTTTTCTCAGCCCTCTCCCCATGTCCCTCTCTTGATCCTCCTGCTCTCCCTGCCTCTTGTTTCCGTACCCTTTCTTCTGGTTGTTTCTCCTTCCCATCTCTGTTTTCTACATGTGTTTTACTTCTGTTTTCTTTGCCAGCTTGGTTGCATGTTCCTCTTTCTCCTCTCCTTTTCCCCTGAAAAACACTCAGGCCTCTGTCAAAGCTGATCATTAGGCAATCCGTGGATTTTTTTTGTCATAAAAAACAAGCCTGAGATGATAGCCCAGTGGTGAGGGTCATGTAAACACTAGCTGGTGGGTCCTGGCAGGCTTCTGATGCATCTGGGTACATCTTCATCTTACCAGCACAGCTGGCTCAGATGCACTGTCCAAGTGGTGGCTTGTCACGTGTGCTGCTGTGGACCAGAGAAGCAACATTTGTCATGTCTCAGACTTTAGTCTCCTGGTGCTCAACTCTGTGGACTTCAGTTTTGCTCACTTGTTAAGTTTTGTAAACAAGAAAAAAGTTTGTATTTCTTATTCCTGTGGACAGGAGAGAAATAATCCTTTTATACTCCATGGAAACTGCATGTATTCGGCATTATACCAGTTTAATATGTCGTTCTTTCTAAATCAACCCGGTAAAAAATATCGAGTTTGTTCCATGCGCATACTTGGTCAGAGCTGCTTCGTTTATTGACCAAAGCAAACATACATGTGTTACTTTTTTTTCCTCTAACTACTCCTGTAGGATTCGGAAGGGAATGACCTACCTTTGAAGCTCTACTAGATAATAGAAGTGCCACATAAACCTGAGCCATGGCTGTGCCTGTGCAAAGCACCACATGTGTGTGCGAGAGCCTAGAGTCCAGGGACCCTGAAGTACTGAGGAACTGCATTGCTTTGTAAACCTTTTATGTCTGAGAAGAAAGGAGCAACCTGGTTGTAGCTCTGATGCACCATTATTTCCCAGATAGGGAGAGAGGGTTAAACCCTGATTTGCCTTTTTTTTTTTTTTCTTGGGGTGGTCCACATCTGTGCCTATTTTTCTTTTTCCTGCCCACCTTTTCTTCCCCCATAGAATTGAAATGGCAACAGAGCCCCTCTGTAGTACATGTGCGTAGGGACTAAACCCTTGGGAAGCCAAGTTACTCACCAGGACCAGTTATTGCTTATTTAAGTACTAGTCTGATGGTGATTTTTTAGGACAAAGATTTCTTTTTTTTTTCAGAACTGTTTTTGGCAATTTTAGCTAAAAGCAAGATGTAGCCCATTCTAACTTTGTGAGTCTTGTTAATGAGGGCAGGGGGAGGGATTTGTTGAATCCCCTGAGCTATCTACCTCCTGGAAATGTGTGCCTGTCTGGGAGCTAGAGATGAGGCTGGTAGCCAGGACAGAAAGCTTTCGCTTGTTCTCTGCCTTCATGTGAAGGATTTGTTTATTGCCAGCTGCACTTACGCATCAACACTCCTGTAAACGTCACTTTTTAAACTGTTTTTTATACACCATCTTCTAGAAATGCTGTTTCTGAAGTTTTTCTTGGAGTTGCAAATTGTGTGCATGCTTCCACGGTGCTGTGAGGGTTGTATGTAGTAGTTTGTTGCCTCCATCATACTGAGTATGACCTTGAGGTGACAACATGGATATTGATAAGTAATAACTTGGCTGTCTTACCAACTTGCAGTTCAGCTTTAGCATGAATTTGTTGTTACCTTTAATTTTAACACAGAGAGATTTGCTTACTGTTGTAGAATTAACTTGTGACTATTTGCATCGTTAGGATGCTGTGAGAGCTCTGAAGTTCTTTACCAGTGTGTATATCTAGCTAAGAAAGTACTCTTCACTTAATGCTAGTTTACATGCACACAGATAGTTTTTCATGCTATGATTACTGGTGTGATGCTTTCACCACTGGGTTAACTTTGCTCTGGAGAGGGGGCAGAAGTGGAACCATGAAGCAACTTTTGCTGCCTCACTTGCACAGTTTAGCCTAGAATCAGATACTGCTCTTAACTGGACTCTGGTTTCTGGGACATTGTGTCTGTAATCCTGATAATGTGTGTACTAGGAAATAACAGTGCTTAACTGCTCTTGCTAAGTAGTGTGATAAGTATTTTGTCTACTTGTATTAATAAATGCATGATTGCGTAGTAATTCCTAGAGTTTATAGTGATCTTAATATTCAGAATGTCTTATAAACAAACTGGACAGTGAAGAATGAGCCCCAAAATAAGTTTAATGTTGTATTTATGAAGAAAAAATTATCTTACATTTTCAAGCTTGCAATCTATGAGGCATTTTAAATACATGAAAAGTATGCTTGTGGTTTGTTTTTCTAAGCTTTCTTTTTCCATTCCTATTCTTTGCTGCCATTTGTGTCACATGCAGGCAACTGGAGTTATTTCGGATGGGGAGAGCAGCTGAGTACGTAACAGTTTATTTCTTGCAAGTTTTCTGATCCTATAGTGATGCAGCATGCTCCACTACAAGGAAAGTGGAAATATTCATGCATATAGAAAATTTGTTCCGTTGTATTTTCTTTACTTTCACTGAATCTTCATATTTGCATGGATGGCTGGCTGTTCATTTTTTCACTGTTTAGCTTTGTTTTGGCCATGTTTTAAATGAGTTGCTTGTGCCTTTTACTCGATTTTTGAGGATAAGATGGCAGAATTGGACTATTATTCTTTTCCTGTAAAGGTGATTCGGGTTTTCTGCTTGTATACATCTTTTGTGTTGGTCTTCGTAAGCCCAAATCAATGTTTGGAGTAGCTGAAAAACACAAAGGAATCTGTAGGGATTGTTTTACTAAGATGCAAAGATATACTAGAAGTGATCACAGAAATTCCAAATACTACAAAAAGGAGCAAATGTGAAAGCAGAAATGGCTGGTGCGCTCCAGAAGGGTGACAGAAGGTTTGTAGGTATTGTAGGATATTCAAGCTCTGTGAGACAGTATCATGGCAAAAGTGGTAGGGCTTTGCTTTAACTAGTGCTTACCAGCCTTGGAAAGAAAAAACTCAGATACCGCAGCTGTCTGTGATCTGTAGAGCTAATGCCTGCACCTGAAGACTGGTGTTATAACTTTTGCAGAGGCTGCAAAGTTTTTGTTAATTTTTCCAGAAGATGTGCATGAGGCATCTTCACTTTCTGGAAGTCCTACAGGTTCCAGCAGGCAAGTCTTCTGCTCAAGACACAGTGCACGGCTTCCACTGCCCGTAGGACCTGCAAAGTCCTACCAAACCTGCAAAGGATCCATCAGTCTTAGAAAAAGGTGTCTGTTCCCTGTGTCAAAACCAAGAGCGAGGGTGTTGCTGAAGGGAGCAATCCATTTCTTTCATCCAAAAGATCCTTTCATCCTTTTCATCCTTTCATCCTTTAGTGATTCATTCATCCAAAAGATCCCAAATGGATCCCATTCTTTTGGATGAAAGAGCTAATGTTACAGTGCATTTCACACAGGGACCTCTTCTGCATTTTAGAAGTCTTCCACCAGTGACTTCCCAGTTTCTCCTCCCAGAACATGTTTTGTCCTCCTTGTTCTCCTGTCTTTGATCAAGCCATAAGTTCTTTTGGCATCAACGGTGTTGACCAACTTCCTCACACTGTCAGTGTTGGATGTCTCAATTGTTTGGGATTGTTCTCAGAAGTGTGCTAGGATAACTGAGGATTAACTAAACTTTTGTATTCTACTAAAACAAAGATTAGTGTCCTAAATAGCTTTCTTTTATTCCCCAATTTTTGTGTGTTTGGGAGCGAAGTGGGGTGCTTAGGCATTGGTCAGTCAGAGATTTAGGAGGGCTGTGCAGAGGGTATTTCTCCTGTTTATCTGGAGTGTTGGTGTGTGGTGTTTTTGTTTTAAAAGGTACTTGTATTAATGGACCTTGTTCCCTCCCTCCCTCTACTTCCTCCTTCCTGTGCCGTCCTCTTTGAAATCATGTTAGCATCCTTATACTGGCTTGGGCCAGTGTTGATGATATTTCCAAGTGAACCTCATTAGCTTGGCAATGTAATGAAAAATTGTAAACTTACAACAGCAACTGAGAAGGATGCAGCAGAAACGGCATGTTGATAGCTGGAAGACTTTTTCCTGGTGAGAGCTGCTTGCAAGAGAAGTGCTGTAGCCCAGAGCCTTACTAGTGGGGCAGCAGGTGCTTTAGAAAAGGGGCATCTTGTGCTGCTGACCTGGTTTAGTTTTAGGAAAGGGAGAGACTTAAAGAATTAGGGTAGGCATTCAAGGCAGTCTTTGCACTTCAGATTGGCAGTCCAGTTCTTGACTGTTGAGTGTTTCAGCAGCAGAAAGTTATTTTCAAGTGGGAAAAACAAGGTTATGAGAGCTCTCAAACTGAAGACTGAATATTGCTAACTAGCATTCTTAAAATTACGCAAATTTCTAATGTATTTTTAAGTGGTGAGGGCAATAGGATGGACTAATGACCTGCAAAGTTGCACTTAAATCATTGCTCAAAAGCTTTTGGGTTTTTAGAATCGAGAGCTATAGAAGAGCCTCAAAAATGCCCTTGTGTCCTTTTCAGATTTTTTTTTTCCTTCTTGTTACTTCAGTAGTCCTCTTTAAAGTTCTCTGCATTTTAATTATAAGATTTCAGAAAGTGTACATGATTGTCAAAAGTGACTGATGGTTTGATAGACGGTGGAGTATTGGGGTTTGAGACTTGTGGAAAGAAGTTGGTGGCAGCTATCATGAAAAGCAATTTAAATGGATGAAGGGTGGGGAAGGAGAGTTGCAAAGGCTGTGGTGTGGAGCTGGCAGAGATCTCTTCTGGGCTTGGACTGGAAGTCATTCCTTCAGTTAGTATACTTTCTTCTACTGTTATAAAAATAGACAAAAGCTGTGAAAAGCTCGGTGGCTAATTTTGGAACAGTAGTGGGGATTTTGGGATACAAAACTTTCTGTGAACCTCCTTCTTCCCGAGTGTGCAGCCTGAGTGTGTTGCACTTACTGCTTTTGTCCAAGTTTTTGCTCAAGTTTGTGTAGCATAACTAAGCTTAGGGACTGGACCCCAGCTCCCAGTGGCTGATGACATATCACTGCTAGAAAAGCAGGAGGCAATTTCAACTGAATGCAGCCTTTTGAGAGTAGATCCTGCTATGCATTGGGACCTCAAAAGAACAAAAACACTTCTGAAAGTGCATTCATCCAGCCACCTGTAATAATTTTGCTGTTAGCTTTCCTTCCTGTCCTGAAGCTTGATGTAAAGAAAGTTGCCAGAGGATAAATGTGACTGGTAGAGCTGTCATGAAAGGACTGTGCAAAGTGGTTTTGAGGTCAGTATATTAAAAGCTGTATGTGTTCTGCCCTGCAGCAGTGGTGTAATAACTTCTGGAGGCAGGAGTGGGGAGGAGTAACAGGGTTTCCAGGAGGCAGTTTGTTTCAGAGAAGCTATCTCCTTCCTTGAATTTCCCCACTCTTTGTAAAATCCTACTGTGTGATGTGACTGTCCAATGGGTTTTCTTCTTATGCTGCCTATATGCATGAATATTCAATTATTAAACACGAACAGCATGCTCCTGCCCTGCCCCTTCAGCCTTACCCCCCCACTCTCTACACAGTGGGTCCAGCGACAAAGAAACAGTTTTCATCCCTTGAGAGCTCTTTGGTACATGTGAAATTTCTCAAACTGGGAAAAAACAATTGCTGACTTTTTATGTTTGTTGTTATGTATCTTGTTATTAATTAACTGATCTTCAGAGGCTGAGGCTAAGCTACAACTTTCCTTATGGAAGACTTGGTGTATCATCTGTTTGAAGAAGAGAGTGCTTGAATTTATCACACCATGTGTGTTGTGAGGGATATTTTGCTGAAACATGGGCTGTCATGCCTGACCCCTCCTTTTGAAGGGATGCTGCGTCCCCAGAGCTGCTTCTGCAAGTCCTTGTCAGTCACTTGCTTAAAGAAAATTTAAGTGTTAAGTATGTTAATGAATGGGATCATCACCATGTGCAGGCACTTCATAGAGTACTTTCTTGCAAAGGTAATGTGTGCTGTAAGGCACATATGGGCCAGTTTTTGTTGCTTTTAATCAAGCTGAGCAATGTCTTCATTTGTGAACACTTCTGTTAAATAAAGTGAGATTGCTCCTAGGGTAGGTGCAATTCAGCATGAATAAGAGGTTCTGGAGCTGGCCTTTATTTATGAGTTAGTTGAGGATTTCTGCCTGGTGTTAACATCTATGGATGCTGTAGGACATGGCGCATACATCAGAGAATCAATGTGTTCCTGCCTCATCGATGTTTGTGGAAGCTGGAGCCTTGCATCCTTTAAACATATCTTTGGGGAGACATTTTGTGTCATGACCTCTAAGAGCCTTCCTCATGCTAAACACCAGTAAGAACTGCAAGAAATTCTAGTGCCACCTTCTGTAAACATGTATTCTGTAAGTGTTTGAACATTTAAGCTAATCAGCTATTTTCAGATGTTGCTTAGAGATACTGTGGTTCATATGGGAAATCTTCATTTGATAGTGCAGAGGTGAGATGCGATGGCTGGTTAACAAATCCAGATAGTGCTTCTGCAACGGTCTGATCGGGGAGTTCGGAAATCTCTGAGCTCATCGGCTGGGCAGAGTTGCTGACCCAGAGAAGCTGTGTCCTGCTTCCTGCTGCATGATAACCATAATTGTGTAAGTTTTTGCATGCTCTGATACTAAGTTTAGCCCGGTATTAGTGAGTTACTGGATTCAGTATTGTTTTGACCCAGATAATTGTACTACTGATTTGTATTTGTTATTATACTGTTGTGGTGAGATAAATTGTTTATCCCTAAAGCTGTTGGTCTGGTGTCCTTTACCAGATCCCCAACCTGTAACTCAGTTGGGCTGCCTTAAGCCCCTACAAGTGCTTATAATGATTATGCAGCCACAGCTGGAAGAACTTTGCATCATACCAGAGTTGTTTAGGCTTTACCTTAGAGTTACATCTGGTGGGAAGAAGAAATTAGTCAAGCAGCAAAGTGAGGCATTAGAAAGCTCTTTGAAACAGTGTTTCTGTCCCAATAAAAGTAATTATTGTGCATGAGATGGTAATGGCTCAAGTGTACAGTAATGACATTGCTCAGCTGACTAACAGCTTGTTATGCTTCTGAAGATGGTATGTGCCTTGTGATCTACAAATAGATTATCCCTTGCTCCACAGACTGGAAGTTTGGTGCTTCTCAGAGGGGTTTGGCACTTCACCATATCAAATAATTTTTTGTAGTGCATCTTGAGTGTTTCTCCTAAGCACTGAACTGTAATAAAATTGATGGACATTGTGCTTTTAATAAAGTTGAATATAGCTGTATATGGTTGCTATTAATTTCTATTCAATTGACTAGAGACTGACAAGAACTATGCAGCATTTAAACTACTAAAAAGCAGGAGATTTAACTCCATTTTCGGTGTGGACAATCAAATTGAATTGATTGTACTTAAGAGAGTAGAGCCAGGCTTTTTCAAGTAGTTTGTATTTTGCAGACATGTTTTCTGCTGGGGTTGTTTTCTCCTCTTCCATCCACTTTAGGGAACTGATATAATCTTACTCAGGTGGGAAGGAACTAAAAAGATCACTAAGAACAAACTTTACCTTGGAGTAAAAAAATGGAAATTGAACTGGAGGTGTGGGAATTGCCAGTGGAAGAAAAAGGTGTTCCCTGATGCTGCATTCAATCTCCTTGGAATTTCAGCAATTAAATTCTTTTTTTTTTTAAGGATCTGGCATGAAAACAGCACTTTCACTTTATTGTTCAGCCTCATGGTGAATGGCTGTGTAGGGCACGTATGATTGAATAACTTACCAGAGGGGTGTTTAATTTGATTGTCCTTTTTCGACAGGCTTTTGGTGGCAGAGAGAGTGAATAATGGCTGATCCTTATTTTCCGTTGTTTCAAGCATGTTAACAATGCACTCCACTGCTGTACAGTGTGTGTTTCACTTTAAGCTTGCAAAGATAACATTGCACTCTGTGCAGCCAAACACAGCCGTACATCAATATTGTATTTTTGATACCTTTCCTTACTATAACTCTGCATACTCTTTTTCTGAAGGTTTAGCAAGCAGAAGTGTTTCTGTGGGGAAAGAGACTCATTGGAAAGGAGCTTTTTCCTTTGTGAAGGCTATCATTAGTGTTGACTACTAAACTTAAGCTAATGTACCTGTGTGTGTTAAATGTAGCAAGTTTTCCCCTATAAGAAGTAGTATAATCGTTTATAAGCAGAGCTGCTCTCCCAGTTCTTCTAATTTTCCTACTGAGTGCTTTTCATTAGTTTCTCTTAACTTAAACTAATACTTTTACAAAAAAAAGGCACTAAAAAAAAAAATCCAGAACCCTAAAGAACTGGTTAAGGATGCTGAGAAGAGGAAGTAGTATTACAGCTTAAAGGTTGAAAAGTTTCCAGGAAAGAGCTCCTTTCCATAAAGGAATGTTTATGTTTTGGATTTTTTTCCCAATGTCTAAATGTTCCTTTTGGCAGAAAGGAACAAGCTTTGAAAGAAGCTGAAATTTTCGGTGTTGGGGTGGTTGTTTGTTTTAAATAAAAATGTCTTAACCTGCTTATTAGGAATGACTAAAGAGAAACAAACTTCTAAAATAGGAAGAGGGAAAGGAGGGTATAGAGGTGACCGCAGTAACTCCTTGGTACATACTTGAGAGAACTGGTGGTTATAACCAGCTACCGGGTGGAGATCCATCCATAGCAGAAACAGCCTTTTTCTGTCGTTCTTTAAAAACTAAATGGGCTTCACTGTCCCAGCAAGGCAACTTGAGAGAGCTGTGCCCTTAACTGCTTTTGTTTCTTAGCCTTTGAAGATGCTGACAGTGCTGTGGATGATCGAGATAGTGACTATCGCAGTGAGACAAGTAACAGCATTCCTCCTCCGTACCACACGACTGCACAGCCCAATGCCTCTGTGCACCAGTTCACTGTACCGTCACGCCTGCAGCAGCAAGGGGTCTTGCGGGAATCCTGTGCCGACTCCCTACAAAATTATGATCTGGATTATCGGGAACATGTGGCCATCAGGTGGGTGCTGTCTTCTGGGTAGCTCTTCTTTTCCCATTGATTTTTCCACAGCAGACCCTGAAGGTGCCGTGCTAGCAGAGGAGAGCAGCTCAAGGGGTCTGAAAGGCTTCTGATAGGAAGGGGTTACATGTTTTTGTTAACACTGGGACTCAGCTGCCAAACAGGAAAAACCCGTAAGGCTATGTGTTACACCAGATCCGGCAGTTTAGTGAATTACCTTTTAAAGATATGCTCAAGTCTGAGGTCATTTATTCTTGGTTCTACTTTCACCTTACCTTTTGAAGGCCAGAGCACTGGGTTATTGGTTGTTCCGGTACCACTGCGTGAGTGTACCTCCCAAGCCAGTGAAACATGGTCTAACAGAGTTATCCTATTATGAGTTTCTTTCTTGGGGCAGATTTATTTTGTTTCAGATTAGCTCCTGTTCTTCTACTAGCTCTGCCAAAACAGCATATTCAAGAAGGAAGTCTGTAACCAATTAGGTTTGGGTTTTTTTTTTCCCCCTGTTATCATGTAGCACTGTTGAATAGTGTGTTTTCTCTTTTGGTTTCCTTTGAGCTGTATGAAACATAGTTTACTTGCTCTATATTAGCTTTTTGACCATAAATCAGTAGATTCACAAATTCTTTTATCTTTTTTAAGTATTAAGCATTACAGCATTAACTTACAATGGCTGTGAACGAGAGCTGGTTGTGCTAGGAACTGTAGAAACTTTACAAAACTGCCGTTCCAAATAAAGGATGAGTTAAGTGTAAGGGCAAAGCAGAAGAACTTGGACGGTGCTGGTCAGCTTGGTAAAGAGTGGGTGTGTAGAACAGGCCATGCTGCTGCTCCTGCCTTCAGTGTGAACGAAGAGGCAGTTGCTTAAACTCTGTCACAGTTAGAGGTGCAGGGTTTTATATGTGTTATAACTGATTTGTTCTACCTCATACCCCTTGGTAAGAATGTTCTTGTTTCCTGAAGCCTGAACCTGAATTCAGTTGCCCTCATGGGTGTGTGGCTGAAGCTAAATTTTACTCTTTATGCCTTATGTTCTTTAATGGTAAAAGCTGAAGTTTAATGGTAACGTTTAATGCCGTTACTGTTATTGAGATTTCAAGCAGCAGAGGCAAATGTGCCAATAAAATGCATGTACGACAGTGTGACATGTCATTTTGAGTGCTCTTTTCCTATTCCATTAAATATCTTATATAAGCAAGTTATTCCTCTTCCCATGCTATTCTGTACTGCTGGTTTGCAGTGGCAAAATTGCTGAAGATCTTCCTGGGAGTCTGGGAAGATGATCTGAAGCTTTTTCGTTGTGGAAGAGCCAAGCTGAACAGTGGTATTGGGCCCCCAGGCTGCGGAAGCCAGTGGTGGCTGGATGTTCTTGCAGTTATGTGACTTCTTGGGGTAGTGTTGACAAGACAAGTAATCTTTTATGGCTCACCTTGCTTGGAGGGGGGACTGTGAACTTTTAACTGTATCTAATGGATAAATGTGTTTATAAGACCTTCCAAAGAAGCACTTCTGGTTTGAACTGTTAAAGAATACCAAGATGGAATATGTTTTTTTTTTTCTTGTTTCCTGAAGGTATTGATATGAAAGAATCTAGACTGATGAAGTGTACTTAAAAACTTAAGAGCTTTGTAGTCTGCTCTGGTCTAAAATTACTGTCACTCCAGGAAGGCACGTCCTAGATGGTGATTGATTCCCTCCGAGCATTCCTGTTTCCCTGTGCATTTTCCACATGCCCAGCAAGATTTTGTGCTACATATTTAATCTTAAAACTTAGGAAATGCAAATAAGCTTTCCAAAGAAGCTATGTGGGATTCTCTTTCTTAAAAGTTGAAAGCTATTTCTAACAAGAGCTGGCTGGGTAAATCTTAAATATTTTCAAAACTCGGTTGTAGCTGAGCATTGCAAAACCAAAACGTGTTTGACTTTTGCTTGTAGCAGCTCTTAAGTGCCATGGACCAGGCAGCCACCTGATGAAATCAGTGTTCCTGGCAGACTGCAGTTGGCAATTGCTGAAGAGATAACAGCTTGTAGGAGGTTGTCCTGGGCAGACCCAGAGGAATGAGACAAGGTTCTGCTAGAACCTGTTTTGAATTGAGCAAAAAGTTGTCTATGCCACAATGCTTCAATTGAAACTGGCTGTACTAACGCCTGGGTTTCTTTCTAACAACATTTGGTTTGGCTGGAGAAGTTCTTATCCTCTTTATCAGCTGTTACACGGGATTGTGTTCTTTTGACAGAAGGACATGTATTTTATTCCCCTCTCTCCTAAGGATAGCAAGTATAGTTCTTATTTGTCCTTGGAGTGTGTTTTGCTGCCAACAGCCAGTTTAACTTCAGAATAGCACATCTTCCCCTCGGATTTTTTTTTAAGCACTAACTTTTCTTTGCAGTGTTCATTTTGTGTAACCATATGTCCTCCCTGTCTCCCTGCTCTTGCTCTATTTACTTCCAAGGCGATATGATAGCATAGATTCCACTGTGAGTGGCCGAACTGACCTAGAGTCCACATCTGAGTCTAGTCAAATGACAAGCTGCCAGTGCTCGCTAGAGAGCAGGCGCTCTCCAGATCTGTCTGATAGGTGGGTTAACCTCTTTGCAGCCTCTGTGCCTGTCTCCTTGCTGTTGCTGCTGTGAAGTGGTCTTGTGATACATTGCAGCTGATACTCACTGTTTGCCTTGGCTGTATTTCAGATCTGTGGTAGTTTAATGCTGGGCTGATGTTGTCATCTTTCTCTCCTCTCAGGTGTTGGACTTCTTGTCATTGCTTTATTTCTAGTAAAAGGAATGCCTTGCAGAATAGCAGGGGAAACACTTACAGGGGGAGGAGCTGAATTAGAAAGAAAAGTAATTTCTTTTATGCTTAAATTAGTCAATTGTTGGTTCAGCGTTTACAGCTAATGGCTCTTCAGGCATTTATGTAGCTCCCATTGCTTTCAGCTGAGATTTGGAAGGGCTTGATCTGGTAACTATGGTGGCCCTGGGAGTCTTTTCAACTTCATTAGCTTTTTTAAGAAAATTATTTCAATTACCAGCTTAAAATCGCAAGCAAGAAGTGTAGTAAGTGTTCTAAACTGTGTACAATGGGGCGCATTTAAAGTAATGAGTATCTTTCCAATTAGTGTAAGTTAGCTAATACCGGTGGAAATGGAGCACTAAACCAGCAGTAGTGAAAATGCAACGACCTATTTCTCTTTCAGGGCTGTCCTATCAGCATCCTATATTGGGGTGCCCCAGGCAACTCTCAAGGTGAAGACTCCTGTATTAGCAGTATCTGTACAAAACCCATGCACCCTTTGCCCTTCCCCTTCTCTTGTCCTGCTCTTAGAGGGTCAGGACATGCGTGTCCTCGTGCTCCTTAGTTCTCAACAATGAATGATGTGAGACAAAGCTGCAGTGCATCTTTCAGATGAGGATTTTGATTTTTTTACATCCACTTTCTACCTGTTCATTTTTATGTAGGCTGGCAGAAACTCTTCTTGTGAGATTTAGATAAAGAGGAAGCTTTCTTGCTACTAGCTTTTGGGTTGCTGAGCAATTGAGATAATCCTTCTGATGAAGGGCTAGGAATTAATCCCAAAATCCCAAGGGTCATTTAGTTGGGTTTCTAGGAAGCTTCAGATTGTTTGATAGCAAAACACTAGCTGCTTTAATTCATTCTGCTACAATGGACAAGTATAGATTGCTGCATCTGTTTAGATGCATTATAAATGGGAAGTACAGATCCTGAAAAGCATCTCAGGCTTATGATGGGCTAATACCCATCGCCAATGTTTTGTTTTGCCTTCTGATGCAGTAACAGCTCCGAGGATCTTCATTTTGTGTTGGCAGGAGCCCCCTGAGGGCATTAGCTGCAGTGAGAGCCCTCCCAGCAAAGAGGAGTGGTGGAGTAGCTGGAACTCCTTGTGTTGCCTGTGTGCATAGTTTGCATTTTGTCCCCTGTCCCCACTTCCCTGGAGTCCAGTGACTCCTGAGTCTTTGCATGCAGCCTCTGCTCTGTAGCCACCCCTGAGAGAAACAAAGTGTCTGTGTGCTTTATGAATACTGCTAAAACAAAGTCTGCAGCCTAGAGTGACCAAAATGCATGCATAGCATAGTGGAATGGTGTACGTGGGCACTATATCTCAAAGTAGTCCTGTTACTGTAATAAGTGACTTTTTTCAGCATGCCTAAAAAAGTAACAGCAAAGCACTGGTACAGCCAAGGCTGTGTGCCCTCACTTGATCACAAAAAGCTGTTCTCCTTCAAACAGGCATTTCTAAATTTTGTGCAACTGTAACTAGTGGAATATCATTACCCATGCTGCTTTTTTTGACTATTTGATTGAAATGTAATGGTGGTAGATTGCCAGGTTTTCGTGTTTGTTGTCTCTGGATGTTTCTCATTTTAATTTTCCTTTACTTAATGCATGTTTTTTCATTACTATTTTTTCTGTCCTTTCTAAAGCTTTTTTAAAACTGTTATTTTCCCCTTCCTTTTTTCTTTGCTGTCTCTCTTCCTTTCCCTCCCACCCCCTTTATTTCTCATCTTAGACAAGGATCTCTAGCTAGAAATGAAAGAGTCAGGATCATTCCATTTAACTCTGAAGATGGAGAAGAAGAACAGGAGAGTAACTATGAAGAGCTAGGAAAACTGCTAATAGAGGAATTCTTAGAAAAGAGTCATAAAAATAGAAGTGGGCAGGAAACAAACATAAAAAAGATGCAAACTCTCTCAAAAAAAGAAAATTTCAATCACTGTGAAAGATCAAGGTGCTGCCAAAATGTGTGTGTGGAGTCAGGGTCTGTAGATGTCCCTAGGTATCCTCAGGAATATGATACAATAGACAGGAGACGGAAAAAGAAGCTGCGATACAATTTTGAAGAGAGTGAACAAATAAGCCTGCAAAGTAATGAAGGTCTGCCGTTTCCTGGGGAGAAGACGGTTTATTTCAATGATGTGGCAACTAGTTCTGAACCTAATGATGATTTCCCAGTATATAATAGAACTGGAAAATATACCAGTAGCTCTGACAGTAAGGAACGGTTACATGCTTATCCTATCCTGCGTCCATACAAAAATGGCTTAATGGTTAAAAGTGGCAAGTTGCCCAACAAGCAGGGAGTGAACCATGAGGGCTCACTTCACCTCAGTAACAGCGAAGATGTGAAACTCATGGGGATGCCAGATAACACTTTTGTGCCTGTGGATATCCTTGAGGAATTTGACAGTAGTGCTTCTGATGAGTTCCAGTACTCGCCTGTTTCAGATGATGAAATGGAGGAACTGGCTACGCTTTCACAAACATGGTGTGATTCTGACATCAGCCATTTGAGAGACTTCACTGCTAATTACCCTGCAAGTTTAGGCTCCCAGTTAAAGGCTAGCTGTGATAAGAAACACAAGACTAAAGGGAGCAAGCGTGGTCATCCTATGCAAGACTTAACACTGTCTCCTGTTGAAGAACCCAGCGAGGAGTACATAGACACGATGGATGAACTTCAGTGTCTGGTAGAATCAGTTTCAGAATACTTGGCTGAAAAGGAGGAAGAAATCAGCAAATTTGGTACATTGCCAGAGACCAGAAAAAATGTTGAGAGCATGTCACTGAAGCAGGATAATGCTGATAATTCAGCAGAAGGCAGGAAGGCTGAACAGACCAAACATCCTGCTGCAGAGGAGAGTACCAAGGCCAAATCTGAATCTCTCCCAGACTTGTCAGGTGTGAAGAATACAGTGAATTCCCTGTTTAGCTCTTTCACTGAAAAGGTGGGGTCAAGCAGAAAGCAGCTCACGGCCTCTGTTGAAAAGCTTGTTTCTTCCACTCCAGAGAAGACAGAAACCAGAAACTCATCAGAAAGTGGAATCTCAAATTTATTTTCTAGTAAGTCCAAAAGCGAAAGTTCATCTCCTGGAATGACGGCAGATAATAAAGCTGACACCAAGTTCTCCATTCACTCTTTGCTACCATCTCAGGTGGGTGGTGATAAAAGAGCCCAGAACATAAACTCCAACAAGCCAGAAACCACTGAGATGGACAGTAAGGCTTCCGCACCACATCATCTCCAGCAATCGCAAGGAACTACTGCCAGCAGCCAGCAGAACCAACATTCGGTTATGAATTCTGTTCTAGGCATATTTAATCCTTTAAAGATCTTCTCTGAGAAGGAAGTGCCAAAACAAGAAGTGATAAAAGAGGAGTACAGCAAGGAGGACAGCTATGCTGTGAAAGCTGATGAGGCAAACGGAAGCGAGAGGCCATCTGGACAGCCCGCAGCCAGGACCAGCAGCATTATTCCAGAGATACGGCCAAGTGAGACTAGAAGTGAGGCAGAGGTGAACACAAATAGCACTTCTGTGTCTTCAATCTTTGGCAGGCTCACAAACTCAGTCAGTTCCTTCAGCCTGAAAGCCAATTTTGATGGTCTCTTGGCTCCCAAGCAGCAGGATGTGCCACAGAAGCAGTCAGATTTGCATCAAGTTGCAAATCAGCCAGTTGCCACTGTCAAAGAGGGTGTGCCCACTGCCAGGGAGCAGCCTCCTGCAAATCACTTAGGGGATCAGCATACTACAGGTCATGGACTGGGAAACAAGCAAAACAGAGGTAATATGGAATTTAATTCACAGCCTCAAGATCAGGGTACAGCATCTGAAAGCTTTTTCAGTCCACTCAAAAAGTCTTTCAGTCAGTTGTTGCTTCCTTCTGCAGAACAAGGGCAGAAAGAAAGTACATCCAGGCTTTTTAAAGGCCATAAGTCTGAGGAGGATGTAAGACAAAATAGTTCATCAAATGAAGAACACTTGTTTCCTTTCACTGGGAAACTTCCTTTTTTCAGTGGGTTGGGTTTTTCAGAAAAGCGGGAACACACAAATGAGAAAGGAGGCTTTATTCCTTCGTTATTTAAATTTTCTTCTACAGAAAATCTAGCACCTTCACAGGACCAAAGAAGTCATCAGAGTTCTAGTGGCATTTCTTTGCTTGAAGACAAAAACAGTAATTCAGCAAATGCCATTTCATTAAAATCTGGCTCTGTTCCAAATTTATCAGACCATGAAGAGGAACTTGAACAAACAAAAAACATGAATAAAGAAAACCTATCTAGTGCCCAAGTAAATAGAAAAAAACACCAGGAGAGTGCCTCTTCTACCTTTAAAGCTGCCGGAGAGCAGCAGAGAACTAAGAGTATTCAGGAAGAACCTAGAAATGTAAAAGGAGGATTGGCAAGAGAAGGACTAAATGCACCAGACTTAAATGACAGCTCAGCTGAATCCATCTCTTCAGCCAGAGGGCCAGAAGCTGCAAGTGCAGATGATATGCAGAAGAAGCACACACCAGGTTTTCTTTCTGGGTTTCTTCGCAGTTCTTCCAATGAAAACACAGCCAATAATCCAGACTTAACTGTTAAAAGTGAGAGTGATGGCCAGAAAAGCACTTCTCCTGGATTATTTTCTGGTTTATTTAAATTTGCTTCAAATGAAAACTTATCTGAATGTAAGCAAGAGAAGGTGAAAACAAACCCTCTAGGCTTTATGAAGCTTTTTGATAGAGGTGAGGATTCTAGCTCGACAAAACCCAGCAACTCAGGAATGGCTTCTGACACTCAAAGCAGCACTGTAGAAAAGCAGGAAGCTTCCAGCTTCTTAAAAAATCTCCTGCCCAAACCAAAGGAGAAACTGGATAATTTGAAAATTATGGAATCTTCCAAAACTACTGACCACCTGTCCAGTGCAAGAGTAAATAAAACAGCTGAGCCCCATGTTCCCCACTGTGGGCATCCTGTATTCCCTGATGCTCTAAATCCTCAAGACAAGGTACAGGACTTATCTGGAAAGCCTGTAAATGGTAGGCATATCCCATATCAGGATGCAGAATCTAGAGTTCTTCCAACTGTCTTAGCCAGAGGATCAAATGAATTTCTCAGTTTGACTAATAAAAGCTATAACCTTACGGAGCAGTACTCAGCCTATCAGGAAACAAGAAGCCATTCTAGCTTTGAATGGGAATATGAAGTGGGGGAACTGGCTGACACTCATGAAATAGCAGTACCAGTTTACTACATGTTGAACCAGAACTCTGTTCTGCCCCCTCAGTTCCTGGACTGGCCTGAAGATGATATGGTAGTGAATCTCTGTAAAAAGGATGGAAATGCAAATGTGATGGATTGGCAGACTAATGCCAATTTTGATGGACAGAGTTTAGATTTAAGTGCGATGTCATATGAGTCATTTGACCAGTTAGTGTTTCAAGATGTTTGTTCAGAAGAAAATGATGCATGGACTGCTAATTCTCTCAATGAAAGTTATAGTAACTTTCCACCATTTGAAAGAGATGGCAGCTACTCATTAGAAGAGTTGCCCATGGATTTAAGCTACTCCTCTGGCTGTGATGGAACTATGTGGACTCTCATTGACCAAGAGACTTTAAGTATGGATGAGAGCGTTATGTACTCATCCTATAGCCAGGAGTATCAGGAGTGGCTAATGATGCTTGAGCAGGGTGTATGGTGGCCATCAGAAGATGGTGATTGTGGATACTACATGTACAGTGATAGCCAGTATGTGTATTCACTGCTCACTGATCCCAGTGGACAGTACGTCTACGTGTGTGCTCCTGAAACGTATTCCTACCCAGACTGTTGGGATTATAATTTTCAGATGGATTCCGTTCCAAGAGCTGTGCTAGAAGACAACACAATTGCTGTTTGTGGTTTTAAAGTCCCTCTTGGCAATGAAGATGAGCTGTTTTGGTTTGCTGAAGAAGAATCTTTAAATGATTATACAACAAATAAGCCTCTGGATTTGTCAGTAGCTTTGCAGAGGAGTGATCAGCTAATGAACATGAATTTGGAGACTTTTTCACAAATGTTTGAAGAGTCTATTTATTATCAGAGAGAGCAGCCGTTAGACTTCTCAGGTTATAAACTTCAAAAACTCAAAGTAGATTTTAGACCTGAAAAGGAAATCCTGAATTATTCAGAGGAGTCTCCACTAACCCTTGATCTCAGAACACATTCCAGAGTGGCTTTTGATAAATCGCTGAGTAAGGAAGGCCACCCCAAGGAAGTGGATAAGGCTGTCCCCGTGACAACTACTGGGAGTGGGTCATCAGGATTCTTTGGTTTCCATCTGTTTCAATCTACTCCTAAAGCTGAAGAAACTGTGGCATCTACTGAAAGAGTAACAGAAGCAAAAAAGACTGAGGAAGATAAGAAAACACCAGTGAACAAAGTTAGTTCTTTATTTTCTGCTTTGGGTGGACTGATTGGAAAGTCTTCAGGTCCTGATCCTGAGACATCAGAAGATTCTGCCTTAAAGAAAACAGACACACAGTTAAAGTCATCTGAAAATAAAACTGATGTTTTATCACTTGCACCAAACAGAAAATCAGATGAGGCACGAGCAGGGCAAAACTTTCCTGTTACATCAGAACCAAGAAGAAATACTTCATCAGAACTTAATTTGGAGGCTGCTAGAAGTGAAAAGCCAGAATTAAATCAGAATGAAAACATCCGTGTTAAAAAAACAGGATTAACAAAATCTCCTTCTCAACTGAGCCAAGCTGCTCCAGATGGCAGGCCCATACGAGAAGAGAGACCTGTTAAAGCAAGACCAGCTTCCAGGCGTCTTGAAGGGCATGCAAGTACTAATGAACCCACTCAGTCACCACCAAATCAGAGCCGCCCAGCCACTGAGCCTGAGGAGACATTATTTAAAAGCGCTCTGAAATTGTTCAGTCTTGGAGAAGATTCTCCTGCAAGCTCAACTGCCAACGAAACCCAAGCTTCTGGATTTTTTGACTTCTTTAAAACACAAGTAAGCAAAGCACCGCAGCCATCACCAGCTTTGGAAAAAAGTCAACGTGATAAACCAGAAAAGGTGATACAGCCAGAACAGAAGGAAACCTCCAGCATCTCATCATTATTTGGATCCCTTGGAGATCTCTTCAAAGTGGAGGCTGTGTCTTCTCAACCAACCCCAGGTACTACAACTCTGCCAAAAACCAATAGCAGAACTGTGGCTGAGTCAAGACAACAAACTGAGAAGTCTGGAGGTCTTGAGAGTGCCAGTATAGCAGGTCTGTCATCCACCCCTAAGGAAGGGGCGAGAAGAGAAGGCATGCACACACAGATCTCCCCTAGCCCTGAGGTGGAAAGGGAACAACGAAGCAGAAAAGCTGAGGAGTCTCCTGAGAGTAAAAAAGTGCCTCCAGGAAACACTTCACAGAAGCCAATGGGTGTAGGTCCCAAAATAAGCCAAGTGAGTCAGTCAGCTGTGCAGCAAAGCGGCGTACCCTCAGTTACACCAAAGCAACAAGGAGGAAATCGTTTAGGAGGTGCAGTTAATCAGGCAAAACCAAAGCCAGATCAGACACCTAAAGAGTCAGGTTTCAGTTTGCCGTTCAGCTTTTCTGATATCACTGCTTTGAAATCACAGCCAGCACAGCCAGCCAGTAGGAGCATATTCTCCTTCTTCACTGGATCAGATGAACCAAAGCCTTCAGCACCTGCTACAGCTCCTGCTGGTGGGAAGCAGCAAGAAGCAGAGGGGCTGTTTCATCTGCCCTCCTTCTTCTCCAGCGGTCCAACTGCTGAGAAGTGCATACCTCAAAGAAGTACTAGCTTTAGCTTCTTCAATTTGACGTCCTTTTTGGATGAAAAGCCACAAACTGCTCCAGGACAGGAGAATAATACAAAAGCAGCTAAACCAGTGAACTCTAAGCCATGTGTGAAGCAAAATATTTCCACTGACTCTGGTGTCAAAATTAGCAGTTCTGCCAGGCAACGGGATGCAGACGATAAAAAAGAAATGGATGATATTATTGCAGCAGTGACTGGCAAACAAATGTCTAATAACCTCATGATCCCAGAAAATAAGTCAGAAATGCTGGCAGTGGAAAATGTAGAAAGTGTTGCTGAGGTAGCTGAAGGGAGTGACTTAGAGAAGCTTCCACAGACCGATGACACTGCAGTAACCAATTCAGCTGCTTCTGGTCCTTGCCTTCAGACTCCCAGTGTGCAGGAGGGTTCTCAGGGCCAACAGACTACTTCCTTAGGGGCAGAAGATGATGCTTTGGGTGGCAGAAGGAAAATGGACAGTGTTGCATTTTCTATTGATAAAGATGAGCCTTATTCTTCAAAAGAACAAGCTTCTGAAAATAAAGATTATAACGTGGCCTTAGATGATAAAATGAGTTCCCAGAGTCTAAATAGCTTAAATATTATGAGTGACATAAAAAATGAAGCAGTCTCTGAAGAAGTATATGTACAACATGAGTCGCCAGAACATAAATTACCCGAACAAACTCTTGGTGACAGGTTACAACAGGCACAAGAGCTACACTCTCCTTCTAAAATGCCAGAGGCATCTAATTTGCAAAACAAACCTAAGGAATCTGAGAGTGATAAATCGGTACTGGATTCTTCAGTTGAAATGTTTTCAAGTTTCATGACAAAAATGAAAACGCCTAAAACATTATCTGGTTTCTTTTCCCGACCTCAAGCTACTGCACCTCCTACTGCACAGAAGAAAAGCTCCTCTTTCTTTGGTTTCTCATCCCTCCCAAGTGGCCCAACACCAGCTTTCACAAATGATCTCTTTAGCATCTTCGAAGGTCCAAAAGAATCTCCAAAAGAGATGCCTCCAAAATCCACCCCTAAACCTCAAAGCAGTAGTGTGAAAGATATCACTGGCTCTGTCCCAGCAAAAGACTCTAGGGAGACAGAAAATACAGCTGCAGCCAGAGTGTCTAAAAGAGGTGTCACAAGCTCTCTGAAGGAGGATATATTGCCTGTTCCAGCAGAAAAGAACTCTGCAAAAGAGTCTCCTATGATAATAGAAACTGAGGAAAATAGGAACTCAGAAACCTTTAAAGAGGAACCTTTTAGGATGACTCCAGAAACAGCAGTCTCTAGTGAAAATCAAGCCCTCGAGGTTCTGCAGTTGCATAATGATGCACAACCCTCTGAGATGGTAGATACTAAGCCATGCCAGTCTCATTTCAGTAATGCAGTGGATACAGTGCAGGCTGAGGCCACTGACCAGACTGATGTAAATCCATGCCAACTAGATGTGGGGTCTTCACATGTAACAGAGGAACAAGCTGCTTCTACAGACAAGGCAGCCGTTGACATCCTTCAGAATGGCTCTTCTGATGGGCTTGAACTGGAAGTGGAAGCCCGAACTACTGAGGCAGTCACAAACCTTTCCCAATTGGACGAGAGTGCTACACTTGAATCAGAGCCTGCTGTTACAGGGGATCAGGCCACTGATGGTATTGATCAGCAGGACATGATCGGTAGTGATGGTAGAGAGCCCACAGCTCCAGCTCATGAGCCCAGTGTTCATCTGCTCCAGCTGAATGACGAGAAGACAAGTGAGGTAGAACAGCAAACTGCTGAACAGGAGAAGCATTTAGCAATTGATGAGGTGCCTGCAGAAGGGATTGCTTCAAAATGTGACTTGAAGAAACAGGGTAAACCTAATAACATTCCTCCAGATGCAAGCAGTAGTAAAATGGTCTTTGAAATACCAAACATGCCCAGTTTGCCAAAATTCAGCTTTATGTCATCTGCTGATAGTGGAAAGCCATTTGGGTCATTCTTCTCCCAGCAGCCACCTTCTGTTAATAAAGCAGGGGCAGATCAGGGTCTCATGTCCAGCTTTAAGAAACTTTCTTCGACTCTGTTTGAAGGAGGTAGTGAAGAAAAGGTGAGTAAGCCAGAGAGTGCCCAGGGAGCAGTATTTGGGAAAAAGCTAGATTTCTCCTTTCCCTGGCAAAAAGACAACAGGGAGACCTCTGCCAAAAGGGAACCACATGTACCACCACAGGCTTTGTCAAAACCAGATGACAAGGTGTTAGGAACAGTCAGTTCAGATGAAAACTCAAAATCTGCAGTCTCAGATCAACTGACTGATGCAAATATAGAAGTAAACTTGTCTTCAAAGCAGCCTGACACTGTAGACAATGAACTTTCTGAAGAACCATCTGGTGCAAGCACCGTTGATGATACATCCAACAAAGAGCTGGGAGAGAAGTTTGATAAAGAGTCAGAAGATCAGCAGAACGTGATTTCAGGTGAACTGCAGAAAGAAGATCAGGCAGAAGAGCATGCACCAGATGAGCCTGAACTGAAAGAAACTGAGCTTGATTCTGCTCCTAATGGAGCAATGCTTCATCCTAGCACACAGGCTGCAGATCTGAATAGCGTGGAACAACTGAATGAGAAAAGGCTAGTTACAAATGAAGCATAATAAATGGTTTAAAGTTTTTGACCATTTATAATGCGATACTGCAGCAGTAAATATTGGCATTGGTGTCTGATGTTTGTAGCGCAGTCCCATCCCCTATTTGTTGTCAAGTGTTTGTAGTATTACTGATAGCTGTCACAGAGGATGTGGCAAACTGCAGTCTCTAGTTAATGTAAAAGCCCTTAGACCATTTTCTCACCTTTTTCCACTCTTTTCTTCTGTAAGTGTAATTGGATTTCCTATATTCTTATACTGTGCCCCACTGAATGAGATGCTTTTAGTGCTAGTTTCATTAGCCTTTCAGAAGTTATATTCTTTGTGCATTAATTCTGCTGCATACAATTCACTTTGCTTTCTTGTTTAGTGATAATTATGTTGTATTTGCTAATAAAAAAGTAATAGTAGGTGGAACGTATTGGAAAGAATGAGCATTTTGTTTTCAAAATGCAAGGTAAAGGCTTTTAATTTTAGAGAGAAATTTAACTTATGCTGACATATTATAGAACTAATTAGGTTCATTTCACATTATTGAATATTTTAAAACAATTTCAGAGATATCAGTGAAGGTATTCTAATGCTTGCTCTTCCTAAAATCTGTGCAAATGTTATTTCATGCAGTTAGGAAAGCCACTAAAGGAAGGTATCAGTATTTCATGAGTCTGTATTCAGTCCTATGCATGTTAAGTTACAGTTGCCCTCAAAAATCAAAACAGAGACTTGCTAAACTTATATTTCTGCGTGATGTAAGTGAAACTTGTGCCTCTGATCATACAGTTGCAACACTGCACTCCAGAACTTCCTATCTGGCTTCAAATTGTCCCAAGTATGCAAGTGAGAGAAACATTAGTGCTGCTTAATTCTTGGCTGTAGTTTTCCTGACTGCATGAGAAATTTCCATCCACTGTATTTTGTGTGCAGCTTCTAGGAATTCAGTCCTGGAAGTGGTGTCTTGAATCACAGAGATCATGCCCCTGTGGCATTGATTTTTTTATATAAATTAAATTCTTGAAAAAGCTCTGTTGGAGTGAGACATGTGGCCTCCCTTTTGTAAAAGGTTTTAAGTTGATAGTCTTGACAACCTTAATCTTGACTGCAATGCATTTTATCATAAACATGTAATATGTACAAAAATAAAGTTAACTTTAGCTGTACTTCTCAACAACAGTCAGCTTAAATGGTCATGGTAAAGACCTTAGCTGCAGTGAAACTACAGAAGACAGAAACACTTCCACTCTGAATTGCTATGTTTCCATTCTTATTCCTGTCTGGTGGTTAAAATATCTTCACTGGCATTTTCTAGCTGATTTAAGGTGAAGAAGTAGTGGGTGCAAGCAAGACCATTGGCATATATGGTCTATATACTGGTAGGCTGTGTATGAAGTATTTCTACTGCCTACCAAAGTTTTGAGGTTCAGAAGTCTAGATCTAGTTCAAGGGAGCATAATAGTTAAATATGACTTCATAACATGTCTTTCAGTAATATTTAGTGTCCCACCCAGTTTGTTAGATGTGCAGATTGCTTTGCATTTCTCCAAGCCACTGTTTTTTTCTGATGGACTTTCTTATTTTCCCATAGTCCTGCTGGCAGTAGTAGATACGGCTCCTCTTGTAATGTCAGCCAGGGAAGCTCTCACCTAAGTGAGCTGGACCATTCCCATGAAAGTGCCCATGGCTCTGAGCAAGAAGATGATCACCAGGAAAGAGAGTCAAACCATTCCTACCACAGTTCGAGCAGCTACCAGAAGGATGGTCAGGCATGGCTCAGGGAGCAAGAGGAGCCTCGCAGCAAAGGCGAGGAGGAGAAGGTCTGCGAGACAGAGGAGAAACGTGCAGACCATTCTGCAGCTAAGTTACCTCTGGAACTTGAGAAGGCCAAGGATGTTGATGCAGGAGCCCAAGTGAGGTAGGTGAAACTATTATTGAGTTCTTTTCAACTAATTCAAAGAGGATTCCTCTCTGCTATTTCCTGGGACAAATTATGTACATTGTTCTTGCAGCCTTCTCTAACAACTAACTTGATGTTGCTGATCTGTGAAACATCTTTATGTGCAGGACCAGTTATTTATGAGACATTGGCTAAGCTTAAACTATGTTTGCTATGTATGTAAAGAGTGCCTTGAAGCTCATTTGCTGTATTTTCTGTTTCTGGTTTGATGAATGTAGTCTGGCCCAAAGATAGCTGCTTCTGTTGCTCATGTGTGATCGGGCTTAGGTGTGAGCAACCAACAGCTACATGTAGTCATGGTTAGAGCTGCACTAGTTCCTATCTTGTATAGTAGGCTACCACAATTAGAGTTAGTGTTTATGTAGTTGTAGGTTGTAGAATTACAATATGAATAGACATGTTGCTCTGACTCACTGTGGCAGCTTTTCTTCTCCTTGCACTTGGGCTTTCCAAGCTGTCAGCAGTATTGAAAACAGTCTTCAAAAGTATTTCAGCTAAGTTTGGGGGACTAATGCACTGGATTTTTTACAGGTTTTACAGGACTTTCAAATTTCACTACTTAACTTTGGGAGTGACCTTTTTTCCTTGAGGTAATCAAGTCATTGCAGCCCCTGGTGTGGATATGGTTATACTTTCATAAGTATGAGGGATTGTTGTCATCTGGTTCAGTTAGATCCATGGAAAGATGTCTGTGTGTCTGTACCCTTTGGAGGGTACAGCTGGTGTCAGTGCGTATATGAGAGAATTCACCACAGCAGTTCCTGTGTAGGCAACCCTTACACTGAAGAAGTGAAAAAGGAAAACAAGACTAGAAAAAGTGTTAAACTGTTTTCATACTCTGACTCACTTTCCTGTTCTCCTTACAGAGCAGCAGGAGTCTTGTCCCAGAATGGCTGGCCTATATTTGTTCACAGGGAAGGTTATTCACATAGTCTGTTTCAGTCTAATTTAGGCATCCAGCTTGGATACTTCTGCATCACTGGCTCCCTTTCTCCCCAGTCTCTGGCAATGGTTTCCTGTATCCATGGAGTATACATGGAACTGTGCTAGATGTGTATCATGGATGCATGTTGCTCTCAGCTATGCTTTTTTTTATACTGTCAGCAGTGTGGGGTGCTTTGCAGACAGGGAAAGATGTTTGTTTTGGTGATTTACACCTCAGCAACATACAAAAGAAGGAATGCAACCAAAGGCCCAATGTATCATGAGGTTAGGGAGTGTAAAATGTGCTGTGAAGCACTGAAAGGGTGGAGTGAGAAAGGTGCAGTGAATGGGGGAAAAAACACAGCTGAGCCCTGTTGCCAGTGTTTCCACTGAAGAGGGACTGTGA
The DNA here is from genome assembly GCF_034638445.1 of Ciconia boyciana. NCBI lineage: Eukaryota > Metazoa > Chordata > Aves > Ciconiiformes > Ciconiidae > Ciconia > Ciconia boyciana. The sequence continues at coordinate 23,802,014 of NC_132937.1, forward strand.
ATTTTTAGCAGTAGAGGTTTTTTTAGAGTAGGAAGAGGCAGTGGTTAGAAGGACCTGCAACAGGCATGGGGATGGAAAATCTTCCATCTGCCTCTGTGTGTGTGCAGTTACGATACCAATGCGTTGAACTGCCTTGATCAGGTATCTTGGACTGCTTTCCTGATGTTCTGACCAACATCATCTTAACTCCTAGGGCTGATTGTATCCTAGTTTGTATCTTTCAGCTCATCAGTTTCCAAGACAGTTCCTGTGTATAAAGAAATCTCTGCTTTAGCCTCTCACTTCCTGGAGCATGTGCAGGGCTGTGGTGACCAGAGCCTGTTGGTTACTTCAGCTTCCAGAGCTGAAGCTGTGATTTCACTATGTAACGTTGAATCTTTAATGCTACAGATGAGTGTTTTTCACACAGTGATTTTCTGTTTCTTGCCTTTAAGCTACCACGGTGACAATGAGCCGCCACCATTTCCTCCAGCAAGAGCCCATTGGATTAGAGCCATTAGCAAAGTTCGGCTGCGGCTTCAAGAGGTAGGATGGAGTTTTGCTTCAGTCCTTCTCTGTGCTACCTGGGTTTTAGATCTGTGGCTGAAGGTTTCATTTCTTCTTCCTTGTAAGACACCTTTTATAGTTCTGATGTTTTGCAGGCAAAAATTTAATCAAATGTATTGTATAGGATTGCAGCATGTTGTGATGGTCTTAGAGCTATCTAATCCTACCATATATTTTGAACATCATTGTGTAGAACTAGAGGTGAATATCAGAAAAGATGCAGAAGCAGAGAAATTAGCTCTGAATTTGTAAATAGTAGTAATGATGTCTGGGACTAAATGGTTTGTGTTAAACTGTTCAAAATGAAGACTTTTTCTCAGGGCAACTTGAGGATAGCTTGTTAGCTTAGTAGGAGTTATCTGTATTATTTGTCGTATGAAAATGTTCCTTGGGAAACTTTACATCAAATATTTTTATATATACTAATTGGAAGTGGGTGTATAATAAATCTTGGTATTTCCATCTCATGAAAGTAAGATTTAAAAATAAACAATCTTTATTTGGGAAGTCAAAAGGAAAAGGTTGTGACATTTTCTTCAACAGTATAAACACTCTTGATTTAGAAAACAGTGATTAAGACCCAAAAAGTTGGTTTTTTTTAAAAAAGTCTTATGCTTTCATCCATCTGTATGCCCACAGAAAGATAACATATGGTGTTCATATTCTATAGATGATAAACTATTGCCTACTACCCAAAGCGCAAAGTTAATAGATTTCATTTAGAAATACTACTTTCTTCTATAGCTCTCTTGTGTTTTTGTAAGAAATTATTTTACAGTATCTATCAGTAGCAGGACTTTTCTTTCTCTTCTGGACTTATTGCAAATTTTTAGGAAAATTTTTTTTTTTTTTTTCCATCTAGGGAGGCATCTGACGTGCCATAGCAGAAATAGTTTTTCCCTTGGCTTATCTGGATCGTAAATTCTTTCACATCTAAGAATTACTGTGTTACTTCACTTCTGAGCAGAAGGGATTCAGGTCAAAACTGTCAGTATGACATGGAAAGTGAAATTTAAGAACACCATTAGTATCTAAGAAGAAAAGGAGCTTCTGTTGTGGTTTTGTAGGGCGTGCAAGCAAAACAGTTTAGTTCTTTGCCTTATGGAAAACAAGTGCAGAAACATACTAGAAGGGACAAGAGATTCAGTGATGCCTCTCCCTGGATAGCTCTCCTTTTTTTCTGAGAGGGTACAAGGTCCATGAGGTGGTTCAGCATTAATCTTTGTGTTTCTGCTGAATTGTAAGGAACACATACATTGAGATGACTGTTACAGAAACACTGGTTTAGTTATGATAGCAACATGTCATGATTTGGTTTGCCTTGACCACTCACAAAATCACAGAATCGTATAGGTTGGAAAAGACCTTTAAGATCATCAAGTCCAACCGTAAACCTAACACTACCAAGACCACCACTACACCATGTCCATAAGCACCGCATCCAAACGTCTTTTAAATACCTCCAGGGATGGCAACTCAACCACTTCCCTGGGCAGCCTGTTCCAATGCTGGACAACCCTTTCAGTGAAGTCAAATTTCCTAATATCCAGTCTAAACCTCCCCTGGTGCAACTTGAGGCCATTTCCTCTCGTCCTATCACTTGTTACCTGGGAGAAGAGACCGACCCCCACCTCTCTACAACCTCCTTTCAGGTCGTTGTAGAGAGCAATAAGATCTCCCCTCAGCCTCCTTTTCTCCAGGCTAAACAACCCCAGTTCCCTCAGCCGCTCCTCATCAGACTTGGGCTCTAGACCCTTCACCAGCTTTGTTGCCCTTCTTTGGACAACTCCTAACAACTATTGATCCAAAATTCCCTTAAAACAAAAACCGTAAGAGATGGAGCATTCCAACAGTCTGCTCCAGGGCTTAGCTGTCTTAACTGTCCAAAGGCTTTTCTGAACCCCTGCTCTAGATCTCTCTTGTGCCATATAAAACCATTTCTTATGATTAGGACCAGGAGTAAAGGAGCGGAACTGATTCCCTTCCTCTCTGGAATAGTGAAGGGCTGCTGCAAAGAGAGGACGAAGCCCCACTCGCTCTTCTCATGTTCACTAAATGACCGTTTTTTGTTTAGCCTTTTCTTGTGAGGTTTTGTTTTAGGCACTCTTTAATCAGCCTGTTGTCTTTTTTTTTTTTCTTTCTTTGTTTTTCCTGAAGTGCAGCGTCCAAAGCTCAAGGTAGAAACCCAGCTGAGAGCCTGCTCATGTGCACTAAAGAGCAACGAAGACTTTGTTCCCCTGGCTGTGATCCTGATATCCCAAGATATCAGGTATCCTGCTGTGATGGTGCCTTTTTATCGCAGACTAACACTGATGCATGGTTAGTCTCATCCTTTGCAGAGCTGAGGTTCCTTCTGAAGTGCTTTGTCAGTTGTTCCCTAGCCTAATTTGTGTTGCATTACAGCTGACTATGGCTTTGCACTTGTTCTTACAGAGTTGGTTTTTTTCACTCCTTAAGCACATTGCTGTATGTCTCTTCTTAATCTTATGCCTACAAATCCTTCAAGTTGTATGTGAAAAAGTTGTGTGGTTGCCAGGCTGTGTACTACCAGAGCTTGATACCTTCTTTGAGTTTGGCTACCCTGAGTATAATTTTTTCCAGTGTGTTTGCATCTATTTTAGCAGTTTCATCCAAACGTCAGGATATAAAACTTCCACTGTTCTCCTACCCCTGAGACTTAATTTACCTTGTCATAGAAGGAAGTTAAATGCATTTGACACAATTCTACTCTTGATGAAACCATGCTCACTGTTACTTCTCTCCTTTTTATGTTCTAGAAGATTTGCAAATAATTTGATTATTTGTTCCAGTCTTCAGTTCCCAAGGGGGGAGAGGGGGGGAAAGTCAAGTTAGTGCTTTCATAATTATCCAAGTCCTCCTCTTCCTATATTTAAGCATAAATGCTTGCTTTGCCCTCTTCAAATCTTCAAGTGCATTGCCTGTTTTTCCAGTTCTTAGCACTTTGTGATTGTCACTGTGAGTGTTTTTGTGAGTGTCAGTTGCAACCTAGTACCTGAGGATGAAGATTTATCAGGGCCAGCTGACTTAGAAATAACTACCTTATCTGTTCAGTTTCAAATTTGTTTTCCTTTACTGCAGCCTGTTTTTTATAACTTGCTAAACATTTTTTTCCCTTTTTTTAAAAAAGAGTATTAATTATGTCAGGGAGTTTTCCCTGTCAGTGAAGACCTGAAGCAATTAAGGCATCAAATGTTCCAGCCTTCTTAATGCCACCTGATGGTAGCTTTGTCTTCCTATGAGTAGCAGCTATGGTTTTTTGGTCGTATTGTGTGTTCACTGCTAGGTGTTTAATTTTGTGCTTCAGTCTTTTGATTTCTTTCCTGTGCAATCATGTTTGTCCTTTAAAAATTCATCAAGAAGATATCTGTGGTTTGAGGTTCAAGCCCTCTGAAGAGCTTGTGATTTTTTTGGACAGGTTTCTCATTGTATGTCCTTTCCTTTCTCTTCACTGGGATAGCTTGTGATTTTTGTCTGTTAATGCTGTTTCATTAACTGTTAATAGCTTCCTAAGCTCCTGGTCCTTTAAGCCTGTTTCTCATGAGCTCTAGCTACTGATTTTCTGAGTTTTTATTAGTTTGTGTGCTTGAATTACATAGTGTTTTTCTATCTTACCTAATTCCTTTCCTTCTAAGGTATCAGGAAGACTGTCACAGTTTCCTCAGATGCATTTGCATCCTCATTTCTCTCAGTACTTTTGCTCAAATCTAGAACAGCATCTATGCTAGTTACTTTCTGCACCTTGTGCATCATAATCAGCTCGTTCCTAGATCTGTTTGAAAGTCAGTGATACGAATACAGACTATCCAGATAAGTATCAGGATTTGAAAGGTCCCTGTGATGACAGTCTAACCAGGTGATTCTGTCGGTGGTTAGAAAAGGTCATGTCTCATTTCTCTGATCACCCTGTTACAATCTTCCCATCTTCTTTCATTACCTAGAAGCTTTCAAGAGGACTATCCTCTTTTGTTCCAGCACTTAGAGCAGCTGCTTTTGTCCTTAGTGTTCAGAGCAATGCCTCCAGCTCTTTTCGAAGTTCGCCTTCCTCAATGCACAATATAATTTCATTAATACGTGTGGAACTCCAGCTCACTGATCCAAACTACTGGATTCCTCTCACATAGACTAATGAAATGGTTCTTATGACTCTTAATTGTTAATGATCTGGCTGAAATTTGAAAGAAAGAAAGAAAGAAAAAAAAACAGGACACCCAAGAAGTTTCCATATGTGATGTGATTATAAATCCCCTGAGCAATTCAGCCTCCTACCTGGGAAGAGATTAATATTCATGTGAATAATATACATGCATCCTACAGCACCGTGAGTCAGAGAAATCTAGTATTTTAATTAAGACTTGACAGTTATAAAATGGCACAGAAATTTGTAACTGTGCATGTTAAAAAAGCTTTGTGGTAGCATGCACAGTTTTTTCTTCACTTCTGCTGTTTTGCTTGTTCTCTTTCTGTGTTTGTGAAGAGGAAACTTAATTATTCCAGAATCAAACTAGGGTTTTCAGCCCTGAGAGGAATGACTCAATAATTCTCACCTTCACACTTAGAACTTTGTCTACAAAGAGGGATTAATTGATAGCTTGTCTGCTGCAGTCCCTCTGTGGGAGCTTCTTTTCCAGAAGAAGAACAAACACATAGCTATTGCATCTTCAACTTGCAGCCCTCCTTAACTGAAATAGCCTTCAGCTAGGGACATGGCTGTGTGACTTTTAAAGTTACACAAATTTGAATCTGAGTTTTGTATAACACAGAAGAATTGGCAGGCTGGAGAAGAGCAAAAATTCAGTCAAATCAGTCAAATTGCCTCTCTTACCAATTCTTTCAAGTATATTTAAGTATTACAAGAGGGTGTGGGGTCTGGGATTTTATCCACTTATATTGAATTTGTTTATGGGGGAAAACGTCTTATGCATAATTTTCCTCTTTTATGTCAGGAGATTAAATACATCAATTTAGCTATTTTCATTTCAAACCCAAAGTCATTGGAGCAGTGTTTCCTCTTTGTTTTTTCTTCTTCTAGATGCCATTTTATACCAATTATTTTGTTTTAATCTTTATCTTTCCCTGTTAAATGTCAATAGTCTGTTCTTTTTGACTGCTGTGTAGCTACATCACATACTGAGATGGCAGACGTAGTTCATGACATTGTCCTTCTGGAATATGATAAGCACCTGCAACGGGGGGACTAAATGACTGTTCTCCTCTAGCCTTACAGGTATCCAGTCGTATCCTGTCTTATTTTCCCATGCCCTGTAGTTTCACAGTCAGCACTTCTGATCAATCATCTGGAAATATTTAAGAACCATCAGGGTCTCACTTTTAAAAGCCCTGGTCCAGGGAGGGTGTTGTATTGGTGATTTTGGAGTGTGAAGCCCTGTTTTTATTTTGAGAAAGAAATTTGTTGGTCCAAACCACCACTATTCCCTTCTTATGTAGCTGTGGGATGCCCTGATGAGTCCTTTCTGGACTTCCACTATTCCACTGTTAGTGAGGAGACCAGCAGGGCACGAACTGGTGCCAGTTTTGGTTGCTAGTTTGATTGTAAGTTACCTGCCTGCCTCCACTCCTCACATATGAATCCAGGCCCTCTGATCAGTAAAAGCATGTACTGTATACCAGCCCAGATGGCTAGTGGAGGATATGCCTGCTTTGAGCCAGTCACCAAAAGTTTAGAAACTGTTCATTTCCCACCTCTCATCAACTGTGCAGTCCATGCAATAGTTTACTTTGGGCATTTTATTTCCCTTAAGCTTTGTTGCCTAGGTGTCTTTTTTATCAGTCCCGTGAAGATGAGTAAGCTCTACATTTTCAAAGCCTCCCACACAGTGGCAAAGAAGCAAACTGAAGCACTGTGACTCTAACGGAGTCACTAGAAACTTCTCTTCATACAGGAAAACTACATCTCCAGTTAACTGTCTTCCTTCTCTTCTTATTGTTGTATGTATGAATGTTATCTTTAACCTCCACCAAAATACCAGCATTGCTGATCAAATGTCTCAGAGATCGGGGTTGGTGGGGATTCATAGAACACCCTTGTGCTCATGAAATCGCTGTTCCTACACCAGAGAGGAGAGCAGGTCTGTGTAGGTAAGGCTCAATCCGAGGGTCACTGCCAGCTGTAGTGCAGACTGTCAGGTGGTCGTGCTCACAAGGGCAGTCAAATGCTTTCTGCGTACCTTATCTATAAAATGCATATGCGGCTTTGAGATCCCTTAGGGATTGCATGACAATAATTATTTAGGAAGCATTTAAATACAAAAGTAGTGGAGGTGTTCTACAATCTCCCCATGCCATAATACTTGCCTGTATTGCATCTGAGTTTGCAGACTGGCAAGACCTGTGGGATGAAAAGCCCTTCACTGCTTTCCCAAGGCAGCTTTTAGTGTGGGGTGATTCCCCAGTGCTTGAACAACCTTTGTTTGTTGTCTCTTCTGGTTGCCTCTCTGCGAGGGAGGGTTCGGCTGACATGCTGTACTCAGGAGGAAATGCTTCTTTCATCTCCAAGTGTCTTAAATAAGATATCTGCATACTCGCATCTGTTTGAAATAAAATGCATGTTTATTTATCCTTAATGAAATTCTCTGAGACCTACTATCATTTTTTTAACCTGCTCTGCATTACATTTTAACTGTTATAATATAGCAAAGAGATAACTATTTGTGTGTACACACAAGGAAATAGTGTTGTGCCTTCATTAGCTGCTGTTGTGATTTTTGAGTAGCTTTTTGATAACCTTATCTCCAGTGGGAAAAATCAGCAAGCTTGCCCTTTTGAGAGTAGTTAGGCTAACATTAGGAGAAATGCTCTCTTGTGGAGCAACACGCTGGTCAGGAATGCTTTTCATAATGACCACAGCAGCTAGGAGCCTGTTAATTGCCAACAGGATTTTCTGCAAGCTTCTCTGAACATATCAATCTACTGACACTCAAGTTCTCTTCACCTCTGCTAAAAACCAGTTTTGGTGTTGATGGTCTGTGTTCCCCGGCACACAGGATTTCTGTCCCCTTCAGTGACAACAAAGTTCCTCCGTACCTTCCTGTTGCTGGTTAGATAAAACACAAACTTGGGGAGTTTTCTTAGTCATAACAGGAGTTTGCAGAGTGGATAGCTAACTTTCCTATAACGCTATTTTACTTTTTCACTGCAAGCCTCCTGTGGGCTTGCAAGACCAGGGGTAGCCTCCACAAGAATGCAAAGAATCCTGACACGTTATTTCTTTTCCTGATCCATAGTAGTATTCAGGACTATAACTTTGCTTCTCTAGTTTTGTATTGTAAACTCTACACATCTGTAAGTCAAAATTCTTATGAAGCCTTTGAATGGGAATCAAAGTGTAATTTACTTTTCTTCCAAGGTTTATTCCATTCATTTCCTTAAAAATAAAGGGAAGGTGTTTGTGCAACATCTGGGATATAGTTTACAAACATGGGATGTTCCACAACCAGGTGCATCTCTTACTTTGTGGCAGCAGTGCACATTAAGTTTAGGTAATCCAGTTTGGCTGAACTGTATGCTTCTGTTCTCTGATTTGTAAGGTCATAAAGGCAGTATAATGGGATGCATGTGAATAGTCTGCCATTATATCTCATTTTTTTTACTTGAAAAAGTAAACTTACTGCACATGTGAGTTACTCACTGCACATGTGAGTGTTCTACTTCTGGAGTGAAGCTAGATGGAGTGTGGCTGCTGCTTTTGCAAAGTGTGGGGGTTTTTTTGGGGTGGGTGAGGGGTTAGACTTTCTGGGTTTGACTTTTTGAGATTGACTGGGATATGACAGAGGGGAGACCCCTCTGCAAAAGAGCCAGCACTTTAAGCTAGAATATATCTAGAATAAGGGGGGAACAGGACTCTAGTTCCTGAGCTAAACTGGGCAATACTGAGATTTTAACTTAGGTTTCCCACAGTTTAGGAAAGTGCATTGACTGCTAAGCTGTAACAGTCTTCTAGGCAGTGACTTTTCCCCGTGCTCCCTCCCCTGTTTGGATGTCTTAGATCAGAGAAATATTCCTGTTCAAATTCATCATGGTCCTGTAAAACAGATTTTAGTTCTGACAAGTTGGTGTTTTCTGAAGGAAAAGATGTCTTATTCACCTTCCTTCCTCTCCATGGAAGTTGTGCCTCTGCTAATCAGAGAGCAAGATGTGGGTGGCAGCAGTGGGCTGGCAATGTGGATAGATGACCTTATGTCTTGTACAGCTCCTAGGTTTCCAATTAGACTACGTGCCCAGAATTGCTGCCTTTTTGTCTCTGGCGTCATTTCTTTTAGGCAATCTGGTCACAGCAATTTCTGTTTGCTATCTCCAGAAGTGACTTCCATGTTGCAGGCTGAAGGAGCTATTCATGTGCACAGAGCACCTCTGAACTGGGATGAACTACAGTAAGCTCTTCTCCCCCGCCTGGTGCTGCCCAGCTTGCGTTCACATTTGTACCAAGACTTTTCAAATACTTTGTTGAGTAAGTGTTTTTCTTTTCTCAGGACTTGCTGCAGCAGTTGTCTGAAGCTTTCAGGAAAAATGGAACCCAAATCTGTTTGGAGAGTGGACCAAGTCCTCTAAATAGTGTATACTAAAAATGTTGGAGCTGAGGCAACTGTTGCCACCTTATGCAAAACTCCCCTCTTTGCACCTTGTTTTGGAGATGTAATGGCAGAAAGAATTACAGTAGTGTGCTCTGTTGATGGAGGCTTGTATCTGATGTGGAGTGGGGCACAGAAACCTGTGGTGTCCTGACCACCTCGACATGGCACTCGCGTGTGGTGCTCATCAGTAGAAATTGAGAGCGCTTCATCTAGCATTGGAGTAAGTCAGTTCCTCCTGCTCAGAATAGGGGTGCAATGGGAGAGGTGGGTGGGGGGACTCCTACCTGCCACATACGCAGCCCTTTAAAAATAGTATTGGCTGTTGGGAGAGCCAGACTTCACACTCTTATTTTTAAGGCTCTGTGTGGGAGGAGGGGATATTTCCCAGTGTTGTGTATTACTGAAGCAATCTGTACAACAAATGCTGCACCGGAGAGATAGCAGTGGGCTTTGGCTTACAAAGCACAAGACTTGGGGAAAAGATGAGCTAACCAGCACTGGCTGAGAGCATCATAAATGAAGTGTTAACTATTCGTGCAATGTTAGCAAACACTTTGAATAACATCATAACTTCATAGAAAAAGGCAGTAGGTTAGAAAAAAGGGTTTGGTACATGACAATTTTGTCTTTTAGTGTTGTTTTTCCTTCACTTGTTTCTTGTTTTCCAAGCTGCGTGGTTATACAACTTGTTTAGATGTAGAGCAGGGTTGCCTTGCATGCTTCTGAGCTAGTTTTTGGAATTCTGTAAGGGTTGTTGTAACTGGAATCTTCTAGTACTGTGCATCTGGATTTAAGTAAGATGATTCTTCCCCTCTTCCCCCCCCATTGTAAAAGTGGCATTTGGAAGTCAAAATGCTGTTAATAATGCTTAATGTAATGCCTGAAGACAGCAGGACTTCAGTTCTGGCTGGTGCTACTTAGTATGTAGAGTAGCATTTTCATTTTCTGCACATTTTAATGTCAGTGATTTATTGAATTCAAGCCACTTGAAGGTCTTGTGATACAGCAAATGAATGCTGTCCTTTAGCAGGTAGTTCTTGCCAGGTGATATGAGAACTTTCTTTGCATCCAGACTCCTTTCTTGGCAACCAAACAGGGTTTTTAAGCCGTATCATGGCCACCAGCCACTTGTCTACTGTCTGCTCATATTTAGAGTCTGAACAATTTTGTGACATTGTGGAGGACTGATCAGATGAGCCTGGATCAAGCTGTGTGTTCATTTCCATTGCTGTGATGGTTAATACTGGCATTTTCAAAAAGCGCTTTTTGGTGGTTCCCGTTTGGTTTCATTTGAAACCTGTACTTGGTAAAAGTAGGACCAATTCTTCCTCTCCTTGGCTTTTGAATCTGTAAGGAAATGCCTGCAGCCTTTCCTAGCAGTCTGTGAGCTGGGTTTGTAACATGCATCCTCTGCTGAAAGGTGTTTGAGAATATATCGGATATCTGTTCTGCAGGGAGAATTGCCTGAACGCATTGAAAGCTTCATCCTTTGTGTGCTATAAAACTAAAGATAATTTAGGCATAAAGCTGCGGGGTGAAATCCCAAATGTAGCTTGAGATTTTCATCTGTTGCTCAAGCATGCAGCTACCAGATGCTGGAAGGGCTGTGATAAGCCTGAGTGCTGATTTACTGGGGTGCCATAGACAGCGAGTCTCTTGCTGTACCGGGTAGCTTGTGCCTTCAGGCTTGCAGGATGATGTGGTAACCAGGCAAGCAGCCGTGCTCTCTGGCCTATGGGAGTATCCTGTTAAAAAAAGGAGGAACCTGTTTAAACCACTCATGCATTGGATCAGGAAGAGAGAAGAAAGGGCTGTTCTGCATAACTACAGGCGCATTTAGTCTGCCCTTCCTAGTGTGTCAGGCTAGAAAGTGTTACTGCCTGGCAAATGGGAAATTAGTAAAAACACTAATTGCATGCTGCTATATACTCTGTGCTACACTGTGACAGACCAGGTGGGCAGTAGGTCTCATCTGCCTGTATTTCCGTAATATGTCTCTCATGCCATGTAGGAAAACCAGCAAATGGTTTGGAGAAGATGGGGGCTATTGCAAAAATCAGGGAATAGGTTATGGAAGTGCGAGAGGGGACACTGGGGCGTTTCTGGGAGGCGAGGTGCTGAGGATGTGTGAGATGAGACCAAACAAGTATGGCTCAGCTTAGCAGACTGGAAGCTGGGGTGCCATGCACTAGCAGTTGCTGCCATGTACTAATAGAGCAGGGGAGTAAATATTGGCAAGTTTACAGCTATTTAAGCTAAAGGTTAATGTTAGCAGAAGAACAGAAGGGTATAAGCTGGTTATGAACAAACCCAGGCTAGAAATCAGAAAGCAATTTTTTCTAATTGTTAGTGAACAGCTTCCAAATGGGTTTCTTTGCCCTTTCTGTTTCTAATTAATCTAAAAATGGGTCTGTTTATGAAAGCTATTATATGACAGTCGCCTGTGGCAGCAAAGAATGGGACTTCATCATCCAGGAAGCCTCTAAGTAGGTTGTGAGAAATGTCCATGGAACCACAGCCTCCGCAACTATTTTTCGTAGCGTGGCCTCCCTGTGTTCACACTGCCCACCTGCCTGCTTTTGCTGCCGAGCTGTGCCATGTTGCAGGACCCTATGGGTTTGGAGCACAACCAGAGGTGCGTAGGAGAGGTATTTGCTACTTAGATGCTGTCGCTGAAGTAAAATTGTGAAAATCATATTGCAGTCCCTCTTGGATGGTGGCTATTCCATGCAGTTGCACAGTAGATATTAAGGATGCTAGACTGTGTGAGGGGTTTCTTGAAGGACAGTAGTTGTTAGTGACTCCTGCCTGGTAATGAACCTGTTGTAGATACAATTTTGTTTCCTGACAAATATCCAAGTGGTAGCCATTTCAGAAAAGATGGTGTAGTTTGTAAACAGGTTTGTTCTTAAATGAGATTTTAAAAATTCCCCATGGGATTTCAGTTGCTTATTTAGACAGTAAATTGCAATTGAACCTTTATTCATTAAAAGTTTTTAAAAGCTAACACTGGAATATTATTTTCTACAAGAGCTTGAAAAGCAACAGAGAATACCAAGACAAAATCAGTGATGCGTACTAAAAAGGAGATAATAGAGCTATCCAGCTAGAAGGGAATTCAGATTTAGCCTTGAACTGATTTATCTATCGAGCCTCACTTTGGTCAGTACTTTAAGTTGTTACATACAAGAATATATGAAACACAAATAGAGATTGCTTTATGTAAAAGATTGGTTTATTTTAACCATGTTTCCATCTGTTTTTTTATTTTTGTTAATGAGTCAATATTCACCTTGTATTTTAAGATAACACACATATTTTTGAGAAACTATTATTGAGAAACTGAGAGTGCTAAATTTTATTGCAATTTATTTAAATTTTCTATTTTTATTCAGTGTATCATGTTAGTGCAGCAGATTGAAATGCATGCAAGTGTTTTTGTGGTATCTCATATAACGGGTACTTGAAGGATCCAGTTTTGTCTACACAAATATCTGTAGATTGGCTGGTGTATTCACTCTGAATTTTGTTATGCCTAATTTAAGGAACTTAATTTAAAGCAAGTACCACTCTCCTTCGTATTTTGTGACATGGATACATGTTACTCATGCTAATTAAGTCACTCTATTTTTAGCTCACAGTAGTAATAGCTAGTTAATATACAACTGTGTACAGCTGCTAGAATCATCCCTTTTTCATCCTGTCTTTACATCCACTTCTCTCCAGTTCCAGTGAAGGTGGAGTGGCTTCCGTGATCTGAGAGCACAGAGCAGAAGCAGCAGCTTCTGGAATAACCCCTGCCATCCCTGCGCAGTATTTGGGTGTGTTTTGGTCAAACTGTGCTTGTCCCTCCTGTTACAGACTTGCCAAAGGGGCTAACTGGCCTCTCAGTCACTTGACTTAGATCAACTATCTAATCAAAGCCTGGTTTGTAGTGCAATTTTCATTCCCTTGCAGAGGCTTTCTAAATCCGGTTGTTTTCATTTTTTGCATTAAATTTCCTCCCCATCCCTCCCAATCAGGGGAGCAGACTGACAGGGTTTCTAGACCCAGTTAATTCAGGCCCATTTGTAGAGCCTGTCAAGTGCCTTTATTGGAGGTGTGAAAGCTGTGTCTGGGCTTACTAATACGGATGTGATTGCTGGAGTCAGCTTTGTCAGAGCTACGGTGTGGCAGTGCCCCTTTTTTCTTGTTCAGTGCCTACACTAACAGTGTCCTAAGAGACTGCCAGAGCCATATATGTGGTTCATAACAAGTATTTATGGGGCATTTTGGTTCATTAATCAACTGCTGCCTTCTGCAGGGGATATAAATATACAAAATTATTCCTACTTACAGAGAAAAGCATATTATTTAAGCCAGGAGTCATAAAGATGAAGGTAGGGTAGTAAAAAAGATTCTTTCTCTGCTTTTTGGAAGTTGGTGCATCGGTAGCAAATGAGGAAGAAAGTGCCAGCAGAGGAAACAATCTGTCCGCAGAGGTAGCTGGGCATTGCTCTATATGGCTATTAGTTGTTAGTCCTCTGCCACACTGTTATGTGATGCTGGACAAGCCATGGTGGCTTTTGAAAAGGGTTTTTCCATTGCCTCTCCCTGTGATCCATTAGTTGATTTCTGGTTATTTGACTTAAGGTGCTGGAAAAGACCCATCAGAGCAGTGACTGAAGTAGCTGGAAGCCAAACTTCATAGTGTTTGATATGCTCTGAACTTAAGTACTCTGAAAAGTCAGGCTTTTGTTTTCTTGAGGTGGCTCTCCTAACAGAGAAGGTCTTGACCTGACTCTGTCCTCATTCTTCACTTGTAATGGGGACTTTTTCACTTCACAGGTATGCTATGAAAACACCAATTAATGCTTGAATTACTTGAGTAATATGTTGATGAGTGCAAAGAATACTCCTTAGCCCACTGCATGTAACAGTGATGTAACTGCATGTAATGGTAGGGCCTGGCTGCGATGCAATAAATAATGCATGTGGTCATGCTTCAAATAATGTGAAGGAAACAATATTAAATAGCTTCTTGTTCGGTGAGCAGTAGGACACCCTCTCTGCTCGCTGAGAAAGGGGTTTACCTCCAACTGGAGAAGGAATCGTCTTTAAGTTCATACTGGGTGCTGCCCTGTAGGATCAAGGCGCTGAATTCCTATAGCCAAATCCTTACATGTTGGACCTACCTTTTGCAGAATGCACGAACAGTTTTGTCAGAGACCATTTCCCTGTCAAGCTCAGGTAGAAAAGCACACTCTGCAGTGTTTGAACTAAGCCATTGTGTTGCGGACAGCGGGGTTGTCATGCAGACCATCCGTGGGGAGTAATGCACCTTCCTCTTTTGTCACTAGAGAGTGAACCGCAAGGGGTGATGGTACTCAGCTAGCACCAGGGTCTCTAATAGCATGCCAAGATTACATGCAAAGTTAAGACACATTGGTGCCTGTTAGCAGGTATATGCATTAGCATGTGGTTTCCTACCTGAGACAGCTAGGAATGATATAGGTAAGGAGCAATAAAACCAAGACCTGGGCACTATGTGAAGAGATTAACTAGACCATCTATCTTCCTCAAAAGCATCCCTGAAAAATGCATGTACTCCCTCATGTTAAAACCTTCTGGGACAGAGATTTTGTAGGTTCCTTAGACAATCCATGCTCACTTATACTTGTGACTAAAACCTTTTCCAGATGCCTAACCTAGCTTTCCACTGCTGCAAGTTAAGCCTGTTATTTCTTTATCTGTATTTACAATAGAAATGCTGAATAGTTTACTTCCCTTCTGTTTGCCTCAACTAGTTCATATTTGAAGGCTACCTGAGGTCTACATTTCACAGCATCTGCAACTTTTCCTTCCCACGTTTCTTGACAAAAAAAGCAATTACAGCTCTAATTGAGAGTATAATTTCAGGTTTTTCCATCTCCAGCACATGTCTGTGCTCAGATGCCTTTGCATTTTGGTGGTGCTGATTATTTAATTAGATGTGCAATTAAGACATTGATTGTAATTTTCCAATTTCATGAAATACCAAGTCCTTATGTTTTGGATGCCATTAGGAGGGAGAGAGATGTAATTTGAAGGAGGAAGCAGCAGAGGGAGAGTTTTCTCTGCTATAAATGTGTCCTCACTGCCTGTTGACCTAAGGTATTCAAGCTGAGTCTAGTTTAAAAGCCACTATTACAGTTGTTTCTGGAATGGGGGCATCCAGTTGGTAAAATTTTTGAATCAGCTGAGTTGTAGAGGGCAGCACAGATTTGTTAAGAGTCCGTCTTCTACTTGTACTTTTTGATTAAAAATGCAGAATGACAATGCAGCTAGAGAAGGGCTTCCACACTTTCGGATGGGCAGCCAAAACCCAGGACAAGAGCTTTGGGGGCATTCAGTTGTTTTCAGGAGCACATTTAAGGAAGGTTTTCTGTCTGTAATTGCTGGGGCACAAGGAGAAAACATGCTACCCCAGAGCCTGTCACCTGAGACAGCTTTGCTTTTAAAGTCTGACTCTGACTTTGAAGTCTGGTATGGGCTGTGATGAGTGGGGTTGGCACTGTCTTGGCAGTGGCTTCTGAGGAGGAAAGGCTTGTTTGTGCCCTGGAGTGGCTGGAACTTACTGGATAAGGAATAAAATAGCCTCTCCTGTGAAGTGCTGGGTTGCAGAGCTGATAATATTTGCTTTTGTATTCCAAAAGTCAAGAGTGCAAACATCCACATGGAAACAAGAATGGGGCAAGCAGGTTTAGCCTGTTCATTTAAAGGGCTGCTTCACATCATCTCTTAGGAAAGGCTTTGTCTGTTGTTGCGCGTGACGGTGATGATTATAAACAAATCAAATGGAGGATGATTTTACTCTCAGCTCTTCTAACTTTATGACCAACACCCCTTTAAGGGTTTTGCACCTTAAAAATTCCCCTGTCAGACTAAATCTGTCCTAGCCCCAGGAGGAGTTTTTGACTGATGTGGCAGCAGCAGCCTCAGAAGGAAGGAGGTGGGAGGACTCACTGCAAGCAGCTGTAAGGTCTCTTCTCAATACCTGTCTGATAAAAATTGGCCTAAATTTTGAAGTGTAAAGATTTGTAGCCCTGCAAAAAGCATTAGGGCTATATTAACTCACTTTTTTCATTAACGTTATAAAAATCCCAGTTCTTGAATCTTGCTGGATTCTTTGCCTTGGGAGTATATTTTATGCCCAGGCTATGTGAAAGTCTTTCCTTCTATTAGTTCAGAAATGTTCACCTCTCAGGGTTCAGCAGGCATCTGTACAGTCAAATAATGTTAACATATGGAGTGTAAACATATTTCGTATGAAGCCAAGTCAGCCAGTGGTTTGGTCTCACCTATTCACAACAGATGGACTTATGTTGCCTGTCTTTGGAAGGTAAACAGTCCCAATACCTCCAATCTTTAGCAGTTTTTTCAACATGCCAGTGCTATTCTTGTTGTCTTTCTATAAGGCAAATAATTCACCTTTTTCTTTTATGGGAGGAAAAAAATCCTTTTTCAGGAGGGAGAACTTTTGGGGAAGATTGTCTCCTTCCTTTTCCTCAAGTGCTTCAAGGCCAATGTCTGGCCATTATCAGTTTCCAAGGTGCTCAGGGTGCTGTAGGAAGGACCTGTGCCTTTTTACCCTTCCGAGCTTGCTGGTTACCCTTGCACCTTGCCTTACCCTTTCCTAAGGGGAAAAGAAAAATCAGTGCTTTGAGTGACACCTTGCTTAAATAAACTTGTTCCTTCATCTGAAAGCAACATCTTAAGCATATGTTTTGTAAATGTGTTCTGGAGCTATTGTAATGACAGAAACAGGATTGACAGGGTAGTTTTAAATGCCTTGGAATATACAGTCTCCTCTCTTCCAGGCTTCTGTCTCAGCAGCACTGCTTAGGTTGTGGTGATGTGCAGCTCCTCAAAGTTTGGTATTCCTTGAGGACAGCTGTCAAACAGCAGGAGGTCACTGCTTTTTCATTAACACTTCAGTCTTTAGACTGCTGATTGATTTGATCTTCTTGTGGCTTTGAAGAAGATAATAAATAACATGTTTCCACTGCTGAATCAATTGATAAACTTTACACTGTGTATTTGAACTTCTAAGGTCTAATGCAGCCCTGAACCCAAACTAACTTACTGAGAACTCTGTCTCTAGGGAGATGCAGCAGGCAGTTTCATTTGGGACAGATGGTTCGTATTTTTCTTCCAGTGAAACAAATAAAAAATTTATTTTAGAGAGCTCTTGGGTCAGAGATGTCTGAGGCCATATGTGAGATGAATTAAACCTGAGTGTGAGCTGGACAGAATTTATCCCTGCTGTTCCAAAAAAGCTCTCTCCATTGACTTTTCTCTCTTGACTTTTTTCCCCTCTCGTCTTTTTGTTTCATCTCTCTGTGTAACATTTTTATCCTCTAATTTACTTAGCTCCCCCAGTTTTGTACTTCCCCAAGAGCCAGGTCACTAGAAGTGTTCTTGGTTGTCTTCCTGCAGGGAGAAGGGGTGCGAGTGTGGGAGAGGGAGGAGCAGGACCTGTGCTTGAAGCGTGCTCATTTTGCTTTGGTTAATCCACTCATGCTTGTGAAGGAACTGCTTACTTTTACAATTTTTTTTTCAGTAATTTAATACTTTACAGGAAGTTGGAATGAAATAGATAATGAGGATTTAAAAAGAAGAAAGGGTAATGTATACCTCACAGACATCAAAGCATTTGGCCTATATAGCTGAGCCTGGTTTTATCATTTTTAATAATTCCCTGCTGGCTCAACCTAAAATTAAAATCTGTTGGTGAATTAAAAAAATCACAGTAAGAAGTATTTAAATTTTTAAGTAGCAGTTTATTTCTCTAGAAGAAGGCAAATAACTTGGTGCTCTGAACCGTAGGGTAAAGCACACTCTTTCTCATAGGCTTTTTTTAGATGCAAGTTGTGCCTGTTTTTCCCAATTCTGAGTTATCTTCATTGTTTCAGTAAACAAAACATCCCTGAAAAGCAGAGCCTTTATCAATATCCTGTGCATTGGGTAAGGGTTCGTAAATGTTTGAACGGCGCAATCTTCCTTGCTTCTGAGGACACCTGTGTTTTCGTCTTTTTGTAACCACATTTTCCTGTCCAGCTCCTTGTGAGCTGTGGTGAGGACCGTGACGTTTTCCAGCATTGCTCATGACCTCCGTTAGCGATGTCTCTTGTCTCTTTCTCTAATGAGACTTGGTTGCTTTTTCCATATATTTTTCTGCTCCTGTTCTTGTAAGACAGCTGTGGGAGTATTGGGATTTTATGGGTTAGTGCTTGGAAATCTGCACAGGCTCTTTGGGTCTCAAGAGCTGCGGCTGGAGGATCGTGCTTGGCCATAGTGCATTTTTGACTTGGATTTGCTAATATCTGGTGTTGGTGACTGCAGGGGTGGGTGAAAGCCAAAGAAGGAAGAGATGTGAAGGACAGAGGCAGAGATGGCAAGTTTACGTTGGCTCCACCTGTAGTAGGACCTTTGGAAAAAGGAAGGCATGTAAAAGACGGGGAGGCTGTCTAATGGATGCTTCAGGTGCTATAGAGAGTTAATGTGAATAAGAAAGTGTTGTCTGATGGATGCTTAATATTTTTTAAACTATTGCTGTGAAAGAGACCCCTGGCAAGATCTTTTTGGTGTTATTCATATGCAGAGCTTTGAAGATACTAAGTGCCGCGCGAATCCTGGACTGCATTTTTATTTTCTCAGTTGGGCAGTCTTCATCCTTATGTGGATGAATTTGATACGGAGCTTCGGCTCTGAGCTCAAGTGCTATAACTGGTATGTTTAATAGCAATCATTTCTATTGCAGTGGAACTCAGTGCCCTCAGTTGGGTAGGAGCCCTGTTCTCCTGGCGGGGTGCAAACATATAATGAGAAACTCAGGGTCAGACTCTTAAAATCATTTAAAGCTAAACCACTTCTGAAAATCTGAGCTATGGTCCCTGCCCCTGCAGCAAGGGAAAGAGCAAAAAGAGGGAGGGTTTTCTGGGGGATGGAGGATATGAGTGACCACAGAGGAATGCCAGCCCTTCAGCGGGTCTGAAAGGAGGTCGGCGGCCCGATTTCTGTGCCTGGCTGCAAGGGGCAGTGCTGTGGCTGCACATGGAAGGAGCAGGTGGGTACTGTTCGCCAGCGGTGCTGATGAGAGAAAGTATTGTGAACCATGGCATTAGTCTACCTGTATGCAAAACTTGTGCTCTGCGTCCATCAAACAAACAAGCTGATGGGGACACCAGCCTGGCTGTTGTCAGCTGATGTTTCAGCAAGGTGCTGGGATGGAGATGTTGGACCAGAGGGTAGAAGGTGCCAGGAGAATATCACGTGCAGCGAGGGCAGGGCTCGAGCACAGTGATGCTTGTGGAGGAAGTGGTGAATAAAAGTTGATATTGATGTAGGTAAGAGATTGGGGCGGAAGTATCATTCACAGCAAGGCTGGCTCACAAGGAGGTAGGAGGTATTTGAGCAGATGGGAGGATAGTGGCATTTCCACAGCTAAGTCATATAGGCCTCTTCAAAATCCCACCCCACACTGTGAAGACTTTGTTTTGAAAGATGCAGTGAGTTGTCCTTGAGCAAAACCAGGAAATGTGCATAGCTCCCGTACAGTACCTTTGGTGCTAAAGGCAGAGAAACAGCGTTTGGGAAGGAGGTGGGTGCTTGTGTTGGGTGCATGAAGAAGGGAGACAGGATGAAGGGAACATTTGTGAAAAGGAGGATGTGAACGTGGACCAACTGGCCAGGAAGATTTTCTTAGCAGCAGTGCGTTGGATGCCCCTGGAGCATCTTGTGGGGCAAATAAATGGTGCCTTTAGTTCAGGCACTTCTTGCAGGATGAGTGCTGGCTGCTGCTCACTCCCAGGAGAGGAGTGTCGGTACAACGTGAGTGGATCTGATTCTGTGCACAACACTTCTGCAGTCATTCTTTTATGTAACAATGTGACTTTTATTTTTGAGAAACACAGGATCAACGGGTGTTCAATCCCCCACACTCGTGGCACAACTGGTACTAGTCTTCCTTGGAAACTGGGTACAATTCATTTCAGCGAGGGCATCGCTGAATCTTGCGGGTTAGTCTGGGGGTGAACAGGAGATATAAAAATAAACATCTGTATCAGAATTGGGCGAAGAATCTTCTTGGAGCTGGTTAATTATGTTGAGTCCTGGGCTTTTTTCCCCAGCCTCCCTGCTTCGCAGTCCTGCAGGATGCCAGGAGTCAGGCAGAGCGCTTTTCCAGCACAGATCGTCTTGCTGTGCTGTACTGCCTGCTCTCGTAATGCTGAAGGAGTGCATGTTGTCTTTAGTCAGATTGGCTCCATCAGTTCGTATTTCCTTCTGAATGGATAATAAAGTGGAGAATCATTTCGAGGCGAGGACTGTTGGTGCGCGAGCGAAGTGGGGAGGCTGCGTGTGTGAGGAGCTAGGCAGTAAGCAGCTGACGAGGAGGAGTAAAGTAGCAATAGCTGCACAGCTTTCTCTCTGCCTCTGAACTACAATATTTTCTGTTGAGTCACAACTGAAGAGAAGGATGAAGTTTTAACTGTACTTGGTACTGCCTGAGAAAGGGAGAAGATGCACTGTGGTGGTGAACTAAAGAATTTCTGTTGAGGGATACTCCTGGAAGCTGACAGGATTTCTGCAATTTTGGCTTTTACATTCATTGGCTTCTGCTGTTTTTTGCTTTTTGGATTTTTAGTAGCTATTTGCATTTCCCCCCCCCCCTTCAAAAACATGCCTTCAACTTTATGTGATTTCTCATCCTAGTGCTGCCATGGAACGGGATACTCTCGGTGCCTTTAACGTTGCTTTCCCCAATACCTGAGATGGGACACCAACAATATGTTGATAATCTCCATAGTGAAAGTTCATTATCTGGTGAACCTTTAACAAGATTAGGATCCTTCACGACTTGTCATTTCTATGAGAACAAGCTATTGTATTCTGTAGTTTTCTATTAATTCTATAAATTTCCTTTACATTTTAACCTTTTATTTTATTTTGAAGCAGCAAGGTAAGTGAATGATTGGAAAAAATGAAGTGGCTGGGTATAAACTGCAAGTAGCAGCAACCAAGGAGAATTGTTCTTTATTTTTAGTGGGCTGTGTGTGTGTTTACTTTAGCAATACAATAGCTCCGTTGGAAGCTGACTGGATTTAAACACGTGCTTTGTAAAAACAATTTACTCTTAGTATGTTCATCTGTATGCTCTATTTCTTAGTTTTTGTGTTCACCCGTTAGACACTAATTGTAGATGTCTTACTGCTGGTATAATTGAGGTTGTGTCTGTTTACTTCTCCTACTTTTCTGTTAGGAGGGTGTCAGCTGGAATTTGACATCAAAATAACTATGTGAAGAAGAGTTAAAGGGAAAGGGATTTAGGGATAATTTAAATTTGATCACTTGAAAGGCAAATAGCTTGAGAGTAATTATATTACTGGTTTGATTCTTCCTTAAATGTCACTTAAAACAGGCTTGCTTTTAACCCAGAGTATTTGTCATTGGCCTGATTTCCTGTGCTGAGAAGCTTGTGAGTTGATGAGATGAAATGACTGGCATGCAGGAGCGATGAGGATGCTGTACAAGCTCGTGAATCAGAGCAGATGGTGTGACTGTTTCAGATATCTTTTCAGTTTTCATTCCTTTTATACAGGCAGCTTGCTTTTGCTAACGGAGTGAGCCTTTGGGGGTTAAACATCAAGACTTAATACAGAATGCTAAGGTCTTCTGTCCTCAAGATGAAAAGGAGAAAGCTTATAGAAGTAAAGCTGCAGTTTTAGCCCAGTAGGATTTTAGTTGCCGGGTGCTGCAGTTTAGCAGCATGAGCTGGAAAACCCTAATTATTCCATCAGCTGCCTACGGTACCTACACCCAGCCTGGCTGAACACTGCTGAGTGTCTGATCTAAAGGAGCGCAAGACAGGTCAGAAACAGTGAGCGAGATCATGTAGCACTAGTCTGTACCGCAGCTGTGCTAGCACTGCCCTGGCAACAGAAGTTGGATCTCCTAATTCGTCACCCTGGGCTGGTGAGCGCTGCCTGTCCCTCCCCTCTCTGAGTGTCCCTGTGAGCTGAG
This sequence comes from Ciconia boyciana, assembly GCF_034638445.1. Classification (NCBI taxonomy): domain Eukaryota; kingdom Metazoa; phylum Chordata; class Aves; order Ciconiiformes; family Ciconiidae; genus Ciconia; species Ciconia boyciana. Next base: position 23,824,210 of record NC_132937.1, read on the forward strand.
GCACTGTTACCTGGAAAATCAGCTCCAGACCTCCTCAGTGAGTAATGAGAGTTTTGAGAAAATTCTTAGGGATGAGTGTTTCCTGGTGGTTCTCGTCAGAAATGCAGCACTTGGGAGAGTTCACACTTGCTTCAGCACTGGGTTGTAAATTGGATTACAAGTAGAGGAAAGGTAGAGCATGTTCTGTTTCTGTTAGTCGAGGCAGAGCTCTTGGCGTTCTTCAGCACTTTTATAATGGTGCACGCGAACCTTATTTAAAGCAGAAGTACTGGGTTTGTACTGGCAGTGCTGTCTGTCTGCTCTCTGGTTAGAGGTAGCTGAATAATCAGAAACCTTTCCCGAAAGCCTAGCAGACATTTCTACAGCCCTGATCCCAAGGCCAGCTAACTTGTCAGCATGCTCCAGTGCTTGTGCTTCAGTTCTTAGTGCTGTTTCCTTTAAACAAAAAGTGGGTTCTTGCTTCTGGCTCATCTGTTCAATATAATACTTGGTCTTTAGGATGCTGATTTGGGAAAAATCTGTTTTAAGGAACAGCTAGTGCTTTAGGTTGTTATGGGTAAACCGTTCACTGACTGATTCAGCTGTGTACAAAACCCCCATGCTCTGGAAATAGGGGAGCTACTGAACTTAATTGCTTCTCAGTTTGCTCTTAAACTGCTGATGGCTGCTGCTCAGGTTTTGTATTTGCTGCCAAGGAGTGAAGTAACTTTACATAAAAATGACAGAAGCAGCTGTGATTTCTTTTCTTTTTTTAGCAGTCAATTATCCTTTTTGCCTTTTTTGCAGCACAGGCTGGTCTCAGAACTAGGTAGGTGCCTTAGAGTTAGCTTGCTGCCAGCTAGGCATGAGCCTTGCACTTCCACAGTCGGCAGCCTGTGCCTCCCTCTGCGCTTGGGGACAACCCCTATTTCTGTCTCTGGATGCTGCCTTTTCTTGGCCACCAGGTAATGACAGACCTCATTTGTTACTGCAACCGGTGCGTCGCTGTGCCAGCCAGTGCTGCTTTTAGCTTGCAGAAGAAGCTGTGATAAAAGGATGTGGCTGCAGAGGGAATGAGCACGTCTCGAAGAATGGCAGGGCTGCCTGGTGCCGAGGTGCTCTCTGGGGGCTCCCAAGACAGCTGGACTTAAAAGGCCTGAACATCTCAATCCATCTCCATCTGTGCTCACAGAAGTGATGCCGAGGTGACGACCAGCGTTAGTCCCATTTTACAGAAAGCTGAGACACACTTAGGAACTTTTGCGGTGTCCCCTATGTTTGTAGGGGGTATGAAGGAGTTAAGGCAGAGTGTGCTATCTCCTTGCTCTAATACATAGCGATACTCTTTAATTACATGAATTTAATTTCATGCTGTTTTGCAACAGATTTTTTTATGCTGGTGAATGCACTTGCAACACTTCAGTGGGTGTTTTACTCTCATACTTAGTGATTTTTACTGTTCCTTCACTTTGTAGCTACACTGATAACTTGCTGGTACAGCAAAATATTATTCAGAGGTGTTTCTTGCCTCAGTTGAATGGCATTGTGTGTAAAAGGTAAGAAATAACTGCGATGTGGGAGGTGCAGAACCGTGTAATTCATTCAGCCAATATGCAGCGTTCCCCGGATCAGTTTTCCACCATCAGGGTGACTGACTGGGCAAACCTGACCTTTTGTCACATCTACCAAACTGCTTTGGAAAGGTTTCAAGTGTGTTTTTTCTAAAATGTGACAGGAGGGAAAGCTGGCTCTCATTGATGTCTGCATTGAAGTGTTTTGATGCAGTTTTTGCTCAGCTTTATTGAAACAAGCCTGTAGGTACGGATGAAACCTGGAAAACATCATTGGAAGTCCGTAAAAATTTCAGAAAGTTCTACAAGTGGGGCTGGGATGTGGTTTCACAGCTGGTGCAGTAATTCCTGAACAAGAAGCTAGGTTGAGGCTTGGCTGCAAAGGGACTGTGAAAGGGTTACTGAGGGACTGTGTAATATTTTCTTGACTCACATTGTTTTGTTTTAAAAATAATTTTAATCCTTTTGTAACTACTGTCTTTTCAATAGCATGGATGTATTTCCTCTTTAAGCCACTGTGAAGTGCCATGTGTCTCTTCTGTGCCTTACTTTCAGCAGAAATGTCCTGAGGTGAACACATTTTTCAAGAGAACATTTTGTTCTCCAGTCCTACTGCTCTTCACCCAGGATTGCTCAGCTCAGTACCTTCTTGTTCTGATAATTCATGCCAGGACTCAAAAGTTAGAGTTTTTGTTAATTATCAGGAGAAGGTTTGAAAAGAGACACGTTCTCAGAAGCAAGCAATAATGCCATGTTTAGGTATGATCCAACCCAAAATTAAATCTAATCATATTAATTAGAAAATTGCATGCTTACCTCCAGAAGTCATACATCAGCAAAGCTGGTGGTAACCATTCATATGGTTGTTAGGATTCTTTCAGCAATTAATGTGCTTAAAAATGCTGTAATATTCCCAGGAAGAGTCGATGTTTCAGCATGCAGAATGCTGGGGCGATGTTGCTATGGCAGCCTTAGCTATGATTTCTTTCTCCTGTTAATGCCAAAACCGTTTTTTCCCCAGAATGTCCTGCATTTTAGTTATTGGTGTTCTTCATGTTTAAATGGTTCTTTGTAAAGTAGCAAGACCATTTATCAGTCATTTTATTGTTTTTCATAACGTAATTGCTAATACAGGTAATGCAATACCACTTTGTGTGGAAGATAACCGTAAATATGATCTAATCCAAAAGGCACCACTCAGTGCCATGGTGGCATGAGTCGATAGCCAAAGAGGCTGCTGTGAAATGTTTTTTGATCATAGTTAATTGTTTTTGTAACTCTTTGCTGGTGACCCTGAACATCACATCTACCCTGGGGTACCAGCACCTTCTAACATGAGGGTGTGGGATAAAGGTGTCTCAGTATTTCCCTTAGTGTGATGAAAACCAGATGGCCAGTAAAAAGATAACCTCATTTTAGGTCATTTAGGTCAAACCTCATTTTAGCAGAGGTTTAATAGACATAGGGGTTGTGCTCTCACCCACTGTTCTTCCACTTGTCTGCAGACAGCTTGCTGCTGTGTGGGGCAGTGCTGAAGGCACTGCAGAGCTCCCTTTGCTTTGAACCACATTTGTCCAGTGACTCACAGAAGTGAGGATGCTGCTCAGAGGGGGTTGCAGCCAGCTCTCCTCTCTCTGGTGAGAGCCTGACCTTCCCCAGAGTGCTGTAAGTGTAAAGTATGACTGATCCCCAGCTGATGAGCAGAAATCTCATAATTGTGTTTTATTCCTTCATGGGATTTCTCATGTTCTTTTTTTCTCACTCATCGATGCTGACATGCAATGTTTTTGCTCCTATTGTCATGGCAAATCCGTATGCCAGGACAAAAACTAACTGCTACTCATGTATTACAAGGATATTTCAGAAGTGTGCCTGGTGACAAGGTGATAAGCTGTGCAGTGTTTGTGGTAGTTCACCAGTTTCCCCTGTTTAAAATCTTAATATGTCAGTTTTGTGCTCATGGGAATAGCAAAACAACCCGAACATCCTCAAGTAAAGCCAGTGATGTCTTCCTCCTGCTTAGATGGAGCTTGGCTTCCTTTTGGGAAGTGGGGGGGATGTAGAAATGGTGGTACCTGTGCATGCTGCTCTTCAGTCTGCACACCCAGAAGACAACTGTGCTGAACTGAGTATGGAGTTCTCCTGCAGATAAATGTCTGCTAAAAAGGCAGTCAGAACAAAGCTTGTGTAGTCAGTGAGGGCTTGCAGTATCTGGCAGGATACCAGGATGCACATACTCTTTCTTTATGGGCTTGATTTCTTGTTATGTGTTAGCATGACTCCTGGAGTGATTCTGGAAGAGAGAAAGACTTCAGCAAGGATTTGCATCCAGATTAGATTCCCCCCCCCGCCCCGAGCGGCTGAACCAGCATTTTCACTTTGCCTGTCTGTGCTACAAAGAAGCATGACCCTAACACAGGCAACAGTAGGGGAATAGGGATCTTTACAGAGGACAAGTAACTGCAGAGCACCTAGTCCGGAGCCGTGGAAGGGAACAGCAGCACACACACAACCCTGGGTGGGAGGAGGAGTGACAGACCCTGGCAGGAGGTGCAGAGGCACTGTGGGACCAGCCCACAGGATGAAGTGGGCAAATACCCAGAGCTCCAGGTCTGAGCGTGGGTCTGGAGTGGCAGGAAGCAGCCTGTGGGAGAAGTGCAAAGAGGGTGATTCTCTTACCTGCTTCTTGGCATTCTTGTAAGTGGGCAGTGTTTTGCTCTTTGCTGGAAATGGAGATTTCCGTTCACTTCTACCCACTGTAGGGAGAGGTAGGTAGGCTTCCCTCTGAGCCAGAGCTGCTGTCCTCATGTTCCACTCTGGCCTTGTTCCCAGCCTGGGAGGAAACAGTTTCTGTCCCTGTTGGGGCAAGCTGGAAAGGTATTGCTGGTATTTGAAATCAAAGATTTTTTTGAAAATCTCTAATGAAATAAGTATTTGTGTATAACTATAATATACATACATACGTATATATATACGCACACCACAAACACAGTATATATAAATAAAAATGACAGCATTGTAGTGTTTGCACTGAGCTGCCTGCTTTGGAATGGCTGCAGGTCCTGCAAGTAAGCATTCAGCACGAAAAAGCGTTCTCCATAACAAACTGCTGCTGTTAAGTGTTGCAGCAGACAAAGGAGATGAGAGCGAACTCTGGCTTGAATTGATTTATTTTTTTAAACTCAAATGATCATTAAGCCCCTCTGGCGCCTTGAAACCTGCATGCGGAAGGAAGCGTGATGAACACTCAGCTTTCTGAGGGAATCCTTGCACAAGCATGTGTAGGCTTTTCTCCTAGTGCTTGGGGTTCGATATGCTGGAAAATAATTGAAATGAGCATCTCTGCTACCCTCAAGCAACATGTGTAGGGAGCCACAACTGCAGAGCTCCTCTTCTTGGCTGCCGTTGAATTCAGGTGCTTGCTCTCTGAGGGATCACTTCTTAATATTAATACAAAAGTGTTTTTCTGGTGTTAAACACCAGTTAGCCACTCAACTGAAAAGTAAACTGTGGAAGTGGTGGAAGAAGAGAGCCTGAGCAAATATTTCTTAGGTCAACCCTGTTCCGTGAGGGGGGAGTAAGATAAGAAGGACATTAAAAAGAATACCTGATCTTTATGGATCAATGGCCTGAAAATTCTATAAAATTAAAACTTGTTTTCTTTAAGAAGTTGACAATCAATCTAAGAGGGAATTTGTTTAGCCTACACAAGGGCAGGTATTGCCTTTGGTATGGAAGTTCAGCTGAGATGGTGGATGATGGGGCTTAAACCTGAAGCACAGATGCAGCCTCTGTTATAGCATATTAATTAGCTCTGATCTAATTGGTCTTTGCAAATGCTGCTTCCTCCAGATCAAAAACCAGTCTCTCCTTCCCTGCCCCCAAACTGAAACAACAAAAATGAAAACAAAATATTCCCCAGGATGACAATGCTCACTAACAGAAAAATGCTGGTGGAAGCGTACATGGCTGTCAGGTGGAGCTGGAGGATGTGTTAGGGAGGGTTTCTGCACTGCAGCAGCTTGGGATCAGTGCAGGTGTAGAAACTTTGAGTTAATGCTTTGCAAATGGGACTTGTTGTTTGATGCCTGAAAGAGGCATCGGGTGCAAGCTTCTGTGAGCTCTGGAGCTGGCCCTTGGGCAGTGAAGACGCTCGGAGTGAGTTTGTTGGGCCTTAGATCAAGGCCTCAATCCAATGCAAACAGACCTATTGTAGTGTTCGGTCCTCTGCTTAGCATGAGTGTGAAATATTTGAGCTCAGCACCTGGTCCAGCACTCTCCAGTGGGTGCTGCTAGGACAACATGTGACCCTCTCTGCAGAAGACTTCAGGGTTGCAAAGACCACGTTAGGAGAGCCAAGGTTACCAGACCTCAAAGAAGGTGCAAATGGAGCAGCACAAAACGTCTTGATATGAACTGTAACACATTACCCTTATAACAGCGAAACCGAAAACAGGGTTAGAAACCCTGATTCTGTTCCTTTCAACAAGGCAGTAAACCTTCCTGCACAAAGCAGGATGCACTTGGCAAAATTTAGGTTAGGCTGAAAGAAGTTGCGTGTGATGATTATGTATGTGCATTGTGGAACTTAAAAGAATTATTTTTTTTTTTTTTTAGAACTATGTAATCATAAAAATGAAAGGCCGTTACTATAGGTCTTAAGTCAAACAAGAATGTGAGAAAGAATATATGCTTCATGAGAAGTCCAGATTGAATTGTCAAAGACATTAGTGTTCTCCAGTTACCTTAGCCTCCAGGAGGACCTCTGTATGGGTGTCTGCCTGCCTTACTTTACAGAGCAAAAAGCTGATTGTATGTTGCTTAGTAAGTACGGCAGTGAAGACATATGAAAGTTTTAAGTAGTTAACATAGTATTTTGGGGTTTTTTATTTTGCTTTTTACAGAGGGGATTTAAATTGGGAAAATGATCCACTGCAAAATCTTGAGGGTTGGAGTAGAAGTGACGTGCAGAATCTTCATGCTGTCAGCTCAGCCTGTTCGTACATATGCTGAGAGTGGCATATTTAACTGCAGGTTAGCTTGGGAGCTTGTAAGCTTTGAGGTTTTTGGGTTTTTTTTAGTGTTTGGTAGCAAAATATTAAGATAAAAAATTAAAATAGCAAAAAGGTTTTACACTTAAAATCTGTCATCCATTCTTCCTGCCACTTTACATCACTTTGTGCAATTCTTGTGGGATAGCTGGTAGTGTGCCAAGTTAAGCTTGATTTCTGATTTGGTTTGAAGCAAGAAAGGATGAAGATTGTGGACTTGAAAGGAAAGGAAATGCGCAGGGATAGAATCCCTAATAATTGTCAGAATTCTGTATGCAGAGGGGTAATTAAATCACACAGTGCACCATTGCCAGGAGCTCAGCTTAGAGTAATTTGCAAACCTGGTAGCAAAAGGGAGCGGCCACAGAATTGCTCTGTTATGCTTTTTTAACTTTCTTGGATAGAAGAGAGAGCGAGGAACACTTATTTCAACAAAGAAGGACCTGATCTGGGGAGGTGGCCAAAACCAATATGTCTGTACACTTTAAATAGCACATCCTCTTTCTGTCTGCTTTTGTGTGGATGATATTTTTTTTAATTCTGCTGCTTAAGTTACATTGGCTATTTCTGTCTGAACCAAACTGTAATGTTTTTTCCCCTCTTTCGGTAGCTGCTTCATGACAGAATAAAAACTGGATGTGAGTTGTGCATTGGGAAGTGATTGATGTGTGCTTGTGCAGCTTGTAGCACTATGAGAAACACAGGTGCAGCTGCTGATGATGTTTGCTAGAAGTAGATTGAAAAGGCAAGAAAATGAAACTGCGCTTCTGCACAGGAAACCTGTTGTAAAACTGTGGGGCAGGAAGCAATTCCGGAAGCAAAAACTCCATTTGTTTCTGTGGGACAAAATGAAGAGGCTTCTTCAAGGCCAGGTAGATGAGAATCCGAACCACGCTCATCACTGCCAGCTCTCCCCAGTGGAGATTGAAACAGACATGTTTGTTTGTGGGATGAAGAGGAGCTCTGTGAGCACTGAGTTTTCCACTGCTGGAGGAGACTTTCATCAGGACGGAGGACGCGATTCCAAGGGAGTGAGCGAAGTGTGCGTTGGTGAGGTGGAACTGAACTGGGATGGCTATGTAAAAATACCATGCTCGGTTCAACAGCACAAGAAGGACTTGCAGGGAAATTCTTCTGATGGTATGACACAGACCTCTTCTGAAAGAAAGGGCAGAGTGTCTGAGGGGCAGGACCTTTCTTCCCTGAGCATCACCATGAGCTGGAGGGAGCTAGCTGAAAGGCAAGGGTGCTTTCCCCAGGAAAAGCCCACTGCCTACAAGAGTCGTAGACGGCAATCAAGAGATCGCTCAGCTGATGTGGTTGATTACATTGTCAAAGAGCTCCAGGGAATAAGTCGCATCCAGACAGAGATTGCAGAGCTCCGGCAGCACCTCACCTTGATAAAAGGCTCTGTGGATGAAGTCTCCAGCTGTGTGGATACGGTCTTGAGTGAGATAGAAGGCCTGCAAGGTGGTTCCACTGGCAAAACCCAAGGTACACGTGCTCGAGAGCCAAGTAGGGAGGTGCACAAAGAAGAACCAGTATTATATTTTTATGGCATCCCAGAAAAAGATGGTGAAAACACAGTAGAGCTTATCTGCAGCTTCTTGTCTGAATATCACTGTTTCAATGGTATCCAGTGCAGTAAGTATATAAAAGATGCTTATAGATCAGATATTGGTACAGGCAAGCCATTAACGCCAAGACCAGCAGTTGTGAAACTTGTTAACTGTGAACAGAGAGACTTTATTTTACAGAAGTCTATCCTTCTGCAAAGCTCAGGGGTCCGGATTGCTACCGGTGAAGAGCAAAAGCGTCAGAATGGCCAGAGGGGCCACAAAACAGATTCAGTCTCTTCGCAGTCTGGCTTCAAGAAAAATCATCGCAACTCAGTGAATCCTGATGCAGCTCAGAGAACTGATGCAGTGGGCCACCTTCAAACAGACTCATGCCAGGTTAAGTATAAAAGCACAAGTAGGAAAACACAGTGTGTAGGGGAGAGACTTGATTCTGCGCAGAAGTCAACCTTGAATAAGAAAAGCAACTTGATACCTGAAACTGGGAAGGAAGCACAAACAATAAGCTGCAGTGAGGAGCCTTCAGATGAGAATGACATTCACCAGGCCATTCATGAACCTCCACAAAATGTGCAGGTGACCAATCTGGCCAAATCAGGTGATGGAAATTACTGCTGCTCATCTGAATCTTCAGGCCATGCAAGCCAGATATGTGCTTCAAGTAATGGTAGCGAGCACAGGCTTGACACTGAAAGTGTCACTGAGAATGGCTCTTCCCTTCTAGATAAAGATGAAGGGATAACCGCAGAAGAAATTGAAACAGACTGTGATACATCATGCAAATTTACTAGTGTAGAGAAAGTCGATGTTCAAAGAGAAGATGTTTCTAGTGGGGTGACAACCATTAGCTATGATCATACAACAGATGAAATGGCTGATAGTAGTGACAGCTTGAAAGATATGATCCAAATGGACCTGAATGATCAAGATCCAACTGATCAGGTCTTTAGGGATGTCCTGGAAAACTCCCAGTACTTCCTTGACCATTCCCGGGATAACATTGATCTTGTAGACATGAAGTTTTACACTAATAAGCTCGGGAAAGCTATCCATCACTTCAGGTCTGCTCTGCAGGTGGTGTTTCACAAACTGGAAACAAGTGATTCTGAAGTCCTTTTGGAAAATGATAGTGGCTTACAGATGGATGATGACAATACACTGATGCTGACCAGTTCAGGTATGTGTGGTAGCTCTGACAACTTTGCAGAAACCCCTCCTAGTCAGTCATCTGAGAGCCAGGCGAACACAACTGTCACCAGCGAAGCATCTACTCAAATGCAGTTTGTTCCTTCCAGTCTTTCCTCTGTTCCGTGTGAGCCTCCTGTTTCCAGTTTGCTGCCATCATCTGACTGTGAAATCCCTGCTGGGCAGCACTCACCTCCTGAGGAACCTGGCAGAGATGTGAACTCTCTACCTGGACAAGCAAAGGAGTGCAGACCCATGAGCCTTGACAAGGTGTGCGCAGAGACCATCTACCTGAACAAATGCATCAACAATTTCAAAAACGTGCTGAGGGAAAAGAGACAAATGCGTAGGAGACTCTTAAAAGAATTAGCGCAGGAAGGAAACTGGATTTCCGCTGAGGAGACAAATTCAGGTAAACTGAAAAAATGTTTTTAAGGAGATGTCAAAATCTGATATTTGTGCAGCCAGTAGCCAACACCTCACTCAGTGGGTGAACAGTTTATTAGAATTTGTGAGCAAGTAGTTATGAAGGCAAGTACATATACTGTACAACAGTACTGACCAAAACCCCCCTAGAATTCATTATGTAACACAGTGAAATGCAAGTTAGCAAGCTTCACCTCTTTTTTTTTTTTTTGAGGGAGAGGGAGATTTGCAGTGCATCTTCAAAATAGCAGGTGTTAGGGTTTTTCATCATAATTCGTGACTTGGTTTCTTGTTAAATATAATAGTTAGGACATGTGATAACAAAGTGTGCATTTGAGCTATAAGTAGCCAGATTTGCAGTTTTGGGAGTTCACTGGATCCAGACTTCAAGTGGCTCCATCACAAAGTGGGAGTTCTCAGTGTTTAATCACTGCTAAATGTTGTCCTAGTAGAGACCTTTAAAAACCAAAATAAAAATAAATTTAAAAAAAAGTTGAGACCTGTGTTTTGGTATTGTTTCCATAACTTGTCCATGAGATGAGAAATTTTCCATTTCTGTGGAGTTACATCCCTTATTGCCAGCACAGATAATGAAGTGTTTGACCACAGCAGATATGAGCTGATACAGCAGTGGAGCAGTGCTGGTTAACCCATTCCTAAGGATGTGGGAGGCAGAAATGACCAACATGTTTTGATGGGCCATGTTTTGATAGGTCTTGATTTGGTAAAACCAAACCTAACCTTGAAATGTAGGTCCATCTGCCCCCTCTTTCTCCAGGCAGTGAGACAAGTTTCTCAGTGCCATCTCTGTCCCAATCACTATACAGTTAAGGGAAGAGGCTTGACTGTTTAAAGAGTGGTAGGTATTGGAACTAAGGCTTGAAATCATCACATCCTTATCGTAAGCCTCCCTGTATCAAATATTTTGGTATCAAATATTTTGCTCAATTTTCTCCTTGCGATCATGAAAGCTAGTCGGAATAATCAGTGTGCTCTTTTTCCCATTGAAAGAGTTCTTGCTCCAAGTGTCTTTTCCAGTGGCTGCGCTTTTGCTGTGAAGAAACAATCTGTCAATCCATATTTGACTTCTGTACCAGTGACCTTCTCAGTTATGCAGATCATAAAGCTTGTAATTGGCTCTTCGCTTTCTTATTTTGTATAAGGTCCTTAGTGTAGAGTTGATTCAAACAATGGGTTTTTAATGAGTGAAACACTAGGATTTGTTAACAGGCTTGGCACAGATATATATGTATTTTTGTTTCAAGAGAATGTTTAGATTACTAAAGTACAGATAGTACAGATGAAACTGATTTTTTTTTTTTAAATTCAGAAATCTGTTTTTATTTTCTGAGGGTTTGGGGGGGGGTTGTGGGTTTTGGGGTTGGTTTTTTTTTTTTTTGGTATTGTTTGCATAGTGCTCAAGTCCTGAGCATATGTCCTAATTTTAGGGACAGCCAGTGGTTTGGATTAGCATTTCCCACAGTGCAACAAAAGTATTGAAATAACCTGTTCTGGAATGTGAGAGGAGGCTGCTCATCTCAGCAGTTTGAGCAGTACAGGCATGTTCACAAGGTGAGAAGTAGCCAAAACAGCAAGGGAGGAGGAAGATCACAGCTGGACTTTGGTGCCTTAGGTCTGGCTCCAGTGTGGACTGGCATTCCTGAGCCTCCCTGGTTCCCTTCTCCTGCACATCATCCAGTGATGTGACAAAGAGTTGATGCTTGAGTAACACTTGCATAAAGGCTTATCTATATGGTAGATAGGACAGCTGAAGGTAAAACAATAAGTATGGGATGAAATCACGATGTAGGAAATGTGCTCTGAGAGACAGGAGGAGTCTAAAGGAGTCAAGGGTAGTGGAAAACACTGGATAAGGGAGGAGAAATGGGAGAGAACTTGGAAGAAACCCTGGAGCAGATGTCAGGAATCAAAGCAGGCCAGACGATCAGGGCAAGGCAGGGAAGCTGGGAAGGGAAGAGCAGGCCTGTCTGGAGTGGAGGTCGAGGGACGTAATCAAAGCAGCAGTGCTCACATGGGACGGGCAAGGAAGCAGTGGGTGAATAACCACTTGGCAGTAGCCAGGGCGAGAGAAGGGGGTAACAGTATTGCCAAGGGCTGTAGAGCAGGGCAAAATTAATCATATACTCATTCAGTTTGAAATAGGGTTGTTTTGGCATGCATTTTCCGAGAAAGTGAAGCAACAGTTTTATGTGCTTCTTCACTGTACTCAAAATAAGTTTGAGCCAAGCTTTTATTTTCTTCCTTTAGAAAAAGCATCATACTCAGAATGCAACGAAAGGTTGTTGGTTTGCTTTTTTCCCCAGCTGCAGATAAGTGTTTATGTCTTAATTTAAAAATATAATTTTTAAAGTAAGGCTTTTAAGTTCCTGGGTCAGGTCCACTGAAAACCCAGTTCAGTCTGCTGGCTTTTTGGTTCTGAGCCTGAACCACTGTATTAGTCATGCCTGCTTGAAAGTTCAGTTCAAGGTATTTTATTATATGTGTTTGGCAGCAGTCTGCAGCAAAGGAATAGATGATAACTTTGAAGGTGTTGGTAAATCTGTGTGTTTTGGTGAATCAGAGATGATGCACTGGTATAAAGGTTTAAATTATTTATAGTTATACGCAGATGCAAATTACCAGAACAATTTAGAACTTGGATGCATGTAAATAATTGTTGTGTTTCATTTGAAGTCAAAACAGAAAAAATAAAATATTCCCTGAAAATCTGAGCAAGCTTTTAAAGTTTTAATTTGAGAAAAAGAAAAAAAAAGTGAAGATAGTTTGACTTGTGTATGTTTAAAAAGAAAAGCTCTGAAATGGTAGTGATTTTTATAGATGTAAATCGAGTGCTCAGAAGTAGAATGCTGAAAGGATTCTGTGAACGGGGTTTAACCAAGTTAGTCACCGTTGTTGGTGACTAACTTGGTTAGTGACCACACTGCTGTAAGCACAGCTGCTGTAATGTGAGCACACCTGCTGTAATGAGACATAATCAGAAGATTTTAAATCTTTGCCTGCAGTTGCTCAGAGCTTTGCCAAACTTTGGCAAACTTTATTGCTTTGTGTTTGTGTAAAAATAAGTTTGACCTATATTTGAGAAGCTCTAGTGCTCTCAGGCCTTAAAATTTGGCAGTGCTAGTTTGTGTCAAGGATTTTTCTGTGGAAAATCAACCCCAAATGAGCGAAGTGAATAAGCTTTTGAAAAATGTGTAGTTTGCATATGCTCACTGGTAGCTTGCTACAGTTGAGCTGCTGCGCTGCCAGAGACTCCATCTGTCCTCAGTGTTTTCCAGCTGGGGGCTAAAGCAGGGCTTTCCCTGCTCAGCATGACTGAGAGCCATGGCAGACCTGAGAGGGGACACGAGCCCACGTCTCCTGCATCTTCTGCGCTCAGAGACTTCACAGGAGACATCAGGAAGGAATCTGGTTCAAATACAAAGGAGATACAAAAACCCAGGAATGAGGGAGGTCTGGATCTGCCTGGGACACACTGAAACAACCCCAGGGACCAAGTCAGGAGAGACTGGGCTTGGGCTTGAAGGTTTTGGGGTGACTGTGCAAAAAGAAGGGAAAAAACAGGGGACTTGAAGTGGAATTGGGGCTGCCTAGGTGAGAAGGTTTTGCTTAATAGAAAGGGACAGGCAGGAGGATGGTACGGAAAATCACTTTAGAGGGGAACAATCAGAAGTGTCTGTGCCCAAAAAAGCATGATCCCACCTGAGTCTGGGACGGACCGCAAGTTTCCTCAGCCTCTCCAGGTCAGCAGGTCTGTGCAGAGCTGACTGTCAAAACATGACACTCCTGCAGCACCAGCTGTTATGCAGAAGCCAGCAGCGTCCTGCCGCTTGTGTTTTCTCCTCCATGAGCTCACGAAGGAGAGACCTGCAGGGTGGTCCGGAGGCTTTCCTCCCTGGGGAGGATCCATGTGGGCATGTCCTGAGGTGGAAAGTAGCGTTTTTATTTTAGCTACAATCCAGCACTTCATTTGCTAAAGTAATTTGACTTCTCCTTAGTGATTGAATTAAAATAGCTTCTCTATTTTCCTGTCTCAGTGATTGCATGTGTGTAATTACACCCATATAGACAGTAACTTTGAAAACTATTTTAGCTTTTAAACCAATTTGAGTGGCCCTTGTTGCCATGAAGATATTCCTTCCCCTCCAGCTTTCAAACGCAAATGAGTAATATGATTTTTCTATGCAGATACAGAATTATCTGATTGGAAGACTTAATATCATGTCTGTACCGGAAGTTTTGAGTGTGACTCTCATATAACTTTACTAGCCTTGAAACTGCCTATCCATAAACATGAGATTTAGTGTAGGAGGCTTCTGGATTTTTTTTTCTCAGAGGAGAATTGCCTAGATTTATAAAACCAGAAAATATCTCTCTGCATTATGGTATTTGCAAAAGCAAAATGTGTTGCGTGGGAGCTACCAGTTTCCTCGTAACGGGCAAAATGTACAGGGGGCGAGGAGGGAAGGAGGGAGGATGCTTCAGATGCAGGCAGTGGATGCAGTCTGGGAGAAAGGGGGACCAAATCTGTTCCTTCTGTAATAAATACAGGTTCTCTTTCCAGTGTGGTAAATAGCAGCTCCAATTTGGTATTAAGATTACTTGAAATTCTTGAGTTAATAAAACAGGAACTGTAACTCTAAAAAATCAGCTCTCAAAAGCATATGTTCTAATGCATGTGCAGTTGTGGATGAAATTTGATTAGTTTAACTCGAGATTAATTGGTAGAGATTGATTAACTGGTGTATGTCCCAGGAAGCACATGGGAAAACTCTCTGCTGCACAAATGTTTTATCAACTTGTGGCAAATGTTTACCCCACTTTCTGAAATCATTTTACAGAGCTCATGGCAGAAATCTGGTCTATTAACTTTTGTTCCTCTCCTTCTTCTCTCTTTTTCTTCACAGAAGGAGGTAGAGGAGAGCTCCAGGTTGTACATGTTGTCCCTTGTAACCAGCATCTCTTTCTGAAACTCCCGTGTGTGCATGCCTTGTCTTCATGTAGCCAATTGCTCCCACCGAGGCGCTGAGATTCAGTTTAGCATGTTATGGTTGTCAGAGGAATTCTTAATACTGTGTATGAGTTAAGAGTCTGTTCAGTGCGTATTACCTTGTACAAAGAGGAAAACATGAATGCTTGGAGTGATCTCCTCCCGTCGGTGCTCTGTGGGGTGTGTTTAATGTGCACAGGCACCACATTAGCAGAGTACAAATTGTTTATCTTGTTTTTCCCGGTCTTCCTCTTTATAAGTCTTGTTTAAACCAAGTGTTTCCTCATTTTTCCTCAGTTGTATTATTTCATTCCATCTCTGTCTGGTTTGTAAACTTACACCAATTGAAGTCAAAAGTACCACTATGGGCTATAATATTGAGCTTAAGCAAGACTATGGATGCTGGGAGCTGTCTGCTGCGGATCTCATGCCTTTTTAGCTAGCAACAGACTACACTTTGCTTTGAGCAGGGCCGTGTGCCCCGTGGGAAGGACAGGACTTTTCCGTGAATATCTACAGCTGTTGGCTCTCCACTCGTGGACTGGTTGCCATTCTGGTTGTCACCCTGTGGGCAACAGATAACTCTTTCCTCCTAGGAGGATCGACACAATTTTTTTGTCGACTGCTGCATAACATCTTAATTTGTGTTTGCAACTGTACCTCATATAGAGAAATTTCTGGCTGTTGGATTCTCAACTTACTTTTTTATTTTCTTGAATATATGCTATACAGACTAGGCGTGCCTGCTTTGCTTCTGCCTCTCCTTTAGTTGTATGAATCAGGCTAAATCAGCTTCCTGGAGTAGGCTTAATGTTGCACAGCTTTTGGGCTTCCATGCAGATCTTACCCATTGAGTTTGATAAATTTGTATTTCTAAGCTTTATTGGCCTGTGTATCAACAAATTTGTTTCATTCTTACTGGCAAATGTCTGTCCATTAATGCTTTTTCGGGAATGCAGAGATATCCAGTGTCAAATATTGGTGCCAAATTCTGTCCTCTTCTGGCTTCTGTGCAAAAACACTGCCGCCTCCTTTAAGCCGCTCATCTGGCAGCTGGAAAACTGATACTTGAAGGAAGATACGTTAGGTGGAAGGAGCTTCCTTTGGGGCTCTTCAGTCATTATTTCAATTAAAGCTGTTGCAGAATACAGTGAATTTAAAATAATCCCTTGGTTTGTTGCAGCTTTAGATTCCATGTAAAACATAGCATACTTGAGTCAATGAAGACATTGAACCACAAGACCGACTAGTTCAATTGGGATGATTTAGTTCAGTCTGTTTCGGCTAATACCTCTGAAGAAATGGTCTAATTAGGCATGACCAGAAGTTTAATTTAGACAGTGAAACAGTTGCTCCTTGTTTTAGCCTGATTCAGATTAATCTACAGCTAAATTGAGGTCTTTGAGTTTTAATAATGGAGCATGGTATTTGAAAACAAGTTAGGATGATTTTCAAAACAAATAAAAAGTCATTATTGATTTTTTTCTTATCTGTTTAAATAAAGCAGCTTTCCATGTTTTACATCTGTTTTTTATCTAAGAGGATAATGTGCTAGATACAGTACTTAAATGTGATGGAAAGTTACATTGTTAGAAAGCCTTTTATGTGGAGAGATGGATTTATACGGAGCGGGCTAACAGATCTGGGGATGTTCTTCCTTTTCCTTGTGCTGCTTCAGACCTGGTGTTTTTTGGGGGTTTTTTTTGGTGCCTCTCTGTCCATTTTATGGAATTCCTTTTCTGCAGAAATACGTAATTGAAACATCTTCTTGTGTACAAGATAAATTGTGAAATTTAGAAACTGCAGCTTGGTTAAATAACTTCTCAAATTACTTGTAAGCCTAGCTGCTGCTTTTCCTGAATAAGCAAAACTCTTTATTAGTTTCCTTTTTAGGCTTCACTAAACATTGCCTTCCTATGACTGAATACTATGCCTTAAATGATCATGTCTGTTGACTTGTTTAATCCAGGGTATCAAATTTATGCTACTTGGTCACTGGCATTATTTTGCTAACTGGTTCTTGGATGATTTTAATTATTTGGAGAAGACCTTTCAGCAACTGACTACAGCATGCTTTACTGTGAGTGAATATACTGCGTTACTAGGGATGACAACCACTTCCCTGGCTGAAGGTATTTGTTGGACAGTAGGTGTAAAACTGTCATCCATCTGCATCAGAAATAAAAAAAATTGAATGGAGATGTGGTGGGCTGTTTTGTTTACATGTTTTCTTCTCCATCTTATCAGTGCTGCTTTATGTGCTTACTGGAGATTTAAAAAACAAAAATAAAAACTTTGGATTCAGGCTGGTCTGGCTGCTTTCAGGGAGAGGTCAAGTGACAGAGCTGTGTAGAGAAGTGAAGCATACGCCAGCAAAAGATTTGTGACATGCAGCATGTGCACGTCTAGGTGTTACATGTGTCTGCTTTCCCTTTGCGCTCCCATTTGTTTCAGGAAGGACAGTGCTAAAAACTCTCACAGTTGTTCCGGCGTTATTCTCATCTGCCCATCATTTCTTCTGCTTGCCTAGGCTCTAAGCAAGCCAGGCTGTTGTCGTGGGCTGAACTCAAGCAGATCCATGACTGGTGACAAGACCCAGAGCAGCTACTGGAGCCCTCCTGTGTCCTGGTACAAGTGCTGCCTTCAGAGGGTGGGAAACTCCCCAGCTGCAGCAAATGCATCTAAACAGCATTGCCATTTGCCTTCATTAAATGAAGAGGAATGTATGAAGTGTTCCTACCCACAACAGTGGTGTAAACTGTGGATTACTTTGTTTAACTGATGCTCCCAGAGGTGTCTGGACCCTGTTAACCCTCATGCCAACGCTTGTAGGTAATTTAGCCTCTGGTTCTTTGACTACATATGTCAGTGCAACAAGAGACTGCAAAGGACTTCTTGGTGATGGCTGGCCTCCCACTGTGTGGTATTGTGCCATTACCTCGTATATAAACTGACCAATTTCCTTCTTTAAAACTGGTTAGGTTTGGTGTCTGCTTCTTCCTTTGAAAGGCTACTACAGAACTGTCATGGTTAGACACCTTCTAATTTTCATCCTCCATTTATATTTAGCTGCAGTTCTTCTTCCATGCAGTATGTTCTCCTGTCTATTGAATAAGCACAGAAAAAGGTTCTTTTTGCTGGAGTAAGCAAGCTGTCCTGTTCTCCTCCTATAGTGTTTTGTTTACATCCTCATGCTGCTCTTGCCATTTTCCTGTGTGAATTCTTTTTACTTTGATATAGAACAAGAAGATTGTATCTGCCTTTATGAAGGAGTCTTGCCAGCACAGTACAGTGGTATTTATGCTTTTATTGCTATGGAGACATTTCACTGGACATACTCTATGGATGATGTTCTTTCCTTACATGGCTGTATCATAGTGGCTCATGGCCAGTGTGATGACTAGAACTCAAGTCTGTTGTCACATGCTTTTCTCCACCGAGGAACACCTTGTATGCAGTCAAATTCATAGCAGGCTTTGGGGCTCTGACCTTGCCATTTGTACCATGTTTAATCCTCCCTTGTTGCAGTCTTCACTGCCATCAGTTCTTTCCATTGGGCGTCTGAGTGCTCTATCAATAATTCTGCTGTGTTTGTCATCAGCAGATCCTGCTTACTCCCACTAGCTTCCTTACTGCATTGTCCATGGCTGGCTCAATGACAGTACTTGTTTACCCACCTTAAAGGTCCTTCTCAGCTTATCCAGCCTTATTAATGTCACATGGCATTGCATCAAAAGTTTTTTGTTGAAATAAAAATTCAGTTGATAATTCTTTTTACAGTCTAAAGAAAAATGGTTGCTTCGTCAAAAGAACAGAAAAATGTTTTCAAAACTGGTGTGCCCTGTATTATATTTTTTTTCCTGTTTACCAATTGCCTCCATGTTAATTCTTTCCTTCATGTATGCTCTGAAGCCTTTCAAGCTGTTGAAGCCAATAATGAGCTTATGCAAGTCTAGATCACATTTCCCTCCTTCCCCCACACACCTTAACTGTGGGTACTGCATTGGCTCTTCTACAGGCTTAAGGCATCAGCCCTCGTTTGATAGATGTCAGGTGCTGGTTCTCTCAGCATTTTCTCAGGGAGAATGCAGCCTGGAGCAAATTACCTCTTTACTTTGCTTTCAGCAGGTGATAACTCTGGTTTCCCACACGGCCATCACCTGCCTTGCCCCTGCATCAATATTGTCACTTACCGAAAGCTCTTTCTTCTGTTTTGTGCTGTTGTACCAAGACGATTTTTAATCTCGACCCTAGAGAAGCTCTTTCTCTTCTCTTGTTTTCTTTTTATTTGCATGTCTAAAAGGCTTGGCAAAAGTAATAAACTGTACTTCTGCTCATTTATTTTAATCTGGACTGTCGGCAATTTTGACGTGGCATGTCTCAAAATCTGGGAGATGATGGAGGTTTGTTTCTTGATCACACTTTCTGCCCTTCCCTGCATCCATACTCCTGGCCGTTTTCTGTTGACTTGTGGTTGCCTGCAGGAAATGGTTATTGCTCAGTTAGATAACGGCTTTCCCTGGATCTTTTTCCCCAACGGAGTTCTTGACGCTCTTGTGGTCTCCAGGCTGTGAGACACATTTGCCCATGATATTTGTGGTCTGCTAATGTCTCAAATATTGGTTGCTTATATTTAGAGTTTCTCAGATAAACTGATTGAAAACCCTGTTACACTAATTCCTTTTGCCAGTAAATGTTCCCACGTTTGTGTTTGTCATTCTCTGTCATTGAGTACAGCTGAACCGAGCGGTGCCAAGCTCGGTCCAGTATAAAACATTGTTCCATTTTAGGATTGCTTTCTAGCCACAGCTCTTCCAGGTGTTGAAAGGCAAAGGTAGGGATGTCCTGCCTTGGCTGCTCTGAAGGATCTGGTTGCATTTGCTTCACGAAATCTTCTCTCTTGACCAGCGGTTGATTCAGATCCCTCTGGAGGAAATGCAGGTTTCAGGCTGAGGGGTTCTGGAAGCCCAGCTTGGAGCGGAGATGTGTAGAGCATGGTCCTTCCTGCAGGAGCCTGGTGTGCTGCTCCGGCTGTGGAGGAAATGTGCACCTGTGCTGGACTGTGGGTCTGAGCTCCTGCCTGTTCTGCAGGCCTGTGGGATCACGCAGAAAAGCTGGAGTGTCCATTCAGTTATGGATAATGTCATGCTCTTCATGCCTGTTTAAAAATAAAATAATAAAAATTATGTAGTCTTCAGATCTGCCTAGCCCTGGAGTTGTAGGAATAACAAAAAGTTTGGACTTTTGCTGCTGTACAAGTTGAGACCTCAAATAGAAACCTGTTTTCCTTGGTTATTTCTGATCTTCTTGGGAGACCTTGTCTGTCACCTGTGAAAAACCTGAGGTTGCACAGCTCATCCAAAGCACAGGACAAAAGAAAAGAAGAATCTTTCTTCTGGGGCTCTGTTCTTTTATCTTGCATGAAATAAGCTCCAGTTTTCTGACAGATACTCCTTTACTTTGTCCTGATTCTTAGGTTGCAAGTCCCATGGCTGGAAATACTTTGTTTTCCAGTGTCTGCAAGTTACAGCCTCTTTATACTCTTGGCAAACATGATTATCTGAGGTTGGAGTGTTAGCTATTAGCAGTGTGTCTTGCTTACTCCTCTTTGAAACTAGCTTTTCTTTCAAGGAGTGCAGGAGAATGTATGAACTGTTAAGCTGGAACAAAGAGGTTTCCAGTTATAGGTAGCCATTTTCCCCTTATCTAAAAACTTTTCTGTTTCTGCCAGGTACGTTGCAAGTGTTTAAACACTCCTCAGCTCTAATCAGTCCACTGAAGATTTTCAAAGAACCAAAACATCGCTCTATAAATACCCTCCTAGTACGAACATAAGAACATGGTTTTAATTCATGAATATGAATCCTCATATTGCAGTCTGTGGTGGTTTCCATCATACCGGGAGATCTCAGTTCACCTGCAATCATCTTGCAAGTGATGGCCCTTGTTTGACACCTGTTGGAAATTAAATACTTGCATATGAATGGGTGGAGCTGCAATGGTGGGACCTGCCTGCTTAGGGGGCTAAAGAGCCTTTGCATTTGAGCATGAACAAAGCTCACAAGTGTTTGTACAAAGTTTCATGTTGATCACTCATTTGTGGATTTCATACAGGTGCTTTTAATTTTTAGCATCCTCATTATGACCATGTTCATGTAAGTGGTGACCTGTAGTAACAGGAGCTCTCCAATAACTCATGCTTTTGTTGGGTTGGGAAAAAAAGAAAAGAGTTGGTCTTCGAGACTGCCTTTTGAAAGAGGAGTTGCACTGAACAGGCTCTTCTGGTCCTGGCTCTAGGTGTTCAATGAAATTGCATAGCCTGTCTGTGTCCGTATGACTTGTCCTGACATGTTGGTCATTGGAGGTGCTTGAGTAAGTTTCTGTATGCATTTGCCTGCATGCAGTGTGGTCTGTTATCCTTTCCTCAGAATATAATCTGAATACTTTTTCTGGTGCTTTTGGAAACTAATTGCATATTGGTTTTTTTTTTCCCTTCCCCCATTTAAGGGTCAAGATGAGGCTGATCCATCAAAACCACCCTGGCTCAAAGGAGGGTAAGTGGTATTTTAAGACCTTGTTTCCCTTTGTTTATAATTACAGTGTACTTTGAGGTCTGCAGTTCAACCTAAGTAAAAGCAGCACTTCGGATGTTTTTAATGGCTGTTGTCAGGAATAATCAAGTGGCCATGCCTCACTTAGGGCCATGCTGCTGCTATATTTCAGAGTCTTCTCTTCAACAGCTGGAGGTGGGCTGTGCAGCTCTTCAGGAGATCTGTGGTTAAGAACAAGGTTATAGTTGTAGTGTGTAATCTGCAATGTGATGGCAACAAGTGCTTATGGCAGCAGTATTAAATAATCCTTACTGAGCACCACAGAGTGGTCTGGATGAAATCCTTTTTCCTGAATCAGTCACTGATGGCACCAGGGAAGGGAAAGAGTAGCTCAGAAAGATTGCTGTGTCTTTTGCTCTTAGAAGAAAAAAGTAGCTTTGGGGAAGTCTTCTGTCCTTGCAATGACTTCTATGGTCATTGTAGTAGTCAAAACTGCAGTAACTCTGGAAGTTGTTGCAGTTTGTAATTTTTAAAGCAGTGATCATCATGCCTTTTTTGCACAGGTGAGCGTGAGAGGCTGTGCGCGTTCTCTCCACAACACACTACTCACAGCAAATGAAGCAGACAAATTCTGATTGTCTGTAATTTCAGCATGACACTCTGCATAATAGGTGTCAGCATGGTAGCTTCCCTAGAATCCTCTCTGGAAAAAAAAGACAATGACACATTTTACGAGTTGCTAGGTTATGTGCCTTGTATGTGATTAGGGCGATATGGTTTGGTGGTGGTGCACTCATTAGGAGCTGCCATAGCAGCAGATTTGCCCTGAAATCTCAGCAAGAGGTTGGCTTGCTACACACATAAGTTAATTCTCATACTACTGAAGGAAGCTTCCCTAATAAAAAGCAAAGTTAAATTGGAGGGTTCATTATACTGCTTTCTGCTTTTGGAGTCATTGTTCTGCGATGTTGGTATTCCCACAAAGCGTCCTCCACACCTGCGGATGCCTGGAGCTGCCTAGCAACCCCCTGCTTTCCTAAGGAGCCCGGGGCTTCGGTGAGCAGGCTGCTGGAGAACTGGCAATTAGCAGGAGCAGAAGACAGTGATTTATTCTAACTATAAACAGCACCTTCTCCTGCTTTAACAAGGAGACAATGTACTGAGTTTATTGGTTCACGCACACAAAATGATTTCCCAGCCTGAAAGATGAATACACCTACAGTCCTGAAATACTTAAAAATGTGTTTTGTCAATTCAAGGCAATGTTTGCTTTAGTCTTTAATTTTCCCCTTTCTATGTGACATATAACAAAACAGTCTGGCTAATGTAGTTTTGACAAAAGTTTGGCTTATTCACTGTATCCCCACATGCAAGGGATTTCCAGAAACAGTGGTTGTGAGTGGTGAACCTTTAGCCAGTTGTGGCTTATTAGCCATAAAGTATATTAAAGCACTTACGTTTGGAGTTCTTCTATTATTCTTTCATACGAAGATTAGAGTAGTGGTGTCATTTGAAGGAAGTAATCATCTTCTGTCATTGCAAACCATCTTTGCTTGTTTAAATTTTCAAGATTTAATGGAAGCATCTGTGTGATAAAACTTGTATTAAAAGATGAATAGATGCTTCAAGCTATTTGCACTTTTCGCATAATGCAACAGTAGCTCCCTGTCTGTAATCACTGGCTTTGGATAGATAGCTTCAAAAAAAAAGTACAATTGGTATTATGGACCAGTCTCTGGGTGTAATATCTCATATCTATATATTTTATTTATTAGTGCAAATCATCTTCTCATACAGAAATGCTATTCAGTCCTCACTACAGCACTCCATAATAATGCTATAAATATTACATGCATTGCAGAGGAGAGTTACCCTATTACATATAAAGGTACAGTGTGCGTATTGGAGGCACTGTCAGTACTTCTGTCTGCACAAACACTGTAATTTTGTTAAGCGAAGTAGAGATTGTGCTTGAATAAAGAGACTGAAGTAGCTGAAAGCACAACAAGCTGAATAATTTTGAAAATTAAGAATTGTTGCCTTTTTTTTTTTAATATTAACAAGCTAAAAGCAGGTCATCTGAGTGTATAACTGTCTAGGTACTAGAATACCCCTCTTCAGTGGCGAATACAAGCACCTTTCAAAGAGTCTTGTTCTCTGTCAATCTGGCTTACAACTGGTTCTGTCATAAACCTCAATCTATTATAAATATTTTGCAACAAACCAGGTTGTAACTAGACATGTTTCTC